>NC_057863.1:364697210-365297210 GCF_019393635.1 Dromiciops gliroides | reverse complement strand
TGCTGATTTTACTCTTGGATCATAGGATTTCAAAGGCACAATTTTAATTACATCTTTAATTACATTTGACAAGTTAAATGGTAGTGTACCTGTTGTTAACTTTTACTTTGCTTGGTGAGGTGATGTTTACTCATTCCAAAAAAAATTTTTTTGTAGGTTTTGACATGCTATTGTTGTCACTGTTGTCATCATTATTGTCACTGACATCATCACCATTGTTATCACCATTATCATCATCATTCCTCCCTCCTACTTGAATACCTCATTTTTCATGTAAATAACTGTGAATTCTCAAGAGTTATGCCAGGTGAAGGCAAGCTCAGGCAGTCTTTCCAAAGGAAAAAGGCTTCAGATGTTAGTCTAGTGATGAACTCATGTGAATGGATATGGCTATTGTCTCGCCCCAGCCAAAAACAAACAGGTTCAGCTTCTCATGATGAATTTTTTACTCAACATCATCTCTTGAAATTTTGATGAATGAAATATGCATATCAATGAAAATATCTGTTTTATTAGATAATAAGACAGAATTAAAAATTACCTTAGAGATCATTGACTCATTATAATCATAATCGATACTATGAAGAAGAGAAGAAATTCTATTAACCACTATTAATATGGTAAACAAGTTTTGAACAGTAATATGTCTAAATCATTTTTTATTTTTTTTAGGCAAGAAAATGAGGTTTAAGTGACTTGCCCAAGGTCACACAGCTACTCAAGTAACAGAGGATTTGAACTCTGGTCCTCCTGAATCCAGGGTGGGTGCTTTATCCACTGTGCTACATAGCTGCCCCCTAAATATTTTTTAATCTTTATTTGTTTGACACCATCTCCCTTCCTTTGTACCCGTTTCTGCTTTCTGGATCTCCCATTGTAGTTCTATACTTTGTAGTTAAAATAATTCCTTCTGTTCCAATAAAACCCCAAGTAGTTTGGAAAATTGTAAGGATATTTTCCATGTTTTTTTAAAATGAAAAGTCGCTCTGATTAAGATAAAGATAGACGTGGAAATTAAATAAAGGTGATTGATTTAGTGTGAGTTTCAGAAGATACTCTTTCCATAGGGACAGTACCTATTGTCAACTTCCCACTCCTAACAATGCTTTGTTAAAGAATTTAAATATTTGCCACATCAATCAAGTTGCACTCAAGTTATGGTTGTCTGTTTTTAGTTGATATCCTGGTTTGACTCACATTCCCATGTATAACCAATTTTTTCCAAGTTGATGATTTTCATATTTCTAAACCTTTATCTCTGTTATATGGATGATGAAGTAGAGAATAGATTAAATATGTAGGTAGGAAGTATATGTTCAATAAATGTTTGCTGGGGCAGCTAGGTGGCACAGTAGAAAAAGCACCGGCCTTGGATTCAGGAGGACCTGATTTCAGATCTGTCCTCACACATTTGACACTAGCTGTGTGATGCTGGGCAAGTCGCTTAACCCTAAATTGCCTCACCAAAACAAAACCAAAAAAAAAAGACTCCTATCCTGAAAAATAAATAAACAAATAAACAAACAAACAAACAAATTAATTAATAAGTAAATGGATAAATAAATAAATAAATGAATGAATAAATGAATGATAAATAAATAAATCCTGATGCATTCATATTTTATCTGAGGGTTTTTGTCACATTTTCTCTGATATCGTGTTTTGGATTTTTTTTTTGGTTTTTGGTTTTGTTTTTTTTTTTTCCTGGTAAATGCCTACATCTGGGATAGCTCCTTGGAAGTATAGATTTCTGCTGAGGTCATGGGATCATAGGCTTAGAGCTGGAAGGGACATTTGAAGTCACCTATTCTAATCCTTTCAAACTGTAATACAGATGAGGAAACTGAGGCCCAGAGAGATTAAATGCCTTGGATAACAAATAATAAATGTCAAAGTCAGGATTTGAAGTCATGTCCTTTGACTCAAAATCCAACACATTTTCCACTGAACTAAGATATACAGGATTGTTTCAGTAGAGTCTCTTCAGATATCAAAAGACTGCTCATGTTTATATCTTCATGACAAAGAAACAAATGCACAAAAACTATATTAAGTAGTCTACTAGGTTCTGATACTCTATTGATTTGGAATGAAACATGTTGCCTCCCTTATTTAATTATTCAAAACATCATATGAAATATACTAACTTAAGTACCTGAATATTCAACCCTGTTAATGAAGGGCTTTTATTTTTAAAGAATCATTTCATAATAGAATCCTGGATATTATATTTATCATCATGTGTTGATATACTGTTTGTCATCTCTTTGTGAAGTCTGTCCAAAACTTTGGTCTGGGAAACTCATGAGAACATTTTACTTTTATTTTCCCATATAAACATGATCTATTGATTTCCTTCATGACTCAATCCTCAGGGTTTTGTTGTTGTTGTTGTTTTATACAGCTGATTCTCACATTTTTCAAGTACATCACTTTTTCCTCAGTGTCTATAAAAAGCATGCTCCTCAATTAAACAGGGCCCTTGATTTTATTTCACATAAGATACTGCCTCTGCTAATTTTATGCCATTTGTACTCTTCTACTATGGAATCCCTTTCTCCTACCTTTATGTCCCATGAGCAATTCTGCCCGTAAGTAGAACCAATTTTAGCACCATGATATGATTTGAAAGATATTCTCCATTTTTAAAAAAAAAAGTGGATAAAAACAAAAATAAAAGAATAAAAGTACTTGCCCCAAAGTGTGGACTTTGTGTATACCTATTTAAACTAGTTTGTAAGATTTTCTTTTTATTTGACTGTTGGGAGTCCACATTTCCCTACATTCTTCTTGATGAAGTAGAGAACTTAATGTTCTTCTAGTGAGGATTTTATTTCATTTTCATAACTTACCTGAATTTTCATGTAAGCTTACTCCTAGGATGTTAGATTCAGTCTCAGAACTAGAAGGATCCCAGAGGTCATCTAGGCTCTCACATCCATCAATAGGAAGCTGCTTCACAAGCAGCAGTCTTGACGAGAGATGATCCTATCTTTTCTTCTAATGATGAGAGAACTCATTGCTCTAAATGGAATGCATTCCATTTTAGGAGAGACCTACTTATTAGGAAATTCTGTCTTATGTCTAAATGAAATTTTACTCTGTTAAACTTTCACCCATTGCACTTGGTTCTATGTTCTAGGGCCAAAAGCAACAAGCAGAATCCATCTTCTATATAATAACTGTGTTGTTTGTAATGACCATCATATGCTATATTTTCTTCTTGAACCTCTCTTCTCTCCAAGCTGTATACTTGATATCCTAAACTACAAACCCAAAACACCTTGGAGAAAGTTGAAATATTGAGCCTCTGAGAAGAGAAACACATTTCTCAGATTCCAGATCAGCCTCAACAAAACACTTCATGCCGATTTTATTCTGTTTCTATCTGTGCCCAGATTAAACAAAATCCAGTTAGTTTCATCTGCCAGGATTTTTTCCCTTCCCCATTTCATTTTTAAACCATGCTGCAGAAAGCAAAAGGGAAAAAAAATCAAATTAGATGGCAAGGTTTCCAGTGCAATGAGTTTGCTCATCCTTAGTTTATCTTTGGCAAATGAGCATGTATAAAACAGTCCACCTCCTGTTCTAGTTGCTACGATATAAGGCAGTTCCACTGAATGACCCTGTTAGCCTAACCTTCAATTTGCTGGGATTTGAACTCTGAGTTACAGCTTACTAACATAGTTTAACAGCTGGTACAAGGGCTTCTTTTGAATTTTTAATCACATGAATTAAAGATGGCTGGAGATGCTTTCTCAGACTTTTCCTAGCAGTGATCCAATGCACAAGAAGACAAGCATAGGTAGGCCCTGGAGAATTAAAAGCACAAAGAAGCTGTGTCTTGTGAAGCTGTACTGACTACACTCTTTGCTGACCAAACTGGCAATGCATATAGTAAGGATTATGTAAGAAAATCGGTGTGTGCTATGCAGTGCAACAATAAGTTCATAACATGGTTCATTGTAGTGAAATATATGAAATAGAAGTGAAAGCAGATTTTTTCCCAAGCCAAATTTAGATAGGAAGTCCCCTGAATGCAGATGTGCCCATATTTAAGAAAACTGAATATGCAAATATATCAAGCAGAAAAATCAGAGAATGGTTATTGTCCATTGAAAAAGATGCATCATTTTCACCTGTGGATTTCTTAAATAGTTATTTCCCCAATAAACACTTCCTCCCATAGCACTTTGGAATTTACAGAGTGCTTCCCACTTAAATATAATCTCCCTTGTGTAGAGAAAACATATTAAACTAGACTAGATGAATGGAGTGACTCTTGTCACATAGGTAAATGTCAGAACTTGGATTTGAACCCAGACCTTTTCCTTCAATTCCTACAAAAAATTGTGATTTGATTATTTTTAATGAATTCTTTCAGCTTTTTAAGGGACTGTCTAGTTTTTAAAATGAGGTACACATTTAGACAATAAAGAAAGCAATTCAGAAGTGTATCTTCATTCCCTTAACTTCTTTTCATTGCTTTTTAAAAAATTTTCCATTCCAAACTCTCTCCCTTTTTCCAGAACCTCACCCACCCATTAAAAAGACAAATAATACAATATTCACACAAATGAAGTCATGTAAACCTTGATTTTTTAATTCCATATTTGTCATGTTGAAAAAAAGGCAAGAAAAGTATAATGAAAAATATGCTTCAATCGGCATTCATTTCTTTCTCTTGAGGTACATAAGTCCTTTGGATAGAATCATAGATAGAATGCCATGCCTGCAGTCAGGAAGTTTCATCTTCCTAAGTTCAAATCTGACCTCAGACACTTATTAGCTGTGTGACCCTTGGCAAGTCACTTAACCCTGTTTGCCTCAGTTTTCTGATCTGTAAAATGATTTGGGAAGGAAATGGCAAATAATTCTAGTATCTGTACCAAGAAAAACCCAAATTGAATCAGAAGAGTTAGACATGACTAAAACACATAAACAACATGAACATTGTATTGATTAAAGTAGCTAAATTTTCCACAGTTGATTATTGTTATAATATTGCTATTACTACATACAATGTTCTCCTGGTTCTTCTTATTTCATTTTGCATTAGTTCATATAAGTCTTACCAGATTTTTCTACAACCATATTGTCATTTCTTATTGCACAATAGTATTGCTTCACAATCACATATCACAACTTCTTCAGTCATTTCCCAGTTGATGGGCATCCGCTCAATTTTCCGAGTCTTTGACACCAAAAACAAACAAACAAACAAACAAAAACCCCAGACAAAACAAACAAAACAGCTGCTATAAATATTTTTGTACACATAAACTGTTTTCATTCCCTCTCCCTCCCCCGTTAACCTCTTTATTGTATTGACCAAAGTAATAGCATAAAAGGCTTTGCATAATTTTAGACACCTTTGTTCATAATTCTAAATTGTTCTCCAGAATGATTGGACCAGTTCACAACTCTACCAACAGTGTTTTAATGTACTTCTGTCTCCACATTCCCTCCAGCATTTGTCATTTTCTTTTTTATCATGTTATCCAATATGATAAGTTTGAAATGGTACCTCACAGTTGTTTTAATTTATAATTCTTTAATTATAAGTGATTTGGAGTGTTTTGTATGCCTATTAATAGCTTTGAATTCTTCATTTGCAAACTGCCTGTTCATATATTTTGACCATTTATCAATTGTTGAATTGCTTTTATTTTTACAAATTTGACTTAGTGCCTTATATATTTGAGAAATGAGATATTTATTGGAGAAACTTGTGGCTTAAAAATCACTTGGTTTGGGAGGCAGTCAGGTGGTGCAGGGGATAAAGCACTAGCCCTGGATTCAGGAGGACCTGAATTCAAATCCAGCCTTAGACCCTTGACACTTACTAACTGTGTGACCCTGGGCAAGTCACTTAATCCTCATGGACCTGCAAAAAATTTTTTTTTTTAATAAATCACTTGGTTTTGTGTTTTTCTTCTAATTTTGTCTGCATTGGTTTTATTTTTTGTGCAAATGCTTTTAAATTTCATGTAAACAAAAAAATCATGCATTTTACCTCCTGTGATCCTCTCTATCTCTTATTTAGTCACAAACTCTTCCTTTATGAGACAGGTAATTTTTTACATGCTCCTCTAATTAGATATATCTAATTAGATATATTTCAACATAATATGCTCATTTTAAACTTATCTTGGTTAAACTTATAAGGTATGGGATGTTCGTCTATGCCTACTTTCTACCAGACTTCTTCCAATTTTCTTGATTTTTTTCCAAATAGTGTATTCTTATCACAATTGTTTGTATTATTCATTTAACTTTCTTAAATGAATTTACAAGTGGTGACAATACTAATGTGGCCTGGTTGATGGGAAGATGAAGAAGAGGAAGCTTTATACATGTTTCTGGGTGGACATAATTATTTGTTGCCTTTGTAAATTTCTACATTTTGGGGAAGATAAGAGGATTAAATAAGATACCCTTTTCCTCACCTCACAAAACTTATATTCTAGCATAGGAACAAGATATCAGCAGAGATAGCAATCATACATTTTCCTAGCAAGTCTTTTTTCCTATCCCATAGACCTTAATTAGGTTTTCCTTGTTCACAAGGGCCTTTATAAATAGGCCCTGCTTTTGTACCAAGGGCATTATTAGACTGTGTTGATTTTCTTTCCCCATCAAGTAACCTATTAGATATAGGAAGTGAGAATTGCTATTTATGTTTCCTTCTAATTCAGTTTAGGAGCTTACATTCTTACAGCTTAATGTATGAAGAGAACAAAACTAAAACAGGGAAAGGGAAAAAGTAAAGGAAATTCAACTCATTAAAAGGTCCATTTCTGGCCAAAGAGCAAAGAACTAAAGAGACTTAATGCAGTCAGCAAGTTCTAATGCTGATATGTCTCAATGGGGAAAGTCAGAAAGGAAAAAAAATAATTTATCATTATTCTGGAGAATATTTAATACATTTTTATTCTTTTGAAGTTAGTTTTCTGTGTTTTTATCTTATCTTCTTTTTATTTAACTTTTAAAATATGAATTGATAGTAAAATTTATTTTCCAATGCCATCTCCTTAGAACCATGGTATAGAATATCCTGTTAGGAATGGAAATAAGACTTATAGCAGTCATTTTCTGATTATAGACTTGTTAGATGCTGCTTTAAGTTACTAAAAGAAGGCAGCTAGGTGGCTCAGTTAATAAAGCACCTGCCTTGGATTCAAGAGGACCTGAGTTCAAATCTGTCCTCAGACACTTGACACTTACTAGCTCTGTGACCCTGGGAAAATCACTTAACCCCCATTTCCCTGTAAAAAAAAAAGTTATGTTCTCTTTCCCTGCAAAATCTCTTAAAAGGGGATTGGCCAAAACCATTGTGTCTGTTCCATGAATGCTGTGTTAATCATGTTCCTATTTATATGGGCTAGTTTCTCTACCTCAGGCACCTCTTTGGGCCTGTCAGTAACCTTCATTCTGAATATGTGGCCTACATATAGAGTGGAAGTATGGTATTGTTGCTTTGATAAAGTATGTGATCAAGGAAAAAAATACATTTTTTTTTCTGGGACGCAATATCACCATCTGCAAAATCAGGGGACTGGACTAGTCCCCTGATAGTGCCACTCTTCTACATGATTAGATTAAATTTCTCTTTATGGATACTCAGTGGGATTGATCATTTCAGCCAAACAACTAACTAATCTCATGTATAAAATCAGTTAAAACTATGGAAGTTCTCAAGTATGTTGAGAAAAGAGGAGGGGATAACTGAAGGAATAGTGGGTCAGAAAGAGAAAAAAAATGTTTTCAAGGCTCCTGGGAGAGAGAGCTGGTAGAAGTCTTGTGATTTCCCTCAGAGGGACTTGTCTCACATTTCTATTAACATTCCCAGCATATATTGCTTTTTACATCTTATTTGAGAATAAGCACTTAATAAATGCTCTATTCATCCTTTCATTCACTTATGTAATAAGAATATAGATTTTCATTGGACATAAAGAAAAATCTTTGAAAAACAAATAGCAAAATACAGAACTGTAATGTGTTGTGCCAGAAACTAGAGAACTCTGACTGAGACATCTAGGTGACACAGTGGATAAGAGTTCTGGAAGACCTGAGTTTGAATCTGGCTTCCCACTTTACTACTTGTATAACCCTGAGCAGGTGACTTAATATCGGTTTGCCTTGGTTTCCTTGATTTTAAACAGGGATAATAAAACCATCTACTTTGAAGGGTTATTTTGAGGATCAAATGAGATAATATTTGTAAGGCACTTAGCACAGTGCCTGGCACATAGAAAATGCTATGAAAATTCTTATTTCCAGGGGCAGCTAGGTGGCGCAGTGGATAAAGCACTGGCTCAGGATTCAGGAGGACCTAAGTTCAAATCCAGCCTCAGACACTTGACACATACTAGCTGTGTGACCCTGGATAAGTCACTTAACCCTCATTGCCCCACAACAACAACAACAAAAAAATCTTATTTCCTCCACTTTCCTAATTGATAGCTAATGTTTGAGCAGAAAGTGGTTGACCACCTGTCAAGAAAGTTCTACACAGGGATTATGATCTATGTCTTTGGCTGACATGTCCTATCTTGTCTGATCTTAGAAGCTAAACTGTCAAATTTGGTTAGTATTTGTTATATGGGAATTGGCCTGGGAAAAACAAGTGCTGTTTTTGTTTGTTGTTTTGAGGGAGATAGATGTCACAGTGGATGGAGTCCTGGATTTGGAGTCAGGAGGACCTATTTGAATCTTTTCTCAGGTGCTCACCAGCTGTGTGACCTTGGATAAGTCACAATCTCTCTTGGACTCAGTTTACTCAATTACAAATGAAGATAAGAATAATATCTGCCTCTTAGGGTTGTTCATGAGGTTTGCATAAGATAGCATATGCAAAATTATCAAAATGATTTGTGGACCTTAAAGTACTTCATAAATATTAGCTATTATTTAGACAGAGGGAAGAAAAGGTGACTTCTGAAGTCTTAACTCAAGATTCTCTGACTATTTAACTAAAACTTGAGAGACCAAACCATTTGTCAAACAGAGAATCTATTTATGCTGGGGATAAACATGCAGAAGAAAAAAGCAAGTTAAGGCAGAGAATCTGGATGTTTCAGATGGATGTAAAGCCAAAAATAGCAGACAGAGAAGAAAAGAGGATTCAGGTGCCTGAATCAGTCAGATTTCAGGTCCCTTAGGTTACCAGTGCTGCCCCCCAACTTTCATATTCTTTCTGGTTTATACCATGCAGGTGGAAGAGTTTTTCCCAACCAGAGTCAGTGGCTTCAGCAACTATGATGAAATTACTTCAGACTGCCAGTTGGCTCATATAATAATGCTATCTTTAGGGTATGCTAAAGAAAGGCAAAAGTATCATGCAGGAAGACGTAGCAGCTGAGTTAGTTGCATGTGCCTCTAACTCAGATTTGAATGGTGAAGCTGAAGAGCCTAAAAGCAGCTGGGAGAATGGGACCCCAAGGAATGGCAATGGACGAGATGGTTATTAATTTTCCCTCTTGTGATCTTTCATCTTTCATTTTGTGTGAGTTTCAATTCAGACTCACAATCACCCCTGATTATCTTCCTCCTCTCTCCATGTTTCCTTATTTAGTTTTTCAGATGCTTCTAGAGGAGGAAGACAGAAAACAAGAGTGGTGTGAAGCACTCTTGTCTTTGCTATTTCTCTGGGGCCTTTGTATCATTTTTTTTATGTTGGGGAAGTGAAGGATAAAGAAAGAAATCTAGAGATCTCTGTTTCTCTCCAGAAATGTCTTTAGTTCCTGACCTCAGAGAGATACTTAGCAGTGTGGTCTGAGGCACCAACCATGTATTTGTAAACTGGTAGAGATCTTATTTGTGACAAAAATAATTATGTGGTGGTCATGCTCTGTATAGCACGTTATTTTATCCTAGTTCTCTTTGTTTCACAAAGTTTGACTTTTGTAAAATCATAGAATGTTAGAGCTTTAGGGGATATTAGAGACTACCTAGCCCAACTATTTTTATAAGTAAGGAAAATGAGGGAGAGACTGGGTTAAGTTCACACAGCAAGTTAATTTAATATCCTTGTGGTTTCCTGAACATTCAATTTTGGCAGATTTAAACTGTAACTACTGGTCAAGTGAATGGGAAAGAAAGAAGTCAGGGTACCTGTTTTTGAATTCTGGCTTAAGTATTAACCAACTCTATGATCATAGTCATCCTACCTCTCTAAATATGCTTGCTTATCTATAAAATGGGGATAAGAATACTTACACTGTTTGATTCTCACTGTTGTGAAGAAGCACTTTTAATCTAAAAGTACCGTGTGCATTCTCATTATGGCATTAGGAAACTTTATTCAAAACATATTGTTTCCTCACTTTTCCTAACAGAATCAAATGTTCACTTTGCTTGAGTGAACTCCCAATGAGCCATGTACCTTATCCATTTAAAAAAAAATACAACATGTTTGTTGAGTATTTGTTATATGCAATGCACTATATTAGATTCTATGGGGAATACAACATATACGAAATGAGCTCTGCCTCCAATAATCTTATAATATATTTGCATACATAAAAAGTTAAGTTATAATGTCAAATCATATATGAAAGTAGACTAAAATGAGACAAAGTGGTGACATTTGAATCCATGTCTTCTAACCCAAAATCCATTGTAATTTTCTCTTTTATCATGCTATCTCTCTTATGGTGTGCTACTATTAATAGAAAAAAGTGATAAGGAGGGAAGGGTTTTGGGGAAAAGATCATGGTTTCTATTTGGGAGATGTTGATTTTCCATACATAAGCTTTAAGCAATAATCCAGACCATACCAGCAGTGATGGGTTTGCTTTCCCAGGAAATGCCAGAATGGTCAAACCATAACTTCTAGAAAAAAGTCATTGCAATAGCATATGGTGCTATGAAGCATATCTCTTATACTGCCTATCAAAGCATCAACAGCATCTTCCCATTAAGAGTTACTCACAGGGGCAGCTAGGTGGCATAGTGGATAAAGTACTGTCCTGGATTCAGGAGGACCTGAGCTCAAATCCAGCCTCAGACACTTGACACTTATTAGCTGTGTGACCCTGGGTAAGTCACTTAACCCTCATTGCCCTGCCAAAAAAAATAATAATTAAATTTTTTAAAAAGAGTTACTCAATACTCCTGTAAACTCACTGTATACAGTCATCTTCCAAATATGGCATTAGAGAAGCCTCAGAGTAATAAATTACTATTGATTTTTAAGGATATAACAAATTGCTAAGGCAAGAAAGGATTATAAGCTATATAAGATATATCAGTGCAGGGATAATCCACCATATGGATATAGTCACACCTCTTTGAAATACTGAAGCATTAAAGATATCCTACTGATATATAAACATTAAGAAATTTCTCCTTTTTACTAATTTGGCATAATGACCTTAGCTAGTATCGCTACCTCCATGACCAGTCTTCAAGCAGCACATGTTAACTTAAATGTGATGGTAGTTAGGACAGAATTACAGATCACTGGGTTTGGGAGGGACTCTAGACAGCATCTTGTTTCACACATAAACAAAACCAAAGAGTGTTTTCTACAAGCTAAGCAACAGATGGTCACATAGCCTTTTTAAAAGATCATTAATAAAAGAATATGAGGGGGCAGCTAGGTGGTGCAGTGGATAGAGCACTGGCCCTGGAGTCAGGAGTACCTGAGTTCAAATCCGGCCTCAGACACTTGACACTAGCTGTGTGACCCTGGGCAAGTCACTTAACCCCAACTGCTTCACCAAAAAAAAATATATATATGAAAACTGGAAGTCTTAATTTAACACTTTTAAGATTTGCAAATTACTTTATATATGTTAACTCAACTTTGGGAAATGTATTATTATTATGCTCATTTTGCAGATGAAGAAACTGAGGCACAGAGTGGTTAAGTGTCTTGCCCAGGGGCACACAAATCATCAGTATTGGATGTTGGATTTGCATCTCGTCATTCCTGACTGTAAGTCCAGTACTATTTCCCTGTGCCAAAATTCAATAAGTCCTGAGGTAATCCTTTACACTTTGGGGGTATCCTTAACTTGAAGATACTTTTCCTTACATCAAACAGAAATATGTCCTTTTGCAATTTTCATTCAACACTTATAATTCAGCTGCCTGGGACAAATAGAACACATCAGAAGTATAAATAATTTTCTATGTGACAATCTTATAAGTACTTGAAGACAGTTCTCCTTTGCCCTTAGCTTTCTCTTTTCTATGCTAGAAATTCTTTCAGTTCATTTACATATGTAGGAACTTGAGGATATTCACCATTATGTCTCCTTTGCTTGGTCTCTAGCGAATCGGTCTCCCTCCTAATATATGATGCTGAGAAAAGCATATAATGTTCTAGGTATTTTCTGACCCAACACCATATCAGAACTATCTTCTCGTTATTCTTGGAAATGATGCTTCTCCTAAAGTTGCTTAAGATTGCATTTGCATTCTTGGGTACCATGTCAGAACATTTACTTATGAGTAACTTGTATTTCACTTTAAAAAAACCCAACTTTTTTTCTCCACAAAAACTACTAACATGTCTACCTTACCTTTAACTTTAAAAAAATAAATAAACATTTTTATTTAAGGTTTTGAGTTCCAAATTCTATTGTTCCTTCTTTACTTCCCCTTCTAGTCCTTCCTAAGGTGGTAAGCAATCATATAGATTATACATGTACAATCTTCTAAAACATTACCATATCAGTCATTTTGTATAAGAAAACTTGAATAAAATAAAAAAGAAAAGATAAAAATAATAAAAATAAAAAGTAAAAAATAGCCTGCTTCATTTTGTGTTCATTCAATATCACTTCTTTCTTTGGAGGTAGATAGTATGCTTTATCATTAATTCTTTGGGGTTTTCTGGGATCACTGTATTGCTGAGAATAGTTGTCATTCAAAGTTCTTCAACAAATGATATCGCTGCCACTATGTACAAAGTTCTCCTGGTTCTGCTCACATCACTATACATCAGTTCATATAAGCCTTTCCAGGCCTTTCTGAAGTCATCCTATTTGTCATTTCTTATAGCACAATAATAGTCCATCACAACTGTATGTCACAGCATGTTTAGTCATTCCCCAGTTGATGGGCATTCCTTTGATTCCTGATTCTTCTTCACCACAAAAAGAGCGGCTATAAATATTTTTGTAAAAAAAAGGTCTTAGGGGCAGCTAGGTGGTGCAGTGGATAGAGCACCAGCCCTGGAGTCAGGAGTACCTGAGTTCAAATCTGACCTCAGACACTTAATACTTACTAGCTGTGTGACCCTGGGCAAGTCACTTAACCCCAATTGCCTCACTAAAAAACAAGGTCTTTTTCTCTTTTGGGGGATGTATTTGGAATATAAACCTAGCAATAGTATTGCTAGATCAAAGAGTATCACAATATTTTAGTCCTTTTGACATAATTCCAAGTTGCTCAGCAAACTTGTTGGATCCACTCACAACTCCACCAACAGTGGATTAGTATCCCAGTTTTCTTACATCCCCAAAAACATCCAATATTTTCTGGTTTTCTTTCATTTGCCACTCTGATAAGTGTGAGGTGATCCCTCAGAGTTGTTTTCATTTGCATTTCTCTGATCAATAGTGACTTAGAGCATTTTTTCATATGACTCTAGATAGCTTTGATGTCTTTGTCTGAAAACTGCCTGTTCCTATACTTTGACCATCTATTGATTGGAGAATGACTTGTATTTTTATGCATTTGACTTAGTTTTCTGTATATCTGAGAGATGAGACCTTTATCAGAGATACTTGTTTCAAAAATTCTTTCCCAGTTTTCTGCTTTCTTTATAATCTTGGTTACATTAGTTTTATTTGTGCAAAAGCCTTTTAATTTTATGTAATCAAACTTATCTATTTTACATTTTGTATTGTTCTCTATATCTTCTTTGGTCCTAAATTCTTCCTCTGTCCAAAAATCTGAAAGATAAAATATTCCATTCTTTCTTAATTTGTTTATGGTATCACCATTTATGTGTAAATCATATACCCATTTTGATCTTATATTTGTATATGGTGTGAGATGTTGGTTTATTTCTAGTTTCTGTCATATTGTCTTCCAGTTTTCCCAGCAATTTTTTTATCAAATAATGAGTTTTTGTTCCAAAAGCTTGGATCATTGAGTTTATTATATTCTAAATTACTATAGTCATTTACTCTCGTGTAATTCATGCCTATTCTATTCCACTGACCCACCTGTATTTCTTAGCCAGTACCAAATTGTTTTGACAATTAACCAGTTTATAATACATTTTGAGATCTTGTACTGCTAGGCCAGCTTCTTTTGCATTTTTTCATTGATTTCCCTTGATATCCTTGAGCTTTTGTTCTTCCAGATGAATTTTGTTATTATTTTATCTGGTTATACAAAATATTTGATAGTTTGACTGTCATGGCACCAAATAAATAAACCTAAATAGGATTGCCATTTTTATTTTATTGGCTCAGCCTATCCATGAGCAATTAACAATTTTCTATTTGTTTAGCTCTGACTTATTTGTATGAAAAGTGTTTTTTAGTTCTGGTCATATAACCTTATACTTTTGAAGTTGATTTCATAAACCCTAAAGTAAGATTTTATACAATATAGGGATAATCATAACTCTCAGAGGCAATCCATATTAGTTCTCCTACCTACTTTCTATTTAATGATTAATGACAGAATTTGAGTCTAATCAAGTCTTAGGTCATAGATTTAGAACTAAACATGGAATTCAGAGATCATGTAGTCCAACTTTGTCACTTAATTTGGTCTTGAGGCCTAGTAAGATTGAGTGGCTAACTCAGTTACAAAGGTAATAAGTAGCCAAAATTGGATTGAAACTCTGACCTTGTTATCCCAAGTCATATGGGAAAGGTCAAGACTTATTTCACCTCCTTCTCTCTTCGACAAACCTATTACACAGGATATGATCTCCTTTCTTTGAAATGGCAACAGAAACATTTGTACTTCCTGAAAAAAATATAAAATGATAATCTATGGATCTTTGTCTCTGAGTTCTTGTTGATATTTCCTACTTGCTTTCATAGCTAACTTAGACATTATACAAATTCCCTAATTATTTTAATTTGTTTTAGGCCCACTAGAGCTGTTAGGTTCATCACTTTCTCTCTCTCTGACCAACTATTCACATTGCTGTCTCACACTCTCTAATTTCCAAAAATATCACAAAGGCAAACCTAGTAACGGGCAAACATTTATGCCTCAAGAAAATTGCTAGGGCATTTATAGTCAGTGAGTCAGGTTTTTTTTACTTGTAATTTATATCAACTTATCCCTGTTTTTGAAATAGGTACATTTTAGACCCTTTCTCTCTGTTTCTTAGATTACATAAATTCTTTCTCATTACCTAATTACATTAAGTAAAACTGAAAAATATAGAAGTGATATCCCCAATTTATGTTATGTCATGTTTCTCTGACATACTATGTAAGATAATTATATC
Organism: Dromiciops gliroides; assembly: GCF_019393635.1. NCBI lineage: Eukaryota > Metazoa > Chordata > Mammalia > Microbiotheria > Microbiotheriidae > Dromiciops > Dromiciops gliroides. Next base: position 365,281,771 of record NC_057863.1, on the reverse strand, counting down.
AAATTTATGGAGAGAATTTAAAGTATGGGTTGTGCTTCTTCCCATTGTCTGTGCAAGCAAAGCCAACTACTTCCTCATATCCAGTATAGTGTAAGCTGACAAATGATTTGCTGTAATGGTTGCTTTGCTAATTCAGCTTGTGTAGGTCTAACTTAAAGATCATAGAGGTGGAAGACAGATATCTCATCCTGCTTTTTAATGATAGAAACATAATAATAAGAGCTAGCGTGTTGAATGGGTGGTCAGAAAAAATAATACCTGAGAGGGAGAGAGAGGAGGGTGCCTAGGTAAGGACTTCACAGAAGAGGCAAGGTTATATATAATTGGATTTGAAATATAGTAAATTAATAGTACAAATTAAACAAATAGTTCAATCTCCTAATTTTACAGGGGAGGCAGTTGAAAACCTGACAGTTTAAATACTTTGTACATGGTCACATAGGTAATAAGTGATGGAGGTAGGATGTGAAACCAGTTCCTCTGATACCAAAAGTAGAGCTCTTTATGTCACACCATAAAGAATAAGATTGAGTTTGGTCAATAGAAGGGAGGGGTAGGAGCATTCCATGGAAGAGTGAGTGAGCAAAGATACAAATATAGAAAAATGCAGGATATTATGAGGATTATGACTGGTGCTATCTGGTTTAAGTTGGCATGTTGTGTATTGAAATATTGGAAGATAAAGAATGAAAAGTACAATGGGGACAGATTGCAGAAAGTGTTGAAAGCTATTGTTCATCTTTCATTTTCGAAGAGGATGAATGATATCATGAGGGTGTTACCTTGATATAAATTTAAATTGGATTTAAGCAAGGCAGAGATGCACAAAGTTGTCAGCTTCACTCTTTTCTCCAGTAATAGAAGTTCATTGCCAAGACAAAAGTCAAGAAAACTGATGATGGCCCAGGATGCAGTAGATGACTTTATAAATTGCCTTTATAAATTGAGGGGAAAGACCTTAATACTTTTCCCCTAAATTACATGCTATCCTAAGGACTTTTGACTTTACGCCATAGGAAATGAAGGACCATTAGAGATTCTTCAGCAAGGGGGTATTATGGTAAAAATAATATTTTTAGGGAGGGAATGAAACTGGAAAGTACTGTAGGCACACAGTGCTGAGGATAGGAACTAGAATGTCATGGCTATAAGAGTGAAAAGAAATGCATGAATGAAATAAATGCTCTAAGGGGAATAATCTAAAGTTATTTTGCTCACAAAAGTATGGGGGGAACTTTTTTTCTCTTTTAGGCACAAGGGTGACAGAATTAATTTTATATCAATATGTCATCATTTTTTATTCCATTCCCTATCCACTATCCACTTTATTTCCAATTATTTGCTATTGAAAAAAATCAAAACCAGAAAACAAAACCAAAACAAAACTGTAATGAATCTTTTTGGCACCATTGTTTCTGTCTTTGATTTACTTGAATTATACACCCAATACTAGATTGCTGAGTCAGAGGGATGAACAATTCAATTATTTTTATTGTATAATTCCAAATTTATATTCAGAATGGTTGAACCAGTTTAAAGCTTCATTAATTGAATGATATATTTGTATACCTATGCCCAGTGCTCCTCAACCACTAACTTCTCATTTTTTCATCTGTTAATTGCTTATTTCTCTTAACTATAATTGCTTTTGAAAATGTTTTCATATTGTCAGTTGTACTTATAAATTATTTAAAATTGTGTATATCACTTGACCACTTATCTATTAGGATTGGCTATTTCTCTCTCCCTCACACTTTCTTACACACACACACACACACACACACACACACACACACACACACTCATGCACAAACACATACATGCAAATACACATAGATATATAATTTATCTTTGAATATCTTGAAAATTAGATTTTTATATGTGATTTCTGGTGCAATCATTGTCTTCATTGATTTTTATGTTTTTTTTAAATTTTTTAAAATAACTTATTTTATCTTTTATGTCCCTGACAATCCATTGTTTGGTTTGGAATTCTTCCCCAGCCATATTTGTGTAGTCTCCATTTTATTCATGAATATATTAGAGTCATGAGTCTATTTAAAACTTATTCTACTGAATGATATAAAATGCTGATCAAAAATCAAGTTTCTGCACAACTGCTTTCTAGTCTTCCTAGAAATTCTTACCAAAAAGGGATTGCTTCCCCTTGTAGCTAAGAGTCTTATTTTTATTAAACACAAGGATATTTTTGATTGCTTTTTATTTGTGATTAGTTACTCTGGTTAATCTACTTTTCTAGTAGTTTTTGTTTTGTTTTGTTTTGTTTTGTTTTTCACCAATATCTTGAGTGGAGTTTTGATAATTACTGCTTTATAATATTGAGTTCTGGTAATGTTATGCTTCCTCTATGTCTCTTTGAAGTATATTCTTTCCATGCTAAAACATTTGTAGCTTCTCTGATTAGTCCTTATTTGGCATGAATTTGAAACCCTTCACCAACTTGTTTGGCTGTATCTGGATATCGAGCTTTTTAATATCCTTTTAAAAATTCAATATCCTTAAGTGAAGGCTTCATTTTTAAGGGATCTCTTGATTGTCTGACCATGAGTATAAATTATTGAAATCTTCCTCACCCCAAAAATATTCCCTGCAATAGTTATCCAGATTTTATTTTAGCACTTTAGAACACATGATTTGCTATAATGTTGGTTTTTACTATAGTCTTATTAAGAAACATGAATTAGTTTACATTAAGAGGAAAACACGTTACAGTATAGATGAGAACAAACACATCCCTCCCTTTTTAAAAGCAATCCAAGTTCCCTCTAATGTGGGCCCTCAGAAAAATTGGTTTTTATTCTTGGTACTTTATAGGGTCAGGATCTTCTTCAAATGGTATCTTATGGTCCCCAATGGAACATTCATTAAACAACTAAGTCAGAAGACATACTTATTTCCAAGAGGAGACATGAGAAACCATAGATTTAAATCTAGAAGGCAAATTAGAGAAAATTTAGTTCAATTCCCTCATTTTACATATAAGAAAGCCCAAAGGGGGTTAAAATTTTTGCCCACTGGCATACACGTTGTAAATGTTCAAGCTAGGATTTGAATATACGTCCTCTGAACCCTTGCCCAGCTATATAATATATTGTAATAGTAATAATAGAACATTTCCTCCATAAATCTCTACCACTCTCTTCCAGAAACATGTACAAATGGGAAGAGTAGGAATATATGGGGGCCATGTATGGAGCACCTATGCAGGGGACGGGTATGGCTAGGGCATCCATAAGTAAAACAATTCATGCATTAGGTGTTTTAGAAGTGTTGATGCTATTTGGTGACCTAAATGCACTGCTATTTCCTAAGTCTGCCAATGGCTATGAAGCTCTTTCCTTGAGCCAGTCTATGATCATGTCTTCCCTTAGAATACATCTTTGAATTCATTTCTTCTATTTCCTGTGAATCCCTTAGTTAAACTCACATCTAACTTATGTTCAGAAATCCATTTTAGCTTTTATTTCTTATTATACTCTCAAAAGAGGCAATATTCCCTGGCCTCTAATTTCCAAAATGGAAGGGAAGATAAGTGAAATCTGTGTTAAGAAAACTACTTTTAACCTCCTCCCTCATACTTCTTTGTGTTATGCACATTATAATTGCTGGACTAGTTTGAGAAGGCTGAAAATGTGAGTAACCTCTTATTTACTTTCCTCAGCAACAAATTTTATCCTGATTTTTCTCTTCATAATGTGAAATATGGGTCTTAGGTCAGGATGCCAAGAGTCAAAAGACTACAGAAGTTGTATATCCAACCTTCACTTATCTTTTTTTTTTAAATTAAATTTCCTGGCCTGGAAACATCTAGAAAGGTCATTCCTTCTACCTCCAGAAGCTTGCATAAAGACATGGTAAGGATATTGCCAACAAGAAAGTTAATTAAATGGAAGAGTAACATAGCTAAGTTATCTCTGGTTGACCTGAGTTCACTTTAAATCAATTTAAAGTAAAAAATACTTAACAATAACAACAATACTAATAGCTATAATTTACATAGTGCTGTAAGATTTGCAAAGTATTTGATAAATATCTCATTTTATCCTCACAACTTTGGGAGTTGAGTGCTATTATTATCCCTATTTTACAATTGAAGAAACTGAGGCAAATAGAGGTTAAGTGACTTGGACAAGGAAGGTCACACAGCTAGTAAATGTCTAAGTCCTGATTTGAATTCATGTCTTCCTGTCTCCAGATCCAAATGCAGGCCCTGTGCCATGTTTACAACAATGCTAAACAGGTGATAACCTCTATAGCCTGGGGAAATTTGTATTGTCTCTCCAACTTAATTTTTCCATCTGAAAAATATGCATGTATTATGTTTATTATTTTTCTGAAGAATGAGGACGGCAGAAACCTGATCATGATAGGAATATCAATATCTTTGTCAGAACTGTGTTTTGTGTGACATGACGATGGGAAGAAAAAAATGTTATAATAATTGACCAACAATGATCATAATGAATGGTGAAATCTCTAGACTTTACAGTTTAAAGTCTACAGTATTCCATGAGGTAGGCCAGGGTCATTATCCAAATTTTACAGCTGAAGAAACTAAAGTGGGGAGAGTCAGAATAAGTATCTCAGGGCCACACAGTAAGCCAATGCCAGAGCCAGAAAGAGAATTTATGAGATTCTGATTCTCAGTCCAATGTTCTATCAACTGGACCTCCATGCTATTCCATAAAGCATAGGGAGAAATGACTTGGTATAAAATTCCTATAAAACAAACCAGAACAAGTTATCATTCCATATGAATTCTAATTTAAAAGACAAGAACTGCCAATTTATTTGACTTGCATTTATAATTATTTCCTTGTGAATTACTCATCACTAGATGTTTCATAACTATTTTCTACTTTCCCAATGGCTATGGACTGATCATGACAAACAAGTCTTTGGCTTTTAAGTACTCAATATCTCTCTTTGAAATATTGTGCATTTACAGGTTGTGATAAGTTACTTGAAGCCTAAATGAATTTTAGGTTTGAATGGTCTCACAAACAATAGCTTTCCTTGTTGATTGAAAGAAACTCTTCCCAATGATTTTGAAATTAAGGATTTGGGGTTTTGTGAAGGGTGGGGATAATGCATCTGAATCAATTATTCCACTGATGTATGGAACTTTGTGTGGTAACTCTCTATTCAAATGTGGATTTTCATCTGCTGTATAAATTATAATCTCAGAGAGTTGCCTGGAGTACTAAAGGGTTAAGTGACTTTTCCTGGGACACAGCTCCATGAGCTCCAGGGCATCTTAAAAAGGGGCTCAGCACAGGCTTCTTCTCATTTCTCACCAGCTACAATGCTTTGGGATTTCATTATACCCTTATCCTGGGTACCTTCACCTCCTTCCCACTTCTCTCAATTCCTTTTCCTTATTCAGCTTCCTTTTATAAGCTATCTTCTCCAATTAAACAGTAAGCTCCTTGAGGGCAGAGACTTTTTTTAACTTGTATTTGTACCCTCAGCACTTATTGTCTGACAACTAGTATTCTTCAGAGATAGGACTTAAACCCAGATCTTTCTGACTCTGAGCATGACTCCCTATCCAGAGTGTCATGTTCCTTCTTATTTAAGTGCACAACACATAGCATATTTCAATCATTTTAGGACCAATGATTTCATCTTTGTAGGCATTCTCTCTAATGCACCAATTGAGACTCAGGCTCAGTAGCTTTTGGAAATCACCGAGGAGTAGGAAGTCTGGGGTTTTGTCTAAAAATACAAGAGCAAAGGGTTCCTAACATTTTTGTTTCATTGATCCCTATGACAGTCTGGCAAAGCCAATGAACTTCTCAGAATAATATTTTTAAATGCATAAAATAAAAGAGGTAGGATTACAAGGGAAACCAATTTTTATTGAAATAAAGATGCATTTTTCCCATCCAAGTTCACATAATCCTTGAAATATTGTACCTCAGCCTAAAAATCCTTATCCTAGAGGAAGTCTCTGGTAAAGCAATCAGTGAATTTAAGTGAAAATATCAGTCACAATGATTGGTTGTATAGGCTTGGAATTGCCTGAAGTTTTCTTTTTTCAAATTGTTGCTTTAGGGTTGTGTTGAGACAGCTTGAAATTGCTATGGTCAAACCTTGGGGATAATGATTTAAGACTTAGTTATCAGAAAGAAGTACCTTCATATCTTAGAAGATGGCTTTTTGAGTTACTGAGGGTGAAATTCTGGTGACCAAGCTGAAAGCAAATACACTTTTTTGAACTTACCTATGTTGGGCCTTGGACCATATTCAAAGTCTTTCTGTTTAAAAGGTTAAAAGTTAGAGAGACATAATTTCTGGATAATTAAGCATTTTATTAACAATGCTAGCATATTATCAATAAAATGGGCCAGTGCAACTCTTGAATGACAAAAACGAATTCTGGTAGTGGTCTGATAGTTTATATGCCCTTGGAAGAATGTGTGCTTCTGAGGGTAGCAATCAACTCTGATTGATTAATAATTAATGAGAGAGAAAAAATGTTAAATTAAGAGGTGGATCTCTTCTAATGAGGGGTTTGGGAGGGAGAGTATGTAACTTTTATTATGTCATTTCCTTCTAAATTGCCTGCCTTTGGGAAAGCTAATCAAAGGATTTATCGCCACCCATACCTGTGTAGAGGACAGTGGACTTTCCCACCTGAGTGGGGTCTGAACAAGATTGAAGAGAAAGTTAATTTGATCTCATGTAAAGCAATGTCCTTCAGAGGCAGAACAACCCAAAGCCTTCTGACAACATCCTAGTCCTAAATCAATAATTGATTATTAATATGAGAGAAATTATCATTTATCTCAATGGCTTAGCAAAACCTATGAGAACTTGTGCTCTTTAAACAACAACAATTTGGGAAAGATAACACAGTGGTTTATGTATAGCCACTAAGTTATATACCACAGTGAATAGTTACAATGAAGAAATAAAAATAGCAATTGAGATGCCAAAGGCCATAGCTTCAAAAATATGTGTATAAAGGCACAAAATAAGCAAGATGAACTAGACATCTGAACCAAGGAGATAAAACTGACTTTATAGTCATCTCTGAGGCATAACAGCATGAGATCCATGAGTAGATTAGAGCTCTGGATGGGTATGTTCTGTTAGGGAAATACTGTGTAGGTTAAGAAAAAGGGTAGGTAGCATTGCATATTAAGGGACTCTCACAAGAATCAAAGCAAGTATGTGTAATGGTCAATGGAGGAAGGAAAAACATAAGCAATTTTTGTTATCCTTATCAGGGACACATTTTCCAGATGGTTAAACAGATGATCATGAACTTAGTTATGTAAGTCTTAAGTAAAACCAAGAGCTCTGCATTTTGGATTGGACTACTCTTTTTATCCTAAGACTACCTGAAGTGAGAGTGGCTATAGATGAAGAGTTCAGGAAACAGATTAAGATACTGGTATAGAAGTATGGTAAAGTAATGACAGCAGACTTCAAATACTTAAACATTTCTTGGAGTTCTCTTTCTTTTAAAAGCAAAATGACAGATGCTTTCTGGACTTGCTTTAATGATAATTTTTTTCCTTCAATAATGAAACAACTAACAAATGGCAATTCTCTTCTGAATCTGGTTCTCACCAATGAAGATAAATTTGTTGCAGGGAGTATTAATATTGTAAACATTGGTAATAATTGGCCACTACCTCCTAAAGTTTGTGATGGTGGAAAGGAAATCCAGACTATTCTGTCAGGCTCCCTCATTTCTGGTAGAGCAGATTTCAAAAGGTTCACACATAGCATACTAGGTTCCCATTGACTAAAATGCTACAGAGGAAACATATCAAGAGGGCTGGGAAAACCATGAGAATGAAATTGAAAACTCGCAAAGAGAAATTATTATGATAAGGAGGAAAAATTAGAGTTTTTTTCATGAACTGATATAGATGCCCAATTGTACTAATCATATGGGAATTAAAAAACATATATATTTATAGGGAATAAAAATAACAGTGAATACAAAAACATGGTAAAATTCGATAACAGTTTCAGGAATGTTAAATTAATCATTTCTAGAGTTCTTATGTACTAGACATTGTGCTTGGAATTGGGATCACAAACAATTCAATTCAACGCAATACATATTTATTAAGCACCTACGATGTGCTAGGCATTGGAGATATAAAAACGAAAGACAAGATGTAAATGGTCTGTGCCCTCTAGGACTATATCTTTTGTATTCGTGTGTGTGTGTGTGTGTGTGTGTGTGTGTGTGGTACATGTGCATATCAGATATGTGTGGGAAGGGAAAGAAAAAGAAGACACTAGAAGTTGGTGGGGATCAGAAACAGCCTCATGGAGAAAAGTGATACAGGAACTGAATTGTTAAGGAAACTATGAAATCTGAAAAGTGGAGATGTAGTATGGGTACTCTCTGGTCCTGGAGAAGAGTGAACAAAGGAAAGGATAAGAGAAATGGGGAGTTCTGATTGAGGACCAACAAAAAGAGAAATTTGACTGGAACACAGAATAGATGAAGTTGGAGAGTTTTATGAAAATATGGTTGAAAAGGAAAGTTAGAGGCAGGTAGTGAAAGGTTTTAAATATCTAAAGATAAGAATTAGCTGAAATTGAATAGGCAAACAGAATGAAAAATTAACTGTTTTTAGTGATGTTAGTGAAATGAGAAGGATAAAGCAATTCTATGTTTAACATTTTTAGCAATGACTTGGATAAAGCTATAGATGACTTGGCTATAAAATGTGAAGATAGCTCAAAGCTAGGAGGGATAGAGAATTCATATGGGCATGACAGATAGAATCCAGAATGGGATCTCTACAGTCTAGAACTTTTGGCTAAATCTGTCAAATTTAATAGGGACAAATGTAAAGTATCACACTGGTTTTCAATAAGTAATTCAATGAATACAAGGTTGTTGGGGGGGAGGCATATTAAACATCCCTTCTGTGTGTGTGTGTGTGTGTGTGTGTGGCAATGAGGATTAAGTGACTTGCCCAGGGTCACACAACTAGTAAGTGTTAAGTGTCTGAGGCCGGATTTGAACTCAGATCCTCCTGACTCCAGGGCTGGTGCTCTATGCACTGTACCACCTAGCTATCCCAAACATCACTTAAAAAAATATAAGGATTAATAGGCTTTCAGGAACAACTTCAAGGACATTGAGTCAAAAGTATGCTGTTTAAGCCAGGAAAGCTAATGTGTTCTTAGACTCCATTCAGATATACATAGTTTCCAAGAATAAAGTAGAGATAATTCTAGTTTTACCACAGTTAAACCACATTTTGTTTGATTTTGAGTGCCACAGTTTAGAAAGGACATTTATGAAGACTCAAGGCATATAAAAGAAGGCAAGCAGGTTGGTGAAGGACTTTGTGTACAGACCATATGAGTATCATTGGTAAGAAATGGGAAGGTTTACCATGGATAAGAGAAGGTTCAGGGAAGCTATAGCAAGTGCATTCATGATTTTGAAGGGATGTCATATGGAAGATGCATGAGAGTCGCTAAGAGAACTTATTAATAACTAGAGCTATCTGGAGTTGGGGTAGACTTCCTTAAGACAAAATTTCCCTATCACTGGGAATCTGCAGATAGAGATTTGATGATCATTTGTTGGGTATGAGGGTGGTGGGGATTCCTTTGGCCTCTTCTTGGATTAAAAAGACCCAGAAATCCTTTCTTATTCCATGATTCTCTATTGTCTAGTTTCAGAAATCCAATGTCAAGTTAATGCCATAGTGAAACACTAGAACATAACTTTAGTGGGCATACTACAATTATATAGAAAATTAAAGGGGCAGCTAGGTGGTGCAGTGGATAGAGCACCAGCCCTGGAGTCAGGAGTACCTGAGTTCAAATCCAGCCTCAGACACTTGACACTTACTAATTGTGTGACCCTGGGCAAGTCACTTAACCCCAATTGCCTCACTAAAAAAAAAAAAAAAAAGAAAAAAGAAAATTAAATGGGTGAGTTTGGATTTACTATCAGTGTGTATATTACATTATTGAAAGGATTTAACATAGATATAAATGTATGTAGGTAGAATACAGTTGATAAATATTGGAATCCCATTTGATTTTAATTGGAAGTTAGAATACAGTTGATGTATATTGGAATCCTATTTGATTTTAATGTTGTGAAAGATCATATTTTTTATTTTTTAAGTGTAGACAGCAACATTTAAAAAAACAGTTGAATGATATAGAATACTAGAACATCATACACATCATCTAGAATTTTAGTTATTCAGTATAACTACAAAATTTTTTCTACCATTTCAAAGCATGAAACAATATATAAATTATTTGCAGACACATTTTCCAGATAGCTAAATGAATGATCATTTACCTTAAGTCTTAAGTAAAGATAATACCTGGGTACTTTGGATGAGATGACTCCTTTTATCCTTTGTCTATAATCATTTCAGGGAGACCTAGATCTGAAAAAGAAAACAAAAGCTCCCCACACATTTGACTCTGGTTGATATCAAATGTCGGAATGTATTATATTTAGAGCCAATAATGAAAATTGAGTATAAATTTACACTGGACCCTCTGCTAAGAGTGGAAGAATCCCGTTTTTGTTTTGTTTTTTTGTTTTTTGTTTTTTTTTTTTTTTTAGTGAGGCAGTTGGGGTTAAGTGACTTGCCCAGGGTCACACAGCTAGTAAGTGTTAAGTGTCTGAGACTGGATTTGAACTCAGGTACTCCTGACTCCAGGGCCGGTGCTCTAGCCACTGTGCCATCTAGCTGCCCCGAAGAATCCCTTTTTAAAAGAGAATTTTTCCATTGTTAAATATTAACAGCAATTCCCTTAAGTAAGTGAGAGAGAAAGGAATGATGAGAAGAAGGTAAATTCAAAGTCAAGTGACAAGCTTATTACAGGGCTAGAAGGATTGACTTAAGAGGAAAGATTAAAAGAAAAGAAAAAGAAAGTAATTGTTAGACCTGTACTCAGACTATACAAGGCTATATAATACACCCTTGAATTTTGTAAGCTTCTTCCAGATTTCATGACAAGATAAGTACTGGACAAAGATCAACTTTGTTTTCTCTGAGATAGAATCCTAGATTGAGAGTAATACTAATGGAAACAATAAAACAAAACAAAACAAAAACGATAGCTAACATTTATATAAATCTTTAAGGTTTACAAAGTGCTTTACAAATATTATTCAACCCTGGGAGGAAAGTGCTATCATCCCCATTTTTGCATATAGGAAACTGAGCTAGCGAGAAATTTAGTGACTTCTTCAGTTATTTGACTAGTAAGTGCTTAGACTGGATTTGAACTCAAATCTATCCAGATTTAGAGCCTCACAGTGTTTCCACCATGCCTTCTAGCTGCTTCAAGCTAGGAAGTACATTATAGATCTCAAGGCCAAACTCCTTACTTTAAAAATGAGGAAACTGAAAGGTTTAAACTACATTTGTAGTAAGTAGTAGGGCTAGGATTTGAACTTGGCTCTGGAGCTGACTCTTTCTGTTCTAGGACTATTTGGCTACAGAATGCTATTCTGCAGAGATGGTGAAAATAACTTTAAAACTTCCTCAGAGACACACATTTCAATGTAGAAGCATATATTTGGGGACAATAAAATGCATCCAATCACTTTCATTTCCATAAAATTCTTAGAAAGAAGTTTTAGGGTGCTACTAGAGTAAAAGTTTCACATCCGTACAACCATACCGTAGTGGGCCAAAATATTACAGAAGAAGAGCAATTTTGAGAATATGAAAAGTTATGAGAGACGAAGAGACAATAGCTGGCATAAATTCAAAGGGAAGAAGCTTTGAGAGAAAGGAATTTATCCAACTTTCAAACCAAAGTTTCTTAGTTCCTTGTAAGGTGGCATCCTAAAAATGGAGTGTGAAGTGGTTCTAAGAAAATAAGAAATCATTGGGCATAGAGCACGAATTTACTTAATCTATATTTGTATTTCTTGAGGCCAGAGGGCAGAACTAGACACTATGGGTGAAGTTGAAAAGAAGCAAATTTAGGTTTGCTGTGTGGCAACACCATGATAAAGTGATATGATAGTGAAATGGCTTGCCTCAGGAGATGCTGGGTCTTTCTTCATTGTAGGTCTCCAGGTAACACCTTGAGGACAATTCTAAGGATTTCTTTTAGAAGGCATTGTTTTATGTAATATTTTATTGAGAGGAAATTGTGGTAGGCTTTCAAGTGCTTAAGATATGGATCTGGTAGACTTAGAGAAGCAAACCTATACCATGAATCCTGAATCCCCCAAGTCCTCCTATCTTAAGAAAATACTCCATACACAATAGTGGGAGGCGATGGTTTCCAGTGAAACAATGTTGTCTGTTCCTGTCAAAGCTCTTCCATCTGAGACCAGCCTTGTCATTAAAGAAAGGGTTTGGAGAAGGTGACAATGTCTAGGCAATTGGAAAGGTGGCAAGACAGAGAAACAGAGAATTATCAATGGCTCAATGCCAATTCTCTTCTCCCTATATTTAGTAAATTCTTCATGCCATATTTTGAGCTCCAGATTCAGTGTCTGACTGGGACAAAGTGGACTTGTCAGCTTTCCACAGTGCAGAATACTGAAAAGGTCAGCTTAGTATGAGCATGACACACCATGTAAGTCATTATCAGAATTATATCTCATTTGTAATAACCCTGAGAACTAGAACAAATATTGTAAAGTCTGCCATAAGAACATGAGAAAACATGTAAGTTTTATCGAAAGCTTGGTTTATCTCCATCTTTGACAGTAAGTAGAAGTGTTTACTCACAAATGTGTTGTGTACCTGAATAGAAGTCACAATAGGAAAGACATATCTATTTGATGTGGATGCTTCCAACAAATGGGAAAAAATTAAAATTAAAGATATTAACAGTTTTTTGTTGTTCAGTTGTATTTGACTTTCCATGCCCCCATTTAGGGTCACACTGCTAGGAAGTGTCTGAGGACAGATTTAGATTCAGGAAGATGTTCCTGAGTCCAGGGCTGGCACTCGCTTCACTCTACCACCTATTAGCAGAGTAAAGAAGGCAGTTTTTAAGCAAATGTATGGTTCAACAAATACAAATACAGTTAAAGACATTCAAGTCTTGTAGTTGAAAGTTTGGGTGACATTTGGCCACTAACTTCTGATCTGTGAGTATCTCAGGCTGAAGAAAAGATTGTCACATGGCTGCATTGGCTATGAAAATAAAAACAGCAACAAAGGCTATAGAAGTCACTTATCTAAATTTCATTCCTGTCAGTCTGTTAGCCCAGGAAACCTCTCAGGTAATGAAATGGGCTTCTCAGCCTTTCTTCTTTCATATAAACTACTTAGTTCACTAAAATGAAAACAGGCAAATATAACATTATTTAGTCTCCTTGTTTGTAAAAATTTTAAAACCAAGAAATTGGGAACCTACTCTAGGTGATTGCTGAGATGGACAGGGAAGAAGGAAGGATAATTGCTAATAATACCAAATGTGCTGATCTGGGGGCACTCTTGTGCTTCTATGATACTTTTAGGCACTGGTTCTAATGGTGAAATCTATTAAACTGTACAATATTTTCCCATGGGAAGTAGTGGAAGCCCTTATTGTTTGAAATATTTAGAACCAGATTGGACAATGCACTAGAAAACACATGTATTATAGTGAGCACTTGCACCTCAACCCTTGGGATAAGCGGGATGACCTAATAGGTACTTTTCCATCATTATGTTTCTGATTCTATGGGAGTTTTAATAGCTGATTCATATTTAAGCAGATGAGCAGCATTTGGGTCTTCCAGGGAAATTGGGCTTGAGTCTATAGAATGTCAAGGCAGAGGTGACAAGACTAATCACAGGGGAATAAAGGATGCCTTAGTGGAAGTTAATTGATTTGGGAGAAGAATGGGCAAATGGCAGTGTGCTGGGGTTTAGCGAAATGTCTCAACTTTTTTTTTTCAAATGTTTTCAGTTCAAGAAAACCCAAAACACATTTGGCTAAACACTTTTTCCCTTAATTTTCAAGCCCATGTGTATTTCAAGGGAAATTTAATCCATGTGTTTCTGATTCATTTACACTTAGCTCATCAAAATGTGGTTTCGTAAGACCTATTTGATGTCTAAGAAGCCTTATGAGCCTTTTTATAAGTCTCTTTTTTTTAACCAGGAAGTTGCATTTTGCCAAGAGTCAATGGGACTTCAGGCTTCAGAAATTGCAAATTTCATTGGAAACTTTGAACCCCAGAAGTTTGGGTGAGCACTGATTCTAATAAGCTATATTCTCCCAACAATAATTTGTCATCATTTCAGAAGGTTTAGCAATATTCATCTCTGGCTTATTCAAAAAAACAAAATTTAACTTTGTGAATACCTTGTTGAAGAAACAACAATGGAATTTATTACAGGATGTGATGGTGTCAAGAGCTGTGATAACTATCCAGCAATGTGTGATGAGTAATCAGAGTAGTAATGACATATTTATCCTAGGGGTAGCAATGTTGTAGTGACTCAAAAAGGTATTTAGATTGGCAATTATTCTACCTTTTTTTAAAAAAAGGACAAACTTGTTGCCCTATTGTTATTTCTCTCTACATGACTTTGCTGGTCCTTCAAACAAGAAACAGACAAACAAGACTCAGTCAATTTGCTGATTCAGGTGCATGCAATTCTCCCTAATCTCACTGGCAGTACTCTTAAAGAGTATCTGGGGTAAGGAAAAACACATCCGGTCCATCCGTCAAGAGTACATGAGAAGGCCAACAAATACTTGCACCTGCAGGCCCACTTACATCTTCCGCCAGTGTGGGAAGCTACATAATGAGGCAGCTGAGTAGCTGACACTAGTTCTATTCCTCTCCCTCTTCTGTCATCTTCTTCCCCTTACTGCCTCCAAACCCCTTCCCTACCACACTCGCACTCAGTCTCTCACACACACACACACACACACACACACACACACACACACACACACACACACACACACACACACACACACACACACTCACAGTCACACTACATCACAATGGAGCAAATATGGCACATTCAACCAAGTCTGGGTTGACATGTTTTACACATTACTTTCATTTGATTATTCTTTGGATGAATTCTTCATTGAGAACAAGATAATGAAAAACATACGGCCATTGTACACAGAATCTGCAGTCACTTTGGCTGTTCCCTTGCAGCCCATTTCATTTCACAGGGACTCTAGATATAAAACAGCCTTATCCTTTAATGTACTCAAGCAGAAGATAACAATCAGGTGGTATCCTACCCTCTATAGGCTTGGCTGATGTGTTGAACATGACCCAAGTAGTTGCTGTTTTTCCAAAGTATATGGGAGAGATATCAGATAGCAAGCATTCCATCTAAGCCTAAAATCTAAACAGGGACACTGTGAGCATATCTAAATTTCTATGTATGTTTCAAACAAGGAGCTGCATGTGTGTGTGTGTGTGTGTGTGTGTGAATCTAGAATAACCAAAATAGGTGACAAGTGAGAATTAAAAGTAAGTTGAAAGATTTTGTGATTTGGCCTCAAATTCTGAATTGCTGCCTAAAGGAAATGAATAATTTTTGAATGTTACAATGGGTAAAGTTGAATATGTACTAAGATTGTGTACTGGGATTTGACTGTTACAACAAAATGATCTTTTCCCCCTTTCTTTCTTAATGTCAGAATACAGGTGTGAGGATGAAGAATTATTCATAAATTCAAATTCCTGTATCAGTGCTCAAAGCAATAAAAATACATATGAGATGTCTAACATCTGAGTAAGTAAAGTATTTATTTTCACTTTCTAATTTGCCACTTTTTAAAGAGACATAAAGGATTACAGGAAATAGAAATTCATATCTGAAGTAGTAAAGTTAAGGAAAAAATGTATAAAGATAAAGAAAACTTGTTTTGCCAAAAATATCTGAAGAAAATTGGTGACTCAAACTCAATAAAAATAGCGAGTTTTGTTGGCTTAATAGAGTAACTGCCCTAATGCCTGAAATTTAGTAAGTATTTAATAGTTTCTTGTGGATTAATTGATAAGATGGAAAAGATAGACACTAATCATAACATAACTATGAATTATCTTTCTGGTGTGGGAAGAAAATGCCACATGAATAATATTCATTATCTGTGTATTCAGTGTCTTCTTGATCAACGTTTTCAATAAATATTAACTAATTCAAGTTAATAAGCATTTATTAAGTATACCTACTATGTGCCAGTCATTACCCTAATTCCTGGTGATAGAAAGTAAAGCAAGAACAGTCCTTTCCCTCAAGGAGCTCATACATAGTCTAATGGGAGAGACAACATATAATATGCAGAGGATTAATAGGAAATAATATCGGAGAGAAGGCACCAGTATTGGAGGACAGGGAAAGTTTTCCTGCAGGATGTAGGATTTAAGTTATGTTTTGAAGGAAACAAGGAAAGACAAGACATGAAACCAAAGAGGAAGGACCTCATAGGTGTAGTATATGGCCAATGAGAAAGCACAGAGCTGGAGGATGGATTGTCATATATAAGGAACAATAAGAAGGTCAGTGTTAATAGATTATAGCATACATGGAAACAAGTAAAGTATAAGAACATTGGGAAGGCAAAAGAAAGGGCCAGGTTATGAAGAGCTTTAGAAGCCAAGTGGAGGATTTTATATTTGATTTGGGAGGCAAGAAGAAACCACTATGATTTATTAAGTTACATAGTTAGGTCTATGCATTAGGAATATAGATAGCTATGGCATCTGAATGAAAGTGGGCAGGTCAGGGGTTTTACTTGAAGCAGAAGTCTCTGCTTCTACTACTAGAAGGCTCTGGCCATAGTGTAGGCTTGAGGTAATCAGGGTGTGGTTCTATAGCATGAGAGAAGATGTCATGGAGGTTGAAATGATAGCACCTGGCAACAGATGGTTTTGTGAGGTGAGTTGGGGTAAGTAGTTTAGGATGACACCCAGGTTGCAAGTCTGGTTGACTGAAAGGTATGGTGATGGTTCCCATGGAAATCATGGGGACATTTAGAAGAGGAAAGAGTATTGGGGGAAGATAATGAGTTAAGGTTTGGATCTGATCAATTCAAGATGGTATAGAGCATCTTGTTTAATAAACAGTTGGAGACACAAGATTATATGTAGGATGAATTGTCAGGGCTAAATGAATAAGATCTGAGAATCTTTTGCATAGAGATGATAATTGAATCCATGAAGGCTGGTATAATCACAAAGTGAGGTGGTATGGAGAGGCAGAAGAAAAAATGTCTGAGAAAGAACCTTTGACATAGCCATGATTAATTGTCATACCCAAATGAAGAGCCAGCAAAAGAAATTGAAAAAGAATGTTCAGACAGTTAGGAGGATAATCAGAAGATAGGAGTTGTTCCATGAACATATAGAGAGGAAAGAGCATCAAGGAGAAAAGGGTGATCAACAGTATCAAAGATTGCAAAAAGGTCAGGAGAAATGAGCAGTGAGAGAAGGCCATTCTTGGTTTTAGTGATGAAAGGACAGAGAAATATAGAGAACATAAGTTAATTTTAGAATTTCAAAACTTTTAAGAGTACATTTCCTAGGGGCAGCTACGTGGCAAAGTAGATAGAGCACTGGCCCTAGATTAAGGAGGACCTGAGTTCAAATCCAACCTTAGACACTTAACACTTACTGTCTGTGTGACCCTGAGCAAGTCACTTAACAACAATTGCCTCACCAAAAAAAAATAGTACATTTCCTGTAGTCCATCAGATAGGCTTTCACAAACTGTAGCTTACAAGAAATCACATCTTTAGAGTCACACAATTGACTAAAAGGCATTGAAAACAAGAAACTTGTGGTTTTATTTTTCCTGTTGATTCTTTTCTTTTCTTTTATTATTTTCCAGTTACATGTAGAGATAGCTTTCAGCATTTGTTTACACAAGATTTCCAATTTCAAATTTTTTTCTCCCTCCCTCCCCTCCCTCCCCACCTCCCCCAGACAGTAGGCAATCTGATATAGGTTTATATATATATATACACACACATACATACATATAGATAGATATAGTATAGATATAGATACACATATCTCTTCATATATAAACATATATATGTACACACACATACATAACAACATTAAATACATTTCTGCATCAGTCATGCTATAAGAGAAGAATCAGAGCAATAAGGAAAAACCTTAAGATAGAAAAACATCAGTACCAAAAACAAAAGAAATATTATGGTTCAATCAGCATCCATATTCCATAGTTCTTTTTTTTCTAGATTTGGAGAGCCTTTTCCATCATGAGTCCCCTGGAACTTTCTTGTACCATTGTATTGGTGAGAATAATCCAGTCTATCACAGTTGATCAACACATAATGTTGATGATACTGTGTATAATGTTCTTCTGCTTCTGCCCATCTCACTCATCATCAGTTCATGCAAGTCCTTCCAGGCTTCTCTGAACTTCTCCTGCTCAATGTTTCTCACAGCACAATAGAATTCCATTACATTCATATACCACAACTTGTTCAGCCATTCCCCAACTGATGGGCAACCCCTCATTTTCCAATTCCTTGCCACCACAAAAAGAGCACCTATAAATATTTTTGAACATGTGGGTCCTTTTCCCTTTTTTATGATCTCCTTGGGAAAAAGACCCAAAAGTGGTATTGCTGGGTCAAAGGGTATGCAGAGTTTTATAGCCCTTTGGGCATAATTCCAAATTGCTCTCCAGAATGGTTGGATCAGTTCACAGCTCCACCAACAATGCATTAGTGTTCCAATTTTTCCACAGCTTCTCCAACATTTATTATTTTTCTTTTTTGTCATATTAGCCAATCTGACAGGTGTCAGGTGGTACCTCAAGTTGTTTTAATTTGCATTTCTTTAATCAATAGTGATCTAGAGCATTGTTCATATGGGAATAGATACCTTTGATTTCTTCATCAAAAAACTGCCTGTTAATATACTTTGACATTTCTCAATTGGGGAATGACTTGGATTCTTATAAATTTGATTTAGTTCCCTACATATTTTAGAAATTAGGCCTTTATCAGAAGTATTGGCTATAAAATTTTTCCCAGCTTTATGCATCCCTTCTAATTTTGGATGCGTTGCTTCTGTTTATACAAAACCTTTTAAATTTAATGTAATCGGGGCAGCTAGGTGGCGCAGTGGATAGAGCACCGGCCCTGTAGTCAGGAGTACCTGAGTTCAAATCCGGCCTCAGACACTTAACTAGCTGTGTGACCCTGGGCAAGTCACTTAACCCCAATTGCCTCACTAAAAAAAAAAAATAATAATAAATTTAATGTAATCAAAATCATCCATTTTGCATTTCATAATATTCCCTATCTCTTATTTTGTCATAAACTATTCTCCTTTCCAAAGATCTGAAAGGTAAACTATTCCTTCCTCTCCTGATTTACCTATGATATCACCTTTTATGTCTAAATCAAGTACCCATTTTGACCTTCTTTTAGTATAAGGTGTAAGATGTTGGTCTATGCCTAATTTCTGCCATTCTCTCTTCCAGTTTTCCCAGCAGTTTTTGTCAAATACTGAGTTCCTATCCCAGAAGCTGGAGTCTTTGAGTTTATCAAATAGTACATTACTAAAGACATTTACTACTGTGTCTCTTGGGCCTATCCTATTCCATTGATCCTCCACTCTATTTCTTAGCCAGTACCAGATACTTTTGATAACTGCTGTTTTATAGTAAAGCTCCAGGGTTGGTACAGCTAACCCACCTTCCTGTGCATTTTTTTTCATTATTCCCCTTAATATTCTTGACTTTTTGTTTTTCCAGATGAATTTTGTTATTATTTTTCTAGCTCTATAAAATAATTTTAGGTAGTCTGATTAGTATGGCACTGAATAAGTAAAATAATTTAGGTAGAATTGTCATTTTACTATATTAGCTCTGCCTATCCATGAGCAATTGATATCTTTCCCATTATTTAGATCTGATTTGATTTGTGTGAAAAGTGTTTGCTAATTGTGTTCATAGAGTTCCTGGGTTTGTCTT
This sequence comes from Dromiciops gliroides, assembly GCF_019393635.1. Classification (NCBI taxonomy): domain Eukaryota; kingdom Metazoa; phylum Chordata; class Mammalia; order Microbiotheria; family Microbiotheriidae; genus Dromiciops; species Dromiciops gliroides. Next base: position 365,261,837 of record NC_057863.1, on the reverse strand, counting down.
GGCAAGTAGACTCCCAAATATTTTATATTTTCTACCATTACTTTAAATGGAATTTGTCTTTCTATCTCTTGCTGCTGAACTTTGTTGGTCATGCAAAGAAATGCTGATGATTTGTGTGGATTTATTTTATATCCTGTTACTTTGCTAAAGTTGTTAATTGTTTCAAGTAATTTTTGAGTTGATCCTCTAGAATTCTCTAAGTATACTATCATATCATCTGCAAAGAGTGATAGTTTTGTTTCCTCCTTGCCTATTCTAATTCCTTTAATTCCTTTTTTCTTCTCTTATTGCTAATACTAAGATTTCTAGTTCAATATTAAATAATAGAGGTGATAATGGGCATCCCTGTTTCACCCCTGATCTTATTGGAAAGGCCTCTAACTTATCTCCATTACATATAATGCTTGCTGAAGGTTTTAGGTAGATACTGCTTATTATTGTAAGGAAAGTTCCACCTATTCCTAAGCTCTCTAGTGTTTTTATTAGGACTGGGTGCTGTATTTTGTCAAAAGCTTTCTCTGCATCTATTGAGATAATTGTATGACTTTGGTTAGTTTTCTTATTGATGTGATGGATTATGTTAATAGTTTTCCTAATGTTGAACCAGCCCTGCATTCCTGGTATAAATCCCACCGGGTCATAGTGTATTATCCTGGTGATCACTTGCTGTTATCTCATTGATAATATCTTATTTAAGATTTTAGCATCAATATTCATTAGGGAAATTGGTCTATAATTTTCTTTCTCTGTTTTTGCTCTGCCTGGTTCTGGTATCACCACCATACTTGTGTCATAAAATGAATTTGGTAGAACTCCTTCTTCACCTATTTTTCCAAATAATTTGTATAATATTCGAATTAATTGTTCTTTAAATGTTTGGTAGAATTCATCTGTAAACCCATCTGGCCCTGGGGATTTTTTCTTAGGGAGTTCATTAATGGCTTGTTCAATTTCTTTTTCTAATATGGGCTTATTTAATAATTTTATTTCCCTTTCAGTTAACCTGGGCAGTTTGTAGCCATGTAGATATTTATCCATTTCATTTAGATTGTCAAATTTATTGGCATACAGTTGGGAAAAATAATTCCTAACTATTGACTTAATTTCTACTTCATTGGTGGTAACATCACCCTTTTCATTTTTGATACTGGTAATTTGGTTTTCTTCTTTCTTTTTTTAAATCAAATTAACCAATATTTTATCTATTTTCTTGGTTTTTTCATAAAACCAGCTCTTAGTTTTATTGATTAATTCTATAGTTTTTTTGCTTTCAATCTTATTAATTTCTCCTTTAATTTTCAGCATCTCTAATTTAGTGTCTAATTGGGGATTTCTAATTTGTTCTTTTTCTAGCTTTTTAAGTTGCATGCCCAATTCATTAATCTCCTCTTTCTCTTTTTTATTCATGTAAGCATTTAGAGCTATAAGTTTTCCCCTAAGCACTGCTTTGGTTGCATCCCATAGATTTTGTTATGTTGTCTCATTATTGTCATTCTCTTGGATAAAGTTGTTGATTGTTTCTATGACTTGTTGTTTAACCCATTCATTCTTTAGAATGAAATTATTTAGTTTCCAATTGATTTTCAGTCTACTTTTCCATGGCTCTTTCTTACATGTAATTTTTATTGCATCATGATCTGAGAAGGATGCATTTACTATTTCTGCCTTTCTACATTTTACTATGATATTTTTGTGGCCTAATACATGGTCAATTTTTGAAAATGTGTCATGTACTGCTGAGAAAAAGGTATATTCCTTTCTATCCCCATTCAATTCTCTCTAGACATCTTTCATGTCTAACTTTTCTAGTATTCTATTCACCTTTTTCACTTCTTTCTTATTTATTTTTTGGCTAGATTTATCTGCTTCTGAGAGGGGGAGATTCAGATCCCCCACTAGTATAGTATTTCTGTCTAATTCCTCTTGTAACTCATTTAACTTCTCCTCTAAGAATTTGGATGCTATACCACTTGGCGCATATATATTTAATATTGATATTACTTCATTATCTATAGTGCCTTTAACCAACATGTAGTTTCCTTCCTTATCTCTTTTAATGAGATGTTTTTGCCTGTGTTTTGTCTGAAATAAGGATTGCTACCCCTGTTTTTTTTTTACCTTAGCTGAAGCATAATATATTCTCCTCCAGCCTTCTACCTTCACTCTGTGTGTATCTCTCTGCTTCAAATGTGTTTCTTGTAAACAGCATATTGTAGGATTCTGGTTTTTAATCCACACTGCAATTCACTTACATTTTATAGCAGAGTTCATCCCATTCATATTCACAGTTATTATTACTAGCTGTCTATTCCACTCCATTCTATTTAACCCCTTTGTACTTTTCCCCACTTCTTTCACCATATTCCTCCTCACCAACATTTTGCTTCATACCCCTGCCTTCCCCAATCTGCCTTTGCTTTTTATCATCCCCTCCCTTTTCTTTACCGTTTTCTCCCTTTCTTTTGCTCTCCCTTCTATCAGTCCCCTCCTTCCCTTTCCCCTTTTACTTCCCTAAAGAATAAGTTAAGTTTCTTTATCCCAATGAACGGATATGTTATTCCCTCTTTGAAACAAATCTAATGAGACTAGGGTTGAAACAATGTTCACACATCCCTTCTTTCCCTCTATTGTAATAGTTTTTTTTTCACCTCTTCATATGATGTAATTCACCCCATTCCACCTCCCCTTTCCTCTTCTCCCCATAGACTCCCTTTTTAACCCCTTAATTTTCTTTATATCATCACATCAAAGACAATTTATATTTATACCCTCTGTGTCTAATCCTTCTGTCTGCCCAAATACATTTACAGTTCTCAAGAGTTATAAGTATTATCTTCCTGTGTAGGGATGTAAACAGTTTAACATAATTGATTAACTTTTTTCCCCCTATTTACCTTTTTAAACCTCTCTTGAGTCTTGTACATTAAGATTGAATTTTCTATTCAGTTCTGGTGTTTTCATCAGGAAAACTTGAAAGTCCCCAATGTCATTGCATGTCCATCTCTCCCCTGAAAGAGAATATTCGGTTTTGCTGGGTAATAGATTTTTGGCTGCAATCCAAGCTCATTTGACTTCCAGAATATCATATTCTAAACCTTGTGATCCTTTAATGTTGAAGCTGTCAGGTCCTGAGCAATCCTGACCGTGGGTCCATGACATTTAAATTGCTTTTTTTCTGGCTGCTTGGAGTATTTTCCCTTTTACCTGATAATTCTGGAATTTGGCTACAATATTCCTTGGAGTTTTCCTTTTGGGGTCTCTTTCAGGAGGTTATCAGTGGATTCTTTCAGTGACAATTTTATCCTCCTCTGATTCTATAATATCAGGGCAGTTATCCTTAATAATTTCCTGGAATATGGTGTCTAGACTCTTTTTCTGATTATGGCTTTCAGGCTGTCCAATGATTCTAAAATTGTCTCTTCTGGATCTGTTTTCCTGATCAGTTGTCTTTCCAGTGAGGTATTTCATATTTTCTTTTATATTTTCATTCTTTTGATTCTGCTTGACTGATTCCTGTTGTCTCATGGATTTCTTATCTTCCAACTGTCCAATTTTAATTTTTAAGGTATTGTTATCTTCAATTAGATTATGCACCTTTTTTTTCCATTTGGCCAAATTAATTTTTAAAGGCATTGTTTTCTTCAATTAGATGATGCACCTTTTTTTTCCATTTGGCCAGATGAAATTTTTAAGGCATTGTTTACTTCAGTGAGATTATGCACCTTTTTTTCCATTTGGCCAGATTAATTTTTTAAAGAATTGTTTTCTTCAGTCAATCTTTGTGCTTCCTTTTCCAAGCTGCTGATTCTTTTTTCATAATTTTCTTGTTTTGCTTTCATTTCTCTTACCATTTTTTATCCTCTCTCAACTGACTTTGGAAATCCTTTTTGAGATCTCTTCCCATTTTTTCTTCTACCTTTTTCAATTGATTTTTAAAATCCTTTTTGAGCTCTTCCAGGAAGGCTTTTTGTTCTTAAGACCAATTGATCTTCCCTCTTGGGGCTTCACATGTAGGCAATTTGAGACTATTGTCCTCATCTGAGTTTGTTTGCCTCTTGCCTGTTGATACAGAAGCTCTCAATGGTGAGAACTCTTTTTTATTTCTTACTCATACTGCAGCTTATTTATTTATTTATTCATCTATCTATCTATCTATTTATTTACTTATTTATTTATTTGTTTGTTTGTTTATTTTAGTTGAGGTCTTCTCTGGGGGCTCCAGGGTCCCTGTTTTGAGCTTCTTGTGCTGGGGTATAGGGGCTGTGTCACTGGCTTTTTACACTGAGGCCTCTATGCCTTGTGGATTTCCCCCACCCTCGACTTCCTGTCTGAGTGTGCTGGGATCAGGCCTGGTCATGCCTGTCCGGTGTGTAACCTTCTAGCTGGCAACCTGCCCTCTAGGCTGGTGCAGGTGGGTTTCTCCACTGTCCTGCTGCACCACCAGATTTTTGAGCCAGGATTCAGGGGCCTCAGTTGCTCGGCTGTGGCCCACAGATTCCTGCTGACTTACCCCGACCCTCTTGGCACTGCACTGCCGCCCTGTGCTGCACTTCCCTTTTGCCTGAGTCAGACTGACCTTTCCTGATGTCTTCTAAATTATCTCTGGTTGGAAGTCTGTGTCTTTCTGTCTCTTTGAAGATTCTGTAGTTTCAGAATCCTTCCAGGGGCTTGCTTTAATGTTTTTTTTGAGGGAACAGAAGGAGAGCTCAGGTAGCTTGCTGACTCCTCTCCTCCATCTTGGCTCCACCTTTCCTGTTGATGCTTAAAAAATGAGAGCAAATTTCACTCTTAAAACTTTCCTCTAACTATGTATCTCTTATACATATTGAAATGATACAAAAAGTATTTGAAGGAACAAATGGAAATAACTTCATGCATTTCAGAACTGGTGGTTGTGAAAACTCTTGTAGAAAGCTCTAATCTACATTATAGATTCAAAAACAGAAGTAAAGTGTTTTAGAGCTAAATTCCTAAACTATCAGGGGATCATGCAATTTTTGAAATAGGAAGGATTTTAGAGATTATGTAGTCTAGTGATTCTTAACCTGGAATACACATATTCCTAAGGGAACCATGAACATTAATGTAACAATTTAACATTTTTTATTTTTATTAACCTTCAAATTAAACTTAGTATTTCCTTCCATTATTAATTTAAAAAAATATCTTGGAAAGGGGTTGATGTGTTTCACTAGGCAAAGGGATTCATGACAGAGAAAAATGTTAACCCTGATTTATTCTCATTTGATTTTACATATTAGGAAACTGAGGCATGGAGAAATTAAGAAATTAATTTAGTAGTACAGCTAGGAACAGGACTCCAGTTTCCTCATAGCAAATCAATTTTGAAGTGAATTGCAACAACAAATTCAACAGAAATTCAAGGAGACTCTAGTCTCAGTCAGTTCAGGACAATTTCATCAGTTGTAATCTATGAAGTATTTTGAATGTTACTGAAATAAAGCAAACTAAAATGAATTTAATTAAATTCGAATTTGTATTTCATAGGATTACATATTTAGAGATGGAAGACACCATCAAGTCCACCCCCCCTCATTTTTTTTCTTTTTTTTTTATTGGATAGAATTTTATTTTCCAAAATATATGTAAAAACAAATTTTAACATCATTTTTTTGAAAAAATTTGCGTTCCAACTTCTCTTCCTCCTCCACTCCCACCCCCCACCCACTAGAATTCAAGCATTTCAAAATAAGTTAAACAAGAGTAATCATGGAAAACATTCCCACATTAGCTAGGTTGTGAGAGAAAACAGTCAAAAAACACCCAAAACTTCATATTGAGGAATTGTCAAAGAGGAAAAAAAACTTTAAATGTGTTTCCAGGGGCAGGTAGGTGGCACAGTGGACAGAGCACCAGCCCTGGAATCAGGAGCACCCAAGCTCAAATCCAGCCTCAGACACTCAACACCTACCAACTGTGTGACCCTGGGCAAGCCACTCAACCCTAATTGCTTCACAAAAGAAAAAAAAAAAAGAAAGAAAGAAAGAAAGAAAAAAATGTGTTTCCATCTATTTTCAGATACTATCACTTCTTTCTCTGTAGACGGGTTGCCATTTTCATAAGTCCTTCAGGGTTATAATGGATCATTGCCTTTTTGAAAATAACCACATGCTTCCCAGAAGATCATCTTACACTATTGCTGTTATTTTATATACAGTACATTTCACTCTGCTTCAGTTCACATAGGTCTTTCCAGGTTTTTCTAATAGTATCCTGTTCATCATAACCTAAATAAAGTACCTTAAACTTGACAATGAATTTTCTTCATATTAGCCCAGAAAAGTAGGTAGCATATGTTTTGCCATTATATTCAATCATCATAACTATTTCCCTCCATCCTATTCCCTTCCCATGATATTTACTCTATTTTCTATCTTCTTTTAAACTGTTCCTCCTCAAAAGTATTTTACTTCTGACTTTCCCCTCCCCTACTCTGCACTCCCTATTTTTTCACCCTTCCTTCCTTATCCTCTTCCCCTCATACTTTCCTTTAGGGTTAAATAGATTACTCCTCCCAACTGGGTGTGAATGTGATTCCCTCCATGAGACAACTCTGATGAGTTTAAGGTCTTTGAGCTAATTCTGTGTTCTAAATTTTCTTCCTCCCTCTCTCCTCAACCCTCCCTATGAAATCAAGCAATTCAATATGTCATGCTTGTGCAGTTATGCAGGACATCTTTACCTTCCTCAAAAGTATTTTGCTTTTTATTGCTCTCTCTCCCAATCTGCCCTTCCCGTCTTCCCTTCCCCCCCCCCCCTTATCTCCCTCCCCACCCTCAGGGCAAAAACATTACTATACCCACTTGAGTATGTATGTTAGTTCTTCTTTGAGTCAGTTCTGATGATATTAAGGTTCACTCACTCCCCAATTCCTTCCCCCTCTTCCTCTCCTCTCCATAAGCTTTTTTCTTGCTTCCTTCATGTGAACAACCTCTCCTCAGACCATTTCTCCCCTTCCCCCTCCCCCAGTCTATTTCTCCTACACCCCAACCCTATTTTAAAGATGTCATTATGGGTTAGTTAGGTGGCACAGTGGACAATGCACCAGCCCTGGATCCAGGAGGCCCCAAGCCCAAATCCGGCCCCAGACATAAGACACCCCACAAAGAACAAAACATAAATGCTTTACAAATATCACCCCTTAGTATTCAGTTCAGACCTGTGTCCTTTGTTAATTCCTTATTGAGATAGTTCTTATGAGATCAAAGTATTATCTTCCCATGTAAGAATATAAACAGTTTGATCTTTTAATATACCTCATGAAGTCTTTTTCCTGTTTATCTTTTTATGCTTCTCCAGGGTCTTGTATTTGAAAGTAAAATTTTCTGTTCAGTTCAGGTCTTTTCATAACAAATGCCTGAAAGTCTTCTTTATCATTGAAATTCCATGTTTTCCTCTGGAAGATGATGCTTAGTTTTGCTGGGTACGTGATTTTTGGCTGTAGTCCCAGTTCCTTTGACCTCTGGAATATTATATTCCATGCCCTCTGGTCCTTTAATGTTGAAGCTGCTAGATCTTGCTTTATCCTTATTGGAGCTCCATAGTATTTAAATTCCTTTATTCTAGCTGCTTGCAATATTTTCTCCTTGACCTGGGAGTTCTGGAATTTGACTATAATATTCCTGGAGGTTTTCCTTTTGGGATCTCTTTCAGGAGGTGATCGGTGGATTCTTTCAATTTCTATTTTAGCTTCTGCTTCTAGAATATCAGGGGAATTTTCCCTCACAATCTCTCCTAGATTTATTTTCCAGGTTAGCTGTTTTTCCAAGGAGATATTTCACATTTCTCTCTATTTTTTCATTCAATTGGATTTGCTTTACTGTGTCTTGGTTTCTCATAAGGTCACTAGCTTCCATTTGTTCAATCCTAATTCTTTGGCAATTGTTTTCAGCAGACAGTTTTTTAATCTCATTTTCCATTTGGCTTTTCAAATTGTTGACTTTTTTCTCATGACTCTCCTGCATTGCTCTCATTTCTCTTTCCATTCCTTCCTCTCTTTCTCTACATCTTCATTCTATCTCTCCTACTTTCTCTTCAAAGTCCCTTTTGAGAGCTTCCATGGCCTGAGACCAGTTCATATTTTTCTTGGAAGCTTTGGATGTTGGAGCTTTGACCCTGTTATTATCTTCTTCTGAGGTTGTATTGTGGTCTATCTTACCCCCAAAGAAGTTTTCAATGGTCTTCTGCTTTCTCTGCCTACTCATCCTGGCTTACTATTTCTTGGCTTTTTACTCCTTCTTAAAGTGTAGTGTTGCTTCCAGGAGACACTGTTCGGGCTACAGTGTGGCCCAGGGGGTGATTGGGCTTCTTCTCAGCCTGACTGGCTTGTGAGTAATCACAGCTGCTTTCTCTTTGACCCGGAAACAGAAGTCTGATTGAACTCTGCTTTTTTATGGTCGGAAGCTTGGCGTGCTTTTACCCCTCCCCCACTCAGCCACCACCACTCTATTTAGCCCTCTGGTTCAGACCCAAGGCGCTTTGCCCCACCTCCAGTAGATACTGCCTCCACTTCACCCCAGCCTACCATTGAACCCCCTCACCAGTCCATGATTGGAGCCTCAGAAGCTACTGGTGCTGAAGACTCTGACATGCGCTGGAAGCAGTGTCTCTGGCTGTGTCTGGACTGTGCACTGAGCTGTTCAGCCTGATCAGTAGGTGATCAGAATTTGCCCTCTTTTGTGGAGAAATAGTCTCAATCTGTTCTTATGTGCATTAGGCTGTTCTGGGTTATGATTTTTTACCGCATTATTTGGGCATGAATGGATGGCTTTATCTGGAGCTTGTGGGAGTCACAGCCTCTCCTCCACCATCTTGGCTCTGCCCTCCACCCCCCCCCTTCATTTATCCTAGTAAGTGAAGCAATTTGTATTAGTACAGTGAATTGCCTAAGAGCACCCAATGGACTACTAGCAAACCTGGGGCAGGGAGAAGGAAGGAAGGAAGGAAGGAAGGAAGGAAGGAAGGAAGGAAGGAAGGAAGGAAGGAAGGAAGGAAGGAAGGAAGGAAGGAAGGAAGGAAGGAAGGAAGGAAGGAAGGAAGGAAGGAAGGAAGGAAGGAAGGAAGGAAGGAAGGAAGGAAGGAAGGAAGGAAGGAAGGAAGGAAGGAAGGAAGGAAGGAAGGAAGGAAGAGGAGAAGAGAGGGAGGAAGAAAACAAGCATTTATTAACTGCTTACTATGTGTCAGGCACTATGCTATGCCAAACATTGGGGATACAATTAAAAGTAAAAAAAGAAATTCAGTCAATCCCCTCAAGGAGTTCATATTCTAAGGGGTTATTCAACACAGAAGAGGGAGGTGAATAGAGTAGGGGAGAGGTTAAATTAGATAAAGCATGGTTTTGAAGTCTGGGGGGAAGTCTTGAGTAACAGGTCTGAGAGAGAAGTAAAGACCAGTATGGGCCCCTCCACCAAATAGAAGTTTGAAGAGGGACTCAACAATGAGAGAAGTGATGAGGGTGGTGTAGAGGGTATTCCGTTGTGAGTGGGTCTTTCTTGACTGTTCCAGAGTGAGGAGGCTTTAGGAACAGAAAGAAATTTCAGTATGAACCAGAAGCCTTAAGGGAGTGGTTTTGAAGTCTAAGGATGTTTAATTACAGGGGCAGAGCATGGAGATTCATGAAGGAAGATGACCTGGTCAAGTACTCTTTCTATTATTCTGTATTATGAGAAGATCATTTTATTAATAAGATGTCTTGCTGATTTGAAGTAAAATGATTATTGAATTGGGGGGGGCAGTTAGGTGGCACAGTGGAATAAAGCACTGGCCCTAGATTCAAGAGGACCTGAATACTTGGCACTTGCTAGCTGTGTGACCCTGGGCAAGTCACTTAACCTCATTACACCCCCCTCCAAAAAAAAAGATGCAAATGATTGTTGAATTGAAATCAACTGAATGAATATGTATCACTGTGATATTAGACATTCAGTATTAAAAAGCACTTGCTGAAAAAACTAAAATACGTAGTCTATCATTTTGAATGTGGAAATCAATCATTCACACTGTTAATGTGAATTTATAGATCACCTGGATTTGATGGAGCTGCCTGATTATACAAATGGATTTTATGAGATCCTGGATTAACTGGAGCAAAATGCCCTTTGCTCAGACTTCAAACTGAAACCAGATAGTCCCTGTTTACTTCCCCTAAGATAATAAACAAATTTGAATGCCCCTTTGAAATTTGAATTCACTTTCTTCTTTCCCAAGAAACTGTATAGATCTTATTGTTCTCCTGATCAACTATCTAGATCTCCTTGTCTTTGATAATATCTTTCCTGTCTCCACATAATTAACATCTGCTTTAAGTTGAGCTGTTAAACTGATTTGTATTGTTTAACTGATTTACATTTGTAGTATTTGCATTGAGTTGATTTGTATCATGGCAATGAAGTCATTCTGTAACCAGTGAGCAAAGAAACCTTAAAAACCCTTAGAAAGAAGGGGAGCTCTTAGCTCCCTTCTGAGGAAGTGGGTCTCCAGCATGATCATGCTATATGTCTTCTTCGGACAAAAAATAAATAATTTTTTTTCTGTCTCTGATCTGGTTTTTGTAGGAGATTTATGTTTTCTCTGATCTGGGTTTTTGAGGAGGATAGGCATTTAAACAAATTGTAGAATATATTATAAAATATACTAATTTCTCCGATCTGTTTATTAATGTTGTAGGAGAGATTAAAGATTAATTTATCTGATCTGTTTGTAGGAGGCAGGCAAAATAAATATATATTTTAATATTTGACAACACCAATGGAATTAGAAATTTGGGGGGTTATTGAAATCATTCTATTGAAGCCTCAAATGAATCTAACTCTTCCCACAATCATTTTCATTTAATGAGTGGAAGATTTTATCCATTCAGTTCAAGATGAGCCAATTCAATGAAAGACAATTAAATTTATTAAGCACTTAGAAAATGCAAAATATTGTACTTGTTTTTTGGTGATCTGAAGACCCTACAAAACCCAGTCTTTTTTCTCAAGGAGTATAAATTTTATTAGGGATATATTGTATGTACATAAAGAAATATATACAGTCATCCCTTGACACTTATGGATTTAGCACTTATAGTTTTAGTTATTTGTGGGTTGGTCATCCATAAATAATGAAAATTTTTGTAGTTTTGCAGAATACTATTGAAAATCACAGATGATATATGTATGTCAAGAAAACTAAAGAAATGTTAGTAAGTCATAAATACCATATATTAATAAACTATTTTGTCATTTATTCCATAAGTAAACATTACATATATTTATTTTAAACAGTTAAATTTTATTAAAAGTTTCTGTATTCTGGAGAATTCCCGGTTATGCATTTTGTTTGGTAATGCCTCCTCTTTGTCTCTCTACCATCCAAACTCCATCACATCATTTTCTCTTTGTATCTTATAGTTTTTTGGTGTGATGAAGGAAATCTGTGAATAAGTTGCTGGAGATAAAATGTCAACTGTGAAAGTTTTGCATAGTGTATAAGATACTAATTTCTCTTCCTTAGAAATGACAACTTTTTTTATAGGTACAGTGTGTTGTTTAACTTGTTTTTTGTGTTAAGTAAATATGATCAGAATGATTAGAACTGAAGGTTTTTGTGGGTTGTAGAATTATTCTTAGTTCTTCACATTGTTGGGGTTTCTATGTCCTTAATTCTTTTTTGAATACATGTTAAATTTTATTTTTAATTTATGGAATAAAATAGCATTTCTATAACACAGTAGATGATTGCACATGGAACTGTAAATCTACTGTGCACAACTTACTATTCTTTTCAAATACATAACAAAATTATCATGTAAATTTCCTTTTTTCTTCCCTCACCCTAGAGATAGCTACCATTAGATACAAATTGTGTGTATATACACATATATGTATGTATATTTGCATATATATGTGTATATATGTAAATATGTAAAATTATTCTATATATGCTTCTATTTTTCAGTTCTTTCTCTGGATGCAGATAGTGTTTTTCTTCATATTTCCTTTATAGCTAATTTGGATATTTATAATAGTAAAAATAACTTAATTGTTCAATGTTGTTCCTAAAACAATATTGCTGTTACTATACACAATATACTATTGGTTCTGCTCATTTCATTCTTCATTATTTCATGCAAGTATTTCCATATTTTACTAAAATCATTGAGCTCATTATTTCTTGTAGCATAGTAGTAGTCTATCACAATCATATACCACAGCTTTTTCAGTCATTCCCCTTTTGATGGACATTCCTTCAATTTACAGTTATTTGCAAGCATAAAGATAGCTGCTATGACATTTTAAAACATATAGTTTCTTTTCCATTTTCCCTATTTGTCTTTGGAAATATTGCAACCTAACCCTTTTGAATGTCAAGGGATGACTATATAAGCAATTAGAGGAGAGAAAGGGAGGGAGGGAGGGAGGGAGAGAGAGAGAGAGAGAGAGAGAGAGAGAGAGAGAGAGAGAGAGAGAGAGAGAGAGAGAGAGAGAATTTAGAAGAAACTATATATGTGCAACCTCAGCTAAGCTATGAAGTTAATGATTCTAAGATGATTGTGAAGACGTAGTCCATGCAGGACTTGGAGAACTGTCTTTGCTAAGACATAGAGACAAGAGAGGCAAGAACAATTTGTCTGGAACATAGAGAAGGTTCAGTAATGGAAGTGATGTATGATAAGCTTGGAATGGTAGGTTGCATCTATATGGAGGCCTTTAATTGCTAAGTTTGGAAGCTGGCAATAGGAAGCCACTGAAATTTTTGTCATAGTTACCCTAAATTTTTTCCATGGGAGAAGGAACCATTGTATTAGGTTTTTTAAAAAGCATTTAGAAAGTTTGGACCCCAAACTGGTTTGTTTCCCTTCAAAAATGTTCTACAATAAACATAAGATCATTTTACACAGTAACAACAATACTGTGAGGATGATCAACTGGGAAAGATTTAGCTACTCTGATAAGACAATGATCCAGGACAATTCCAAAGGACCCATGGTGCAAAGTGCCATTCACCTCCAGAGAGAGAACTGATGAATTCTGAATGCAGATTGAAGCATACCCATTCCCCCAAAACTTTCTTTATTTTTATTGCTTTATTTTGTTAGTGTTTTCTTTTGTAAGATGGCTAATATAATCAAAATTATAGTATTTGCCTTAGCAAGGTGGGTAGGGGGTGTGCAGTAAGAAGGAAGAAAATTTGGAATTCAGCACTAAAAAAGATTGTTAAAAATTATTTTACATATAATTGGACAATATTTAACAAAATTAAAAATAATGTTTTGCTAAGAAGAACTAATTTATGGACAAGAATTTTATTGTTAGTTGTCTAATGACACACCTTTAGGCATCAATTTTATTTTTGGACCAGCTATGAGTAGGTGAACATATTTTCTTTACATTTATGGGTATACACATATGTGTGTATATCTATCTCTATATCTATCTATCTATCTATCTATCTATCTATCTATCTATCTATCTATCTATCTATCTACCCATCTGAGATAGAGTTTACTTATAAAACAGAGTGACTTGAAAATAGTAGACTAGACTTGAAGGCAAGAGACTTGGGTTCTGTTCCCAGCTCTGCCATTAATTAATAGCCTTACCCAAGACAAGTCATTTGGTCTCCCTGAGTCTTAGCTTTCTCATCTGTAAAATGAGGGGATTAGAGTAGATTATTTCAAAGGTCCCTTTAAGCTCTCACATTCTATGGTTCTTTAGTCAATATTTAGTAATTGAAATGAATGTTTTCATGGAATGAAAATTTTGGGGGATGTGGTAGCACTGTGGTTTAGTAAAGACAGTCAGAAAGTTCAAGTTCTGGTCCCTTCACTATTTAAAAATCATGTGACCTTGGGTTTACTGTCTCTGTGCCTCATATATCCTCATGTGTAAAGTGAGATAGATGATAGATCTAGATCCTTAAAGGCCCCTTGTGTTTTCAAAATTCTGTGATTTTATGTTACTGCTAATTATATGATATCTCCTTTAAGACACGTAAAGAAGATAAGAGTTCAGGTGGCAATAAGAAGTACTAAGTGTTGTGGCTAGGTTTAGGTACTCTCTCCTGGGACTCAGTGGGCAAAACCATTATCATTATTCTAGGCTACTATGTATCCAATGAGGAGCTGGCCCCAACTAAGATGCTGGTGTATAACTACATTGTGTCTATTAACAGCACACTTTATATTCAATGGTACAATTCTGACTACTCCTTGACTCGAGGTAAAACCGATTCCTTTGGAGGACAGAATTTTAAATAAGAAGTGAACAAAGGACTCCCAAAGGAAAAATGAGAGGTGATACAACATAAAGATGAGCTCCATTCAGCTAGAGCAATTCTGACAGGGAAAGTTGACCTTTGCTTCAGATCAGTGTGTTCAGCACAATGACTATATCCTAGAGAGCAAAGAACTAGGGTTCTACTTAAGGAGAATCAAGGCACCAAAGGACAATTATACCGTTGCCCTGAGATCTAACAAAAAATAAACCCCAGGATTATTTTTAAAAAAGAAGACAAGGGAATAATTTAGTGTATTGTATATGGACGATGAGCAGCTAGGTGGTACAGTGGATAGAGTAACAGCCCTGGAGACAGGAAGATATCTTCCCAAGTTCAAATCTGGCCTCACACACTTACTAATCATGTGACGCTGCACAAGTCACTTAACCCTGTTTCCCTCCATTTCCTCATTTTAAGATGAGCTGGAGAAGGAAATGGCAAACCACTCCAGAATCTTTGCCAAGAAAACCCCAAAGTGGATCACAAAGAGTTGTACACAACTGAAAAATGACAACAAAAATGAATGATAGTTAGCAAATGCAGGATGTACATATAAAATCACAGAAATTTTATTATCTGCCCATCTGAATATGAATATAGAATCATAGATTTTGAAAAAGATACTTATAGGTCATTTAGTCCAACTTCCTAATTGTACATTTGAGAAAACTGAAGCCCAGGGAGATGCAATTACTAGCCCTAGGTCACAGTAACAGAACTTAACTTTCTCAGACTCCAAAGCCAATTCTCTTTTCTACTCTACTGTATTGTTGCTGATTTTAGTCAATTTATTACTGAGGATAATTATAGAATGTCCTTTTATTTTATTAATTTTTAGACTAATTAATCAGCAACACTTATAGCTCATTGCTCAGACCCCTATCCCTCCTCCCCCCATGGGCATTATATACAAACTTGAATATGTCTGCTTGTCAAATTAGAAGAAAAGAAAAAAAAAGGTGTCTAACTTGTAAACCATAATTCCAAACAAGCTTCCCACAGGTCACTCAGACATTTTTATTAAAAGGAAAAAACAATATGGTGCATCCATTATTCTTTCATTTTGCAAAATGTCAACCTCTATGTGATCCTTTTAGTTTCTATGGGTGTTCCAAACAGAACACATTTAGAGGTAGAGCTAATACCCCGCAAAGCAAGTATAGATCAGAATGTGCATAAAAAAGCAATCATGACTTACAGTCTCTCACACACACAGAGTATCAAAAAACCATTTTATCTGACAGATAGAAATAAAGTGTAAGATTTCTATTGAACTCCCCTATCTACAGCATCTATTTTTGCTCTGTCCTGTCTCAAGAAAATGATGATTTTCAAGTGTCTAAAGGATATGCAAGTCATGATGAATTTGGGTTACTCTTTCACCTCTCAGAACTGAGAAAAGGTCACTGACAGTTCACCTAGTTGAGTAGCCAAATTGGTGTTATTTTCTGAAGTTGGACACAGGAATGAGACAACTTAGAAAAAGAATGTATACTTTCAATTTGCCCTTACAATTATCACTCCTTGCACCACCCCCTAGTCCCCCCACCCCACCACCAACAAAAAGTCTTATGCATTTATCTTTATGATTGGAATCACAGAAATTATTCAGGGAGTGAAATCAATGGATCAACTAAACAAATTTAGAAGTGGAGAAACTTCAGTCTACCTCCACAGCAAGAAAAGTATTTGATTAAAGGAATGAAAAAGTGGAGGGTTTTTGTTGTTGTTGTTGTTGATGTTGTTTGGTTTTTTGTTTGCTTGTTTTGTTTTTTCTTTTAAATTCTCCCTTATCAGAAACCATGTGGACTTTCTGTTCTTCATCCTGTATGCCTACCTATAACAGTCCAAAGGTGAAATGCCTGAATATTAAGCCATAATCAATCATTGTACACACACTAATTACTTTCTGTCCTCCTCTTTCCTTGTCATCATGGTCCAGAGCAGGTTTTTTGAGACTGAGTACATTCATCTGAGCTGTTAGCTGCTACGCTCCACCGCATCCTTGTATGATCTGCCTGGTCCCAGACCCCCAGAGAACATTTGTGCTTGCATACTGTATGTGAACTTTAGATAAATAAATAAACACGGGAAACAGCTTCCAGATAATTGAAAGCGAATGAAGGAGGGAGCCAAAAGAAAACAATTTCTCTAGGGATAAGCCAGCTAAGGTGGCAGGTATGATTAAAATCCATATGATTTATGGGTAGGTGTGTTACTAACATGACAGCCCTTTAGTGTTTGTTTGTTTGGGTGCATTTGACAATAAAGTTTTGTTGTTGTTGTTGGGTTTGCTGCGGGTTTTGCTCAGGAGTTAGCCACTCAGGAATTCCTAGTGCCTGACTGAGCAGTAATTTAGCAAGCTCTCTTGTGCTCTTTTCCTGTCAGCATTAACATGTCAATTCATTTTAATAGTCTGGGCATGCTCAGTGGGCAAGCATTTTCTCAGTAGGTATCCCATGAGCCCACCCTGTGGTGCAGAAATGTGTTATAGCTTGTCTCAGACCACGGAGGCTTCAGCAGGTTTATTTTCATTATGGCCAAGTGTATTTATTAAAAAGCCAAAAGAATATATAAGATCAAGACCATAACAAATTAAAGGGAATGCACATGTTTGATTAGTAATTTAAACTCTTCCACAGAATAGGTTATTATCTGGCATAATAATTTGTTTTTGTTTTTAAGTGTGCTGTCACTTCCTCTGGTTTTTGGAAGTTAAATGATGTACCGCCATGCTTGGAATTTTCTATAATCATGATTAATAGTTGAAGTGGCTTTTATATTAAAACAAAATTCATTTGCCACCTTTCTCATTAAACAGACTTCAACTAGATTATCAAATATTCTTTTATATTTGCTTATTTATGTATATTACACGTTTGTATGAATATATATTAATCAATCTATCTCTTCATTTATTGATTTGTTTATATATTCATCTATCTCTCTATCAATCTATCTATCATCTATTTGTCTATGTATTTGTTTGAAATCAAGACACTTCCTGGTTTCTAAGACTGGCTGTTGATTGTCCTCCTAAATGTTAATTCAAGATGGAAAGTCTAGTAGAATTAGCAAATGCCTTATCAGAAAAGGAGAAAGCAAAAACACATTGCCAGAATAAACCGGTATTAATAACTAGCATTTGTATGGTACTTCAAATGTTGCCAACTATTTCAGTGTTATTGCCTCATGTGAGCCTCACGACAATACTGACAGGTAGCTATTATAATTGTCCCCTTTTTAGGATGAGGAAGATGATACACTGGGCAAGTACCTCAGTTTTCTTTAGTATCAGGAGATTTATTTGAATGTAGGTTCTCCTGACTCCCAGGTGCATACTTTTTCACTAGTTTGCCCTTCCTAGTGGAACAGGCTTAGTAGTTTTTGACCTATCTCTAAAATGCTGCTTAAGTCAAAGCAGCGTTTTGGTGATATTCAGTGTCACAGTAAAATAAAAATACTTAAATAAATAGTTAACATATACATTGAAGATGATAGTTCTAAATAAAGGTGAATATTGTATAATATAATAAGGCTGATGGAGAAAATAAGGAAGGATTAGAGGAATAAAAATCATCACCCCCAATCTTTTTAATTGATTTATATTCAGTGATTAACCTTATAATTTTATGTTGAAAAGTGTAATGGGCTTCCATGGAAGAGTATGTGTCCTCATATCATTTTCCTCCTTACCCATATATTCCTGATATATGATGCTCTCATTCACTGAAGTGTTCAACTAAAAAAAAAAAGCTATATCATCTCTCATTTGTTTTGTTGCAATGGTAGATTATTGTCTAGATACAGGTCAAACTGAATGATAACTGAGGTCCTTTCTTTCTTTTTTTTTTTAAATATGGAATGCTTCACGAATTTGCGTGTCATCCTTGCGCAGGGGCCATGCTAATCTTCTCTGTAGCATTCCAATTTTAGTATATGTGCTGCCGAAGCGAGCACACTGAGGTCCTTTCTAACAGATTCCTTAATTCTGTGGTTATGTAAAGGTAGTCAGAATTAAAGTTTATATGCAATCCTAGCATACTGAAGTATCCTAAAGCTATCAGTAATTATTCTAGCTTTGAGACATAATCATATGGCAGTAGATGTTGAATTCTGGTTGAAATTTAAAGAATTAATTCATGATCTTATAATTTAATGTATTTTTTTATATTATCCTTCATCTACTACCATTGCCTTATTTTCTGCCACTTGGCCACAGTCACTGTAATGAGCAATAGGGAAATGCATAGCACAAAGGATAATTTAAAATTTTGTATTCATTTTTGGCTTTTCATGGTCCAAAAAATATCATCCCCTGATGGTCAGCCAGCAATGCACAGTGAAAAGTGAACTAGTGTTAGATTTGGAGTCTAGGTTTTAATCTTGCTTTGAGCAAGCACTATGGATGTGAATTTAAATGTATTACTTAGCCTCTCTAGGCCACAGTAGAGCAATTAGCAAGATACTTTTGTAAGGAACAATTTTTGAGTGTCTTTGTCTTGAGTACTATCTTTATAAATAATGGAGTATATTATAAACCCTGCCAAGTTGAAAAGACGTTTTTAATATGGTCCAAAAATAGATTATGCATGCTATCTAAAGAAAACCTTAGCTGAGTTAATTAAGTACAGGTAGACCTACCATTGATATGTCATACAATAGTTCATTGTCATGAATTATTTGGCCATAGTGGCCAGTGAGTATATAAGTGTCACTGTGGGTGTAAATGTATGTAGGTATATATACAAACACCAGTTGGATTTCCTCACTAAATATGTACCCCATGGTATGGTCTTCAAGAATTCAGGTTAGATGAAGGATGGATATGGATATTTTATATATCTACAATGAGATCTTAAGAAAATATGTAGCAGCTCCTTACATAATTAATGTGTGTATCTTGCAGGCATATGCATGTATTGATATGCTTGTAGGTATCCATATAACATGTTTAAATATACAGAAGTAGGCTTTTAGGTATAACACATATATTTACATATTTGGCCATGTATGTACACACATATAGATATAGACATATATTTGTGTAAGTGTACATACAGGCATGTATACATATATATGTACATATATGAAAATATAAAGTCTTACGAAACTTTCTCATGTTCTCTAGATACAGTGAGCATGCAGTGTGTCCATCAAGTAACACTTGATCTAACTAGGTAACTGGTTCATCATCCCTACCCCTCACCTATAAGATTTGTCTTATGGCCTCTATTAATAACATTTTCCTACAAAATTCAACATGTATTATAACTTTTTCATACTTTCCATGTCCTTTGACTGATCCTTGCCTTGCAACCTAACTAGAAGAATTTTGATGTGGAAGGGTTTGAATTCTGTTTTGTTTCAAAGTTAATAACATGCTGAAATAGGTAGCCTTAGAGTTGGTGTAATTGCACGCATACCTTCTGATCTTTATCTTCTAAGTTGGTGTTTATTTTAAATTTTGCTCTGAGTAGTTTAACTGACTATACACAAATAACTCAGAACTATAAATCCCATTCCAGGAGTAAGTTTCTATATATGAAAATATAGGAAATTTATTTTTTGAGATTCTGTTCCTACCTTGGCATGTCTAGCACATCCTATTTTTTCATTAAGAAATTATTTTTAATACAGATTCTTGATTAGGATTTAAACATTTTATATTTGCACTTGCTAATCTTAAAGGAATTTGTTGAATAATTCTTTGATTTTTAGCATTAAGTGAGGCCAAAAAATAAAACATGTGCTTAACAAAAATATCTCCCAAATGTCACGGAGGACATAACAGCTCAAAGTTTAAATGGAACAGGAATTACATAGAAATCACAAAGTTCTCATAATGTTCCTGTTTACTGATGACATTGTGAAATTGTGTTGAATGTGTCAAGCCCAATGTATACTATAGGATTGTCTTAATGAGATATATAACCTCCAAAAAGGAAATTGCCTTAATAATCCACATAGAGAAAACCAAGTACATAAAGAATGCTTGTTTTCCTAGGTCTTAACATACAACTGAATGACCAGCTTATTGAATTAGTCTACTGGCATATATTCAGCAAACTAGTTATATCTTTCATCTGCTATAAATCTTTAATGATGATTTATTGTCTTTAGGATAAAGTGAATGGGTTGTTAAAGAAGGACTAGCACCTCTAGAATGAGGGCTTGCCTAGCCCCTTTCAGGGTTGCTCATCCATCTTTGGTGTCTACCTATCCCCTACCAACTCTAACCTGTGGCTCCAAAAAGCTGTAGCACATACAGTAGTCATACATTGGGAAAACCATCTTGACAAAAATACTAAAGCAGGTTGAGGGTAAGTGACATGGTTTCTTAGATGAGTTAGGGGTATATCTACCCCAAGCACGTGAAGACTTCCCCTCAGCAGACTGGGCAGATGACAACAATTTGTTCCAAAGTTCAGGCAAGGAGCTGAAGCAATCCCTGTGGAGTGCTTAGAACTTGGTCAGACATCAAAGATGCCAGGGTCCCAGGCCACTGCAAATCATCTTGACTTTTGTCTTGCCACTGGATTTTGATGACACTGGAAGAAAGTGGGACTCACAGTTTTATGCAATTCTGCTTCATTTAAATACAATTCATGTACAAGTCAAGCCATCACCCTGTGATGCCATTGGTCCTCTATGTAAATAAAGGAAGAACTACAATCTACAAACTTCTTGGCTCAGCATTGCAAGCCCTTTACAACTAATATCCAACCCATCACTCTATCAGTAGGCCAACTTACTATTTCCCAAAGAATGCATTGTATTTCCGACCTCTATTCCTTTGCAAAGACTGTCATGGAATACACAACTTCCTCACCTTCACCTTTCATAATTTATATCTTCCTTTAAGACTCAGTTCATATGTCATCTGCTAAAGAAATCTTTATTTATTTCACTCATTGTTAGGACTCTCTTCAAATGATTACATATATACTTATGTATTTATATGTTACATTCCTTCCAGTACAATGCTTTTCAGAAGAATGAGTACATGGAAAGTTTTGCTTTACCTTTTGTCTTTATATTTTCAGAGACCTGTA
This sequence comes from Dromiciops gliroides, assembly GCF_019393635.1. Taxonomy (NCBI): domain Eukaryota; kingdom Metazoa; phylum Chordata; class Mammalia; order Microbiotheria; family Microbiotheriidae; genus Dromiciops; species Dromiciops gliroides. The sequence continues at coordinate 365,240,502 of NC_057863.1, read as the reverse complement.
CAACATTTTGTATAAATGAGGTCCTTAATAAATACTTTTGGATTGTATTAGATTGATGTGGAATATATCAGGATATACACAAGGGTGAGTGCCTTCTCTGCCACCTTAAGCCAGTGTCCCAAGGTTTCTGCTCCTATTTTCTTTAACTCCCCTTCTCCCAATGAAGGCACCCTTTCTGTTTCTTGCCCCCAGAACAAAGCATTAACTAAAGTCCTTAAGAAAGGAGGAATCACAGTCTGGGGAGTAGTATACCACAGAAGCAAAGATCTGGGCAGAAAGTTAGGCATAGATGGAGTGAACCTCAGGGAAGGAGAAGTTGCTAAGTGAGTGGGAAAGGGAAGTGAATAGGCATTTATATAATACCTTCTATGCACCAGACACTGTGCTAAGTGCTTTTACAAATATCGTCTTATTTGATCATCACAACAACCCTGTGATATAGGTTTTATAATTATCTTCCTCAACTTTATAGTTAAGGAAACTGAGACAAACCACAATTAAGGGATTTTCTCAGGGTCAGAGCTATCAGACATATCAGAGGACAGATCTGAACTCAGGTTTTCCTTACCCAGAGAGTGTGTTCCATCTGATGTTCTACTAGGTGCCTCTAAGATCAAAGGAAATAAAAGTCTGAAAGTATCAGTAGAGAAAAATAAATATTATGCCATCTCTTCTTTCTGGCCCAGGATTTTGGAGGACCTGGAAAGAATAGCCAATAATATTATGTCTTCCAAAGAGAACCACATTTGATTCAACTTGTCCCAAATCTGGATTTGTTATATACTATCTTATTGATGCTAACTGATTTTTTGCAATCTTCCCTGGGGCAAGCTAAAAGCTATTTCTTTAGGTCTTTATTCATCTCAATGATCTAGACTGAATTTTATGAAAGTTTTAAAAAAATTGATGTTAAAATTTTGTTTTACATATATTTTAGAAAATAAAATTCTATTAAAAAAACTAAAAAAAAAAAAGAATTCATGTGACCCAGAGAACAATACAGAAATCCATGGTAGATGCTCATAGCTATGGTATATTACAAGTGCTGTTCACACAAGTGTCATAAAAGACATTGAGGAAATATACAATCAGAAAAGAAGATGAGTCAGTTATATACAGAGAGCAAGGAAACGAGCTGGTCAGCCTGAGTGCTACAGTGATGCTCACAGATTGTTTTGTTTTCAAAAGGACTGAAAAAAGGCAAACTATATTAGAGTCTTTTTTGAGGGTGTATGGAAGAAAATGGACCCAAATCCTATAGGATGAGAAAGCATGAATGGGATGGTGACACATGACAGTGTAGGGAGTATTGGGGAGATCATGGATCAGATCACCAGTTCTTATAACTAGGTGAACAGTTCTGGAGAGTCACATAAAGTCATATTGTACCATGAGAAGAAGTACAAAGATGCCTAGTCAGAATGAGTTTGCATAAGAAATGGCAAATTAGTATCTATTCAATTGTTATTTTTATTATTATACTATTCTAATGCTAAATGTCAGACACTTTCTATGTTATCTTTTTTCCTTCCGAATTTCAAGGTTAAAGTGAGATCTGAATTTATCCAAGGGGCTGCTTAGAAAAAACAGAAACAAAGAATAGCAACAAAATCCTTTTTGGGACAAGGAAAGGAATTGTCTCTACTCTGATACTGAAGGTCAAAATGAATGGAAGGGGATAGAAGTAGGTGCAGAAGAGATAAGAACAGGAAGAAATGTGCAGAAGAGCAAAAAATACATAAAGTGAAGCTCCTCTCCGTTCTCCATTATTGCTATGTTCAAAAACTTTTTCCTGTGTTTACCTTCCCTTTATCCTTCCACCTACAGTGCATGTCTTTTCACCTTGTTCAGTAGTATATGCATACACACAGGCAGGTATCTAATTTAACAGGATCACTAATGGGTTGAAAAAATATAGAGAAAAATACACCTTGCCTTCTGAATATTTGTAAACTACCTTTTATGACTCCCTCTGAGTTGCCTCATTTGCCAAAACAAGAACAGGGCTTAGTAGTTATGCTAAAATAATAGATGAGACCCTGGTGCTTTGAAAGAGTTAATTTACCTTACCCTCATGAGCACTCTGCTCCCAAAGTGTGTTTCATTCATATTAGGTCCAGCAGGACTAAGCCCTATATCTACAAAGTGCTTTCAGATCCTCAGGGATAGGTGCTAGGTTTTTATGAGGTGCTCTGCTTTCACATTCATCATTTTTTATCAAGGAATGCTAATTATAATGAAACAAATTACAGAACACATTTCATATGCTCATTCCTTCTCTTTGTATACAGGAGCTCTGTTCATTTGTTCACCCAGAATATCCAGGTGGCAATGGATGCCCTAAATCATGGCCTTTTAAAAAATAAAGCTCTCCAATTGTTTTTCAATGATGGTGTAGCAAATTGTCTAAGGTTCAATCATAATGATGGAGGGCCCATTTATCAATGAAGCTTCAGCTCTCAAATCAAATGTCTGTATCTATTTATATAGTACTATATATAAATAGTACTCTGTACTATTTGTATAGTAAATATAGTATATTTACTTCAAGACTCATTTCTGTTTAGTATATGTTCTTTCTTTATGGCCTTCATATTTTTAATCTCCCAGAGTAGCTACAGAAATTAGGAGAGCAAAGTTGAAGAACAGTTCCTTAGAAATGTCTTTTAACTGAATGAAAAAGTGTTAAGAATGAAACAAAACAAAACCGGTGCCAAAGCAGGAACAAGGTTGGCTGCTAGATTCTGCTATCATATATAATGCTTTGTTATGTATATCACTGTAGCTAACAAAAGCTACAATTCCATATTTAAATCAATTTTCCAAATTATTATTTTGAATGTAGCATTACTCCAGAACTAAACTTAGAGAGACATTAACATTCAACAGTAAAAAATACTACCTAATCATTTTTATGGGGGAAGAGAAGAAGCTGGAACATTGAAATTATTATTTTCTTTAAATTCCTTTGTCAGTTTTTTTTTTAATCTTTGAATTTATAGCTTCCCTGTTACATTGAATGCACTTATCAAAGAATTGCTTGATCCTGGGAAACTTTACAAAGGCATCCTATGTGATTCATTATCATATTATTTAGACTCAATTCGTAAATCATGCACTAATGACACTAGCATCTTTGTAGATCTTTTTAAATATAGATGAAATATGAGTTTTCTTCCAAGGTACAAAACGTCATTAAGGGCTCAGGTGGTTAAAATCAACATGAAAGATACATGCTGCATTTTCCCTCCTTAAATGCAATCATGTAATCAGATTTCAAGTCATCTTACCTACCTCACTTACAGCTTTATGGAGATTAATTAGTTTTTAGACCTCAGTCACATGATCTTTTCTGACTGCCACTTAGCTACATTTGCTAGCTGACTAGAACCTGTAAGCTGCCTTCTGCCCCAGAGGACAGATTAAATTTTAGTATTGTTTGCCTTCTTTCTTTGATTTAAAGGTAGATTGTTTCAGCCATAGTTCAATTATTCTTTTTTTGTTAATTAGCCATCCTGCTGTCATCATTTCTTGGGGAAAGGTGAATATTTGAAGATGAGGGAGAAGAAGAAAAAGAAATAAAACCTTCCACTTCAGTTCAAAAGGTGTTAATGATTAACTTCCATCTCTGTACTTAGCTATAAAGGCTGTTTAAAAAAAAATGTCATAGGGACAGCGATAAAACTGCCTTTAATTCACATTTTGTCATAAATAAGACATATGTTAAAATAGATCCCGTCTACCTGAAAATCCTCTCAGTATGAGGGATGCTGGAGTCCAAGATGATAAGTAGTGATCGCTTAGGTCTCAAAGTCTTAACTGAATTGTATATGTTCCGTTGTGTCCCACTCTTCCTGACTCCATTTGGGGTTTTCTTGGCAAAGATCCTAGAGTGGGTTGCCATTTTCTTCTCCATTTCATTTTACACCTGAGGAAGCTAAAAAAAAAACAACAAACAAACAAGGTTAAATGACTTGCCCAGGGTCACAAATTTACTAAGTGTTGAAGACTCAGAAAAATGAGTCTTCCTGACTGGAAGCCCGGTACTCTATACACTGTGCCACCCAAGTTGCCTTAACTGACCTGCAGAATTGAATAATTTATCAGGAGAAATAAAGGCAAAAGTATGATTTCCTCAGTTACTAGCATGAGGGAATCCCCCCCAAAATATTGCTTTGTGGTTATTAATTAGATTTTGCATAGTACCATTTGGAGGTTGCTGTTAGCATTAACTACTTCACTTTATAGATATGGAAATAAAGGCAAATAGCAATGAAATAATTCATCTAGATCACAGGGTTTTTCTGCAGTATTATAAAAAAAATACACAAACTTTACCATCCTTCAATAATTATTTCTTCACCATACCACCCTTCACCCCCAAATTATCTAGGGAATAAAATAAATGGAAATAATATTTTTCCCTCTCACGTTGTATAAATTATTACTTGTCTTGGATGAGTGTGCAAGTGGCTATTTGCAGCCCAGTTTTGCTGACTGAGTCAGGATTAAAACAGAAAGATCTCAACCTCAGCCCTGTGTTATTCCACTAGGCCATGGACTGTCTACAGGGAGATAAACAAAAGAGGGAAACATTGAGAAACTACTTCAATCTACTTTACAATATGTGATTAAAGAAAGAAAAGAAACCTTGTCTAGTACAGTTGTTAAAACATTGATATTTCTAGCTCCGGTCCTAATTAAGGTGTAATGAGAGATTTGAAGTGCAGTGAATTTACTTCATTCACGTCACTAAATCAGTGAACCACAACTAGACTTACAGCTTCAGGGAGAAATAGGACCAAGTGAATTAGTTATCGTATAACTCTAGAGAAGGTGGTTCAGCACTAAGGCCACTGGGGCATAGACACGTGTAGTATGTGTGCCTGCCTCGGTTCTATTTGACTGCAGATTTCCTTTCATGGACACTTAGCAATAAACAGTCACCTCATTTCAAGAGAACTTGATTCTATAAACATGTGGAATTTCCTACCCTTCCCATGGAGCCACAGGCTTTTCACTGCTCAGGTGAACAAGACCTAATGCTGATTCAGGAACTGAAATGATCTATTTCCCTTGCCTGCAGAGTTGGATTCTTGCCTTTGGCAGTAACCCCAGTCTACTGCCGGAGATGAAGACATCCCTCCATGCCTACATAGGAAATGGGGCCAACATGAATGCCCTCTGAAAGATGCAACTGAGCATATGCTGAGAAAATTGCAGCATCCATACCTTACATGGGGCAGGTCTAACTAAAAATAACACAGCTCCAACAGCCCATCCCCTGAAAAGGAAACACAGGGCTTTTCCAAAATGACTTTGAGGGGCCTGCTAACAGTTATTTCCTGGCTCTTGATCACGGCTCTTTCAACACATGGCCCTCATCCACTTGTGCTCTCTGCCTAACTTTGGCAAACAAGAAAAGTAATCACTCTCATCTATTCTCATCTCCAACAGTACCCTAAAAGAATCAGGATAAAGGCAAAAGGCATGAGTCTCCCCATGTTGTAAGGATGCATTTTACAAACATTGTGCTAATTACTCCTCTTGATGAGTTTTGTGGGTCTTTTACTATTAAAAACTCACATTTTAAAGAGGAGGAAACAAAGTATGCAGAGAACCTGGAAAAGGGCTTGCTCAGAATATTACTGTTATTAGAGAAACAGTGGACTAGAATTCAGGACATCCTAGGTCCCAGGCTTCTTTTACCACTTGGGCCCTTCTGCTTCTTCTAATTAATTGTTCACCTTTCTCTTAGGAAATAGGTAATTTTATATTTGGATCCCTTACCATGACTCCATCATAGCTGGTGTGGTATATTAATACCTCATATTCTTTCTCTTCTTGCACCCATTCCCATTCCACACACATTACCTTTAGGAATAGTACACACCCTATATTTAGTTAGAAATAATCCTAAAAGGCTCATCTTTGCCAAGTGCAAATTACATGTCATTTTAAGGTTTCATAGACAATCACAGAATTATAGGATTATAGTATTTAGAATTGGAAAGGACTACAGAGCTCATCAAGTCCAAATACACATTTGCAGATGAGATCGCTGAGGACCAGAGGGGTTAAAGGGTTTATCAAGTCATTTTACATTATCTCAAGTAAGATAATATTTGCAAAGGTTTTAGCACAGTGTGACCAGCATACAGTAGGTATTTAATCAATGCTTATTCCCTTTCCTTTATGCAGGATTCCCCAAGAAGTAAACAACAAAGAAGGGCTCCAGACTAGTTCTCCTGGCTCCAAATCCAGGGATATTCCCATTTTCCCACATTTTAAATGAATCATTTTCTGTTCCACATTTTCAGTGACACACTGTGAATCTAATTTTTGTTCAAGAAACAAAAATTATTGCAACTTTAGAATATGACATAGTCACCCTTTGTTTGGAATCCCCCCTCCCTCTAGAAATGAGCACATTTCCCAACATGCACCCACTCCATGTTGATATATGAACTATCATTATTAGGCAAAAAGATGCATGCATTTATAAGTTCCTTACTGATAAACATTATTGTTAATATTTGTATAGTGCTTAATAATTTGCATGGTGCTTTATATATGTTATCTCATTTGATGTTTACAACCTTATGATATATTATTATACCAAATTCATTGATGTGGAAACTGAGGCTGAAAGAGGCTAAGAGACTAGATTCATGTGGGTAGGTAATTATCTGAGGCAAGATTAGAACACAGGACTTCCTGACTTCAAGTCCCATGCTCTATCTAATCCACACAACCTAAGCTGGGTATATTGATCAAGGCCTTCTGTTCTATTTAAAAATGCCATATATCTTCTTTCATCCAGCTCAGAACGGTATAATATGTTCACATAAGGCAAGTTTCTATGTAGAGTGAAAGAGGGATCATTGTTTCTATTATAATGAGTCTCCCCCTACTTTGGCTTTCAGTGAAAGGCCACCACCACACTCGCTAAGAAATAAGTCCCGCTTATCTGCCAAGTGTCTGCTAAACACAGTATGGTTACAGGCATGATTTTTCTCAGCCATCATTATATGGCTGGCCTTTGAGCGATTTTGCCCACCATGCCATATCAGCCATGGTAACCAGGAGCAATCAAATCTAATAGCTCATGTCTTATTCTTATAATGCAGTCATATGGTCTCAAATAATTGTATAAGGCAGCACATTTATTCCCAAGATGTTGAAGAATTTAGCTGCAGAAATATTTGGTTATGAAAAACCTAGTGCAATATTGTAAATAAATAGATTCCCAAGCTTGACATTTTTTGCTTTGAAGAAATGCATCTATTCTATACCTGCTTTCAGCAGACATTGTCAAACTACAGATCGAGGCATTAATGTTAGATCCAGTTCACTGATATTTATTGCACCAAATCCAATCTATATTACCGTGTCAGCCCTGTACCAAAGCAGAAGACAGTAGTATTTATGATTATTAGTACAATATTGAATCATCCTGAACCAATTACTGATCCAATTACTGTGCCATTATTATCTTCTGAATAGGGCTTGATTTGTCTGTGATAAATATGATGCAATTAAACTACCTTTTTACATAATAAAACACTGCAGGTGTTTATTCTTAAGGGTTCACAGATACCAACAACCAATAGATTTAATTAAAAAAATCCTTGAAATAAATGTGAATTTCATTAAATTGTTCTAACTTTAATGTACATTTAAAATCTATCATATTGAAAGATACAATTGTATAATCTCTTGCCCTGCTATCATTTAAAAACTCTACTAACTGACAGACCAAACAAAATTACCCTGCTTTTTTAATATCCTAATTAGAAATTTTATCCCTTTAAGGCTTATGCACATTAACAAAGCCATATTTTTGTATGTTTACTAGTTATATACAGTTTATATGAGTCAAACACTGGTATTAATTTCTCGATCCAATATGAATTCCTTTTAATCTATTTGTCCAGATCACATGTTCAAATACTATGTTGTATGTTTTGGTCCCCATAGCATTCTCTGTTCTCCCCACCTTCATCCCTTGCTGTCTGCAAATATTAGTTCTTTGTTAATATGCAAGTTAGTGAAAATAAAAAAGTGAAAAACAAAAGCTTAAAGTTGGTATCATTTTGAACAAAGTATCCATAGGATGTTTCACCTCATTCCTTTTATTCAATAAAACATATAAAATATCAGAAATCAGGATTATAGTATTAGAGAAAGAAGTGGGACACTACAGAGAACAAATTTTATTGATAGTTAGATTAAAATAAGTTTTTGATTGTAAAAATGCCCCTATACTGATGTTTAATCTACTTCATTATTTTTTCTTTTAAAAACCCTAAAATGAAGATTAAATCAGAATTTTTTTGTGGTGCTCAAATGAGCATCTCTTAGGTTCAATATATTATATGACCTTAAATGAATCAAAAGGAGACCCTCATAAATTATGAAAAAAGTTTTTATTAAAATAAAATAGACTTGGAGATAAAATATCTTTGGCAGGTCAAATTAATTTTCAAAATAACCAAGGATGCTATTTTTGTTGGTTGTTTTCTTTATTACCTGTGGGGAGAGTAAATTTGGTATACATCTTAATGCAACCAATCAAATTATGTTCTTCTAATAGTTTTGATAGCAATGAAAACATATAGCCTTCTCAGAAGCCTGGGAGATCTCTTAATGATATAACTAATACATAGTTCTCTGTAGCATATCAATAATTATTCGTCACCTTATTATTATTAGCCTAGAACTTGAGGTTATATTGCTATTTTTCCATTCATCCATGCATTATCTATCTATCTATCTATCTATCTATCTATCTATCTATCTATCTATCTATCTATCTATCTATCTATCTATCTATCTATCTATTATCCCAAATACCCTGTCTGTGAAATTGTAGGAAGTTCTGTTGTTTCCATAAGAAAGTGATTGTAAAAATTACAGTTCTCTTTTGCTGAATAGCCCTAAATAGGAGGGAGTTCCCATTTTTATTGCCAGGATTTCAATAATTGTAGATGTGCTCTGGCAGAAATCAATTGATAATTCTGAACACCTACCATCAATATCCAATTTTCTCTATATTTTTTAAAGGCAGGAATAAACTCAAATCCATACTAGGCATATTAGCAAAAATGCATTTTGCTTTTTCATCTACAAATACATAGTGGGAAAACAAGAGGCTCAGTTCTGGCTTGCATAAAGGGGTATTAAAGATTAAAAAGAGCATTTTCAGTAGCGCAGACTAAAATTTACTGTTGCAACCACAGAAATTCAATATAAATTAAGAGTTTGTAAAAAATTGAAAATGGGAACTAGAATCCAGACAATATTTAATTTAAACTAAGTGTTAAAATAAAAGCAATAACACCAAGAATAAATTAATGAACTACCATTAATTATATTTACAATAAGTGGTTTGGGTTGGAAACACCTACTCTCTCCACTGATAAAATAAAACCTGCATCCCGCAATAGCTAAAGTAAGTTAAATGAAGATGCTTTTAACAAGGTTATTACTTAAGCAGTGACAGGTTTACAGATTTTAGCACCACTGGGTTTTCACAGGAGCTACGGCAAGTGCTAAAATAACACACACCTTCAGGTTCATTAAATTCACCAGTGTGATGAAATAACTGATATTTTGCTATATTACTATAGTGCCTCAAAGAACTGACTATAAATAAGGTACACTAATAACAACTGTTTGCAGCACCAAAACAATGAAATAATTCTTCCAGGCTTATCTGCAAGGGAAAAATAGTGCAAGACAGTTAGCATAGTCATTTTGATTCCTTTGGAGTCACATTTTTTTTAAAAAGTCATTTATCTAAAATAGGTATGTTCTATAAAAGGTTTGGCCATGGGGTTATGCTCAGAGGGAAGCTTGTAAAAAGGTGCTGTATATTAAGAGGAAGTAAACTGGATCTCACCCCCAAATATTTACTTTATAGTCTGGTGTTTACTAGGGTATTTATAGAGACTGCTTTATTTAAAGAACTTATAAAAAAAAAAAAGCTCACAAGAAGCAAAAGCAGCAACACCATCTCTGAAAAAAGCCTGTCCTGTAGCCTGTTTTGAGAAGAATCGAAAGTGGAAAAAAAAGTGGGTTTCTAATAAATCAATAGAGTATGGCCTTTGGAGACCTCCAAGACATATGGACAGTAATAGAGTATTTCAGGTTGTCTCGTGAGTGATTCCATCTGGATGAGGGCTTGGTGTTATTCACAGCCTTCTTCTCCCCTAAAACACCTTCAATCTTATCCACAGCCTCCATCTCAAATGTCAGACCACCTGGGATATGCAGCTGTCAGGCTGAAAGGGGAGCTGCTTGGGACTGGCCCTGGCCTGTTCATCAAGAAGGTACTGTCACTGGCAAACAGGCATTTCTAGGTGCATGGAGGTGACAGCAGTGCCAAGGGCAGGGGGGAAAGTGTGTGACTTTGGATTTTAGATGCTGAGAAAATAAAGATCTGAGATATTTACCTCTTCATTTATAATACTCTTTTTTCCTTGCTGGTAGAATAGACATAAATTTTTGGATCTATTTTGAGTTATAGGTGGGATGCATAAATATGTATGTGTGCATCCTTACACATGCATATTTCTATATGTCTTATATCATTTGGAGATTTCCACATGCTCCATTAAGTAAATATTTATGTTTCATAACATTATACTAGAGGAGCTTTAAAAGTTGGATTATTTGGACATTGACAATGCATTATTTGTGATTTTTCAAAATTGTAATTATAAAAAAAAGATGTCTTTTCTTTCTCCCTAAGCTGTTTTTTGTGGACCTGGCAACCAAAAAGACAGTACAATACTGCTTTATGTTGAAAATCTGACTATTAGGGAGACAAGTTCTCATGATGTGAGAAGCTATTAATGAGGAGTTGAAGAATTTCACATTCAAAGTGTATCCTCCTGATTTCTCCCCAACCCAAAACTGTTAAAACCAAAACCAAACAAACAAAAACCAAGTATTAAGTCCCTTACCTATAGCTTTCCTTTCCAGGTGTTGAGCAATGATGAACAAATTTATGGACTATTGAATTTTCCCCATAAATGATGAGAGTCCTTTTCTTCCACTGAAAATAGTTCTGGTAAACTAGTAATGGTCTCTGATGTATTTGTTGTGTCCTTGTGTTTTCAGTTTCCCATGGAAATGATTTTAGTTGCTTGGTCTTCAACCTTTCCCAGTACTCTGAACCGAATGACCTAATGTAAATGGTTTACTTTTCCCCCTTAATTCTTCCTCTTTTGGATTTCTTTCTAGTCATACTTCTCCCAACATCTTTTCCTGAATTAATATCCTTGACTAATAAAAAATTGAATCTGATAATAATTTTAGTCGCACCCAAGACCACACCTATAAGAAAGTCCCCCATTTCGAGTATTTGACTCTGGTAGCTAAATATATATGGCAAAGATTTTAATCTTCACTCTAGTAAAAATATTTCAGTGCTCCAAACCTCTAGAGTACATAACCATAATTTTCATTTTAGTTTCATGTTCTTTGCCTAAATACATACTACAACAAAGTATTTAGGTAGAAAATATGTCAAATTGTATAGTTTCCAAATCAAATACTTCATGGTATAGTTAAATATATTTGGGGAAAAAAACAGTCAGCTTCTTAAATACTTTCCCCTAAACACAAAACTGAAGCCTTACATCTTTAAATGCTTATGGACTTGACAGGTAGTGTTAAAATTGTAGCATTGGTTTTATATATATTTATACATATTATACACACTTACACATATATATGGTTTCTTCTATTTTTTAATGTGTAAAAATATATATCATTTATGACCAAAGTATGTATTTTTTGTGAATAATTAAAAATATTTTGTTATAAAATAATACCTCCGCAGTCAGGAAATAATGACCAAATAATGTATTAAAATATATAATTTATTCTTTTAATATGATTGAGATATTTACCTAATTTTGAATTATCTTTATGTCCAAGGTATACATCCAAATTGATTCTGATGACTGCTTTTTTGGATAAATCCATGTAGTCTGATTGACAAAATTGTATTTAAAACCTTTGAATATCAGATATTCATTAATGATATTGTTCCATAGGTCTATCCTTTATCCTTCCTTGGTTTAGGTATTAGGACTATACTTGTTTTATAAATGGGATTTGGTAGGGTACTTTATTTCTCAGTTTTAAAGAATAATTTGCATAATATTAGGACTAACTATTCTCTAAAATGTTGATAGAATTCTCATGTAAATCCATCAGGACAACCAGATTCCCCACTTGCTTTAGTATTTACAGGTAGTTTTATTCCTTTTGCTGTGGTTGGGTTATTTAGGATCTCTATTTAGTCTTCTTTCATTTTGGCTCTTGTATCTTTTAAAGGTATTTCTATACTTCTTTTAGGTTCTCATAGGTTCTCTTTCCTTTTGGTCCAGACCTATCAACACTAAGACTTAAAATCCATTCTTCTTAATTCCAATGCTGGCTATGGATCTACTCTCCCTGCCTCCTCTTGAGACTTCAGTTTGCTTATTCTATTTAATTTTACTTCTTTTCATTAAATGTGGCTGTGTTGCTGATTTCACAGGTGCATTACTTGTATATGTCTTATTTATTAGGCAGTTTGGACCAAAGGTCCATGTACTAAAAAATGACACACAAATACTTCTGATGCCCTTTAGATTAGTGATTGCTTTTGAGGGGGATTTTAAGCAGAAGGCTTCTCAAAAAATAATTAGCCTGTTTTCGTGCATTGAAATCTAAACATGGTGAATGCTGGCTTAACAGCTTTTTTAAGATACTAAATTTCTCTTGATTGGCATTTCTGTACTTCTATATTAGACTAATACTCAGTGTTCATATTGATGACCCTGAAATACTGCAAAAGCCTGGTGCCAAAAGAATGATCAAGTTTATATCTTTTCAAACAAAAATATATATTTTCCTCTACTGTAAATCTTTAGAGATAATTGAAGTGTGCATATATGACATATGTATATACCTATAGATAAATATATTTGTTCCCATGTGTATATAGACATATCTAAATATATGTACATCTCTCTATATATACCCATATTTATATATGCTATCTCTATCTACATATCTATATCTCAACTGAAACAAAAATAGATCCATCCACCCATTATCTACCTATCTATCTAAAGGGTATATGTGTGAATATACATGTGTGTATGCATATATGCTTATATTATAGATGTGATGTTTCTATTTGCAAATGCAGTGTGTGCATATTTATAAATGTATGCTTGCACACATAAACATGCATATATACACATGTGTGTATATCCCACCTATACACATTTATGTAAGCACACATACATAAACCTATGCAGAGATGGATAAATATACATGCATGCATACATGCACACATATTCTCTGCCCTACTCAGAATATTTTTAATGTTCCTATTCCTAAACCATACAGGATTGCAATCTACTTAATATTTTATTGCTCTTATGAATTACTAACCAATTATTTATGGAATATTAATAATCCATTTTAAGACCAGTAAATGGTCAGTTGTTATGAATCAGTTTTCCTTGAAAAGGGTAATTAACTTTGGCGTTCTTATTTTAGAAGATTGACTCAATTGAATTTTTAGTAAACAGTTTATTTTAGTGGTATTTTCCTTTACCTTTTTCTTTTCCAATCCCAGATAGTGAAATTTTATGTAACTTGAAAACTCCATTTATAAAATGCATATTGTGAGAAATGGGTAGTTGTCTCCTCTCAATGTGGATATAACAGTCAGTCATACTCCCCTGACCTGTTTGTAGGACAAAGGTCTCAGATCCCCTCCTCCCCCTCAGGTTAGCAAGGTCACATGGTTCAAGGAGCCCTGGTCTCAATTAGATCCTCTCCAGAGTTCTGTCCATATAAGGAAGTATAAGGTCTACTCCTGAGTTATGTCCATACAAGGAAGAGGGGTGGGAATACTGCGTTCCGATTAACTAGTTTTTGCGCGTAGATTGTAACCCCGACTAGTGATGAAAAAGGGGAAGGTCCATTCGCGTTAGGGACTAGGGTATAAAACAGGGCCTATGAGCCCTCTTTCTGGGCACCCACTAGCTGCACACTAGGGTGCCTCCTTCTTATGAGAAGAAAATAAAGCCTTTGTCACTTCACTGCTGAGTTCCTGAGAATTATTGAGAAGAGGATGAATTTTTCCCTCACACATATGATAGCAGATAAAGGCACTATAGGCTTTTAGATTTTGCAGGGGGGAAAAGTGAATGAACTTGAACTGTTAAAATTCTCATGTTTGTATTAATGATAATATTAAATCATGGAAGAGGCTGATGGGAGAATTCTCTATTTACTGTTACTCCTGAGAGTGCAATATTATAACTCCTCACCCCAACAAGGCTCCTCAAATATGGTACAATGATGAGAAAGAGTTTTTAAGTGCAGTTTTTGTTAGTGAGTTCTTATGCTTCTGTTCTTTGGTAGGTAGGGTCTGGAATCTTTCCAGAATATACTTTTGCTTACTTTGAGCTGTATTCATGCTGTTTAAGTATTTTGAAGCTCAGCTGGAAGAAAAAAAGTGCAGAGGTATGAGGAAATGGATTTTCCCATTGTTATTGAAGTGATAACTGCTTAAATATAAAGTTGTAATTGAGTAGTTTCTGTATTTTGGATGACCGTTATTAGTTTAACAGGGATGAGAGTAGAGATATAGGTAGCATTCATGTAATATTTTTTTAAGGAAAACTTGTCAAGTATTCTCTCATTTTACTTTCACAAAAACCCTGGGAAGTAGGAGCTATTATTATTCCCATTTTGCAGTTGAAGAAACTGAGGGAACCAGTGATCAAGTGACATGCTTGGAATTACCCACCTGGTGCATGATTTGAACACAGGCCTCCTTGACTTCACTACAGCTCTCTATTCAGTTATTAGACCTGTGATTTTACTGGAATGTGGAACCCTGCTGAGAAAGCTCCCTCAATGAATGTAACTTGGAATTTTCTCCACAATTCATTGTTATTGATAATTTTCTGGAGCACTGAGAAATTAAGACACTTGCCTAGGGTCACATAGCCATAGTGCTTGAATTCAGGTGTTTCAGATTTCTAGGTCAGCTCTTGATCCACTATACAACATTGCTTCTCTGATTATTCACATGCAATGCTCACACACACACACACACACACACACACACACACACACACACACACACACACACCCCATCCACTGTAATAATGAGAAATTTATTTCTAAGGACTGTGAGGGCAAAAATTTTATATACTGAGTGTTATTTGGGTGACTTGCCTTAATATTGGGGTCCCAGAAATATGAGGGGCCTTTAAGGTTTAACCCTCCCCTCTGAACAGCCCTTTTTTAGATATTTCTCCCAGGCCAATAAGAAAGAAGCCCCTAATCAAATTTTATTACTTGGGAATTAATTAAACAACAAAGGTGAAACTAATAAAAATCAAAGATAAGGAAATAGGAAAATGGAAATACAGATGAATATTATTAACTCTGAACTTAACCTATGCAACCCCAGACTGATTTCCAATTAAGCAAGTTCAAAGGAATTTAGGGTTTTCCGTCATTAACTCACCCACCACTGACCAGTCAGTTTAAAGTTGCTCACGTGCCGCCAACTCCAGGGCCCCAGCAGAAAGAGCCAGCACAAGCTCATGTATGGGAAATAGCCCACCTTCCTTCTGGAAACATTCAATGTCCCCTCCCCCAAAAGGGGAGGTCCTTCAAAAAGCTGCCTTCATAACCTTGGGGTGGGCCAGGTGTGGCCCATGCCAAATGAGTTAGCTAAAAACGGGAATATTAATCTTTACCACAAATAATTTTTCCCACAGGACTAAGTAAGAGACTGAAAGTGAAAACAAATTTGGTTAATGAAATGGGTCATTTACAATTACCATACCTACTGCATAAGAAAAATACCTCAAAAGCATGTTATGACTATTAATGTAAGATAATTTCAATAAATTTCTGGCAAAGTATTATGGCAAAGTACCTTCTTGTACCTGAAATCCTACTGTATTGGTTAAAGCAACCTAGCATTTAGAATTATAGACTTGGCAGCTAGATGGACCCTTGAAAATTATTTGGTCTAACAGGTTCATGTAACCAGTAAAAGAATTGAGAGGTTTTCCTCTATAGCCTCTGAGTCACCATATTCCCCTTTTTTCAGTCTGTTTTAGGTATTATATAAATAAAACTACACAGACACACACAAACACACACAGCATCCCGTATGCACTCACTGTGTATATATAAATAGACATGATCCCTACACAGCTTAACTGAATGGATATAGAGAATCAATCTTAGGGTAAAGAAGCTCAAAGTTCAAGTCCCATCTCTTACATATATATATATATATATATGCACACACACACAAACAATTCTTATATATTTACAATTCTTAAATATATATGTATATGTGTGTGCGTATATATATATATATATATATATATATATATATATATATATATATATATATATATATATATACAATTTCCCAGTAAACAAACTCCCTTCAGCATTCAAATCAGCAACTCTTTTATATACTTTAGACCTTTTTGTTATATTAAGATTGTGATCTACCCAGTGTCAAAAAGAAAGTATATATCAGGGGCATACTTGAACCTATATGTTCTTGGTGCCAAGGCTGGTTCTATATCCATTAGGTCAAGCTTCCTCTTATGAATTTAAGTATGTGTGTTCATTCAAAGAAATTAAGTTAGTTGCTTAGGGTTAGTAAGTTAGTAGATGACCATGGAAAGATATTAAACGCACAGAGCTTGTAACACATTTACCCCCCAAAACAGCAATAACACAACCCCTGGAGCAGCAAAACCCAGAAAAAGATGGTCTAAGATTATTTTTTCAGCCAAAGACAGATTAGAGGGGGTTGTGCTGGGCAGCAAGCAGAGTCCAAATCTACAATCATGCTGACACAGACCCCAGGCATGCTGCACCAGAGGAACTTAGCCCCGAGGCTCCAAATCAGCTACAGTGTCAGCTTCTACTGGAACTAACCTTAAGGTTGGGTGAGAGGGCTGAAAGGCTGGCCAGAGGGAAAATGCAGGGGTGTCTGTAGGATCTAAGGAGGAATTAGTTTATCCCACTCCAGCAGGAAACCAAAAAGAAATCTTGAGTGGTGGGAGGTACAGGTGGGGGAGGGGTAAAGGCTCATCAGAGCTAAGGACCACCATAGCACACAAAGTTCTGCTGGCTGGTTAGTTAGCAAGTTGGCTTGAGTTATCTTCAGACCAGAGAACAGGAATGGCAAGAGAAAAACCTGTCTTCCCTCAAACCAAAATACCTGGGACACTCTGAAGGTTGGGAGTGGAGCTGGGAAGTAGAACCCTGCTGTAAGAGAGAGTTAAGAGTCAAGTAAAAGCTGGCAAGATGAGAAAGCAAAGAAAGTTGAGAATTATAGGAAGTTTCTTTAGCTACAAGGAAGATTGAGGTGTACCCTCAGAAGAGGATAGCAACCTCAGGGCCCCTACAGTGAAAGCTTACAAGAAAAATATGAATTGGTCTCAGGCCATGGAGGGGAAGAGGATAAGGAAGGAAGGGTGAAAGAAGGGAGGGTGGAGTGAGGGAGGGGGCAGTCAGAAGCAAAACACTTTTAAGGAAGAATAGGGTAAAAGAAGATAGAAAATAGAATAAATATCATGGGAAGAGAATAGGATGGAGGGAAATATTTATGATGATTGTTCATAATGGCAAAATGTATGGTACCTACTTTACTGGGCTATTGTGAAGAAAATTCCGTCAAGTTTAAGGTACTCTATAAAAGCTATGATGGGGGCAGCTGGGTGGCACAGTGTATAAAGCACTGGACCTGGAATTAGGAGGACCTGAGTTCAAGTCCAGCCTTAGACACTTGACACTTACTAGCTGTGTGCTGTGTGACCCTGGGCAAGTCACTTAATCCTCATCGCCCCACAAAATAAATAAATAAAAAAGTCATGATGAACAGGATGCTATCAGAAAAACCCAGAGAGACCTACATGAACTGAAGCAGAATGAAATGTACTGTATACAAAAGAACAGCAATAGTATAAAATGATCCAATATAACTCTGAAGGACTTATGAAAATTGAAATCCATCTACAAAGAAAGAACTGATGGTATCCAAAAACAGGTTGAAGCATATTTTTTGACAGTTCCTTAACCTGAAGTTTTGTTTTTAGCTGTTTTCTCTCACAACCTAGCTAATGTGGAGATGTTTTCCATGACTACTCACATATAACATATTGAATTGCTTGAGTTTTGGGGAGTGGGGGGTGGGAAGGGAGGGAGAAAGAGAAGTTGGAACACAAAGTTTTAAAAAACTGATTTCAAAATTTGTTTTTACAAGTAATTTGGAAAATAAAATTCTAAACAGAAAAATAAAAAGGTTAGTAAGTTAGTGGCCTAGCCAGGGACTGTACACTGTTCTCCCATGCTTTTCCTATTATATCACACTATCTCCTTTCTGAGTTAACTAAAATTTAAAAATCACTTCATTAGTCTCAGGATGGATATATCCTTTGCAAAGACAATACATGGCAGAGATACCTAACAGCTCTGTCCATATGATGCCAATATAGCCCAAAGGAAGGGGGAAAATGTAGTCATTTGGTGGATTTGTCTACACAAATTGATGCCACATATCCAGATATGTAGAAACATCTGGAATTCTGGAACCCAGTAAACACATTTAGATGAATGACCAAACACTCTTCATTTGGACATTGATTTAGATATAGACAAAATCTGAAGGACATAAACAGTGTATCTTGAGAAAATCTACTGATATGCTACTAAGTGTTCATTTGCTTATGAGGAAAATAACCATAGTTACAAACCTCCTGCTGGCTCAATAAGCATTTATAAAGCACCTAATAGGTGTAAAGTACTGTGTTAAGTGCCAGGATCATGCTGATTATCATTTATTTGGAGATGGGAGGGACTTCTGCAGTCATTCAGTCCAATACTCTGATTTAAAAGATGAAAAAATTGGGTACCAGAAAGAATTGTCTGAACTCAAACTGACAGTAAACAGCAGAGATGGGACTTGGATCCAATTCCTCTGACTTGAAAGTTAATGTTTTACTCATGAGTCACCCTGACTTCATTTGTAGTCCTTTCCTAAGCTGTCCTCCTAACAAGCAGTCCCTACCACTGAACCTAACTCGTTAGAATACCAAGGCTTTGAATGGAAATAGAGATTGACAAAGAATGGTACCTTGGATTGTATAGCATTGATAATGCCTATGGCTTAACTGGGAGTTGTGCACCTGCTTTAGAAAGATAGAGAGAAAGGAAGGAAGTGTGATGTTTAAAATCTAAATGTGGGTCCTAATCTGCCCCCCCCCCAGTTCTTTGGGGGAAGCTTGCTAAAATCGCTGATAAATTCAGCAAGAGCTTAGGCTTTTAAGGATTTATTAAAGTATATTAGAAGTTAGTGAAGAGAGAGTTGGTATATCCAGAGAGAAACCCTTGCTTTTATTAGCAGTCTGCATGAAGTCCCTCACCATGCCAAAGTCCTGGATGGAAAGGGGGGGGGGGGGCTTCTGTTCTCTGTTTCCTGCCACCAAGGCCAGTTCTGGAAAAAAAAAGGAAGATCCAGGGAGCCAGGTTCAACTTCCTAATTCCTGTCTCCCTCCCCAAAAAGGGAGGTCCTTCAGGCTGATTAGTTGAGGGTTGTTTCCTGCTTATGTCAGTAGCCCATAGCCTCTGAGAACAACACCCCACTCAGGGCCAGCCAGACATGGTCTTGATTTAATCATTACTAAGTAGGTACTCAGTCAGGTTCTCAGTCTCACCTAATTCAATCAATTCCAAATCAATCTTCAGGTGGGGCCCCTGGGCATCTGCCAAATTCCATTATTTTATCACATTCCGTCCTGTGCTTCATTAAGAAACAATCGTTTCCTTAATAAAGCATTAAGAAAGGCTAAAGGGGGCACTCCCCTTTTAGCAGGAGGACATTACAAACAGAGAAAAACCAAAGGGGGCACTCCCCTTTAGTAAGTGGACATTATAAGCAGTGTATACAATGGGGAAATGGAAAAACAGGAAAATGTCTACTTAAGTCTTTGGAAGTCTTTTCTCAGATGATTCTTGGGATATCCTCTGGGTGTAGTTGTGGCAAGGAAGTCTTTTAGGTGTGGATCCTGAAGATCAACTACCAAGTCTCAGCTGTAGAATTTTGGATGTGGTTGTAAAGTCCCTCAGGTGTTTCAGATACTGGTAATCAGCTGGGAAAGTTTCCTACAAAATTGAGCTTAACACAACTTTATAGCTTTGCCAATAATCAAATCAAATAGTGAGAGTTCTCAAAAACATGTCTAAGGAAATTCAGAATCTTTTAGAGATTTTACAATTATTGTCCAGTTGTTACACATGAAATGTATAATAAAAACAAAAATTGGAACATTCTCTAAAACTTAATATTACTACAGAAGGAAGAAAGGGAGGCAGGGAGGAAGTTAGGAAGGAAGAGAAAAAAGGAAGAAATAGTGAAAAAAAAGGAAGTAAGAAATAGAAAAGAAACAACTAAATAATTTCTATCCTTAAAACTTTTGGTGGATCATCTACAAGCACTCAATTGCTTATATAAACAAAAAGCAACAACAAACAAACACCGGCAGCAACGAAAACAATATTTTTCTATCCTTGTTTTTAAACCTGAAGAACAATGCAAACATACAGGGAAATAAGGTGAATGCAACACCCCCTGTTGAAAGCTGCATTACTTATTCTGCTTGAATGAACTTATATTGGATAAATCTAGCAAGAAGTAAAAATCCTATTTCCAGCTGAGACTTAAAGATGTTTTACTAAAACATGCTTAAGCAAATACATTTTGATGCCTTACAAAAAGCATACACATCCACACACTCATACATACCATCATAGATTTTCAGCAGCTTGATTGAATATTCATAGTCTATACACAGTAGTAACAGTTAAATATAACTTTTTGATCATCGCCAATTGGGAGAATCACCTTTTCCCTTACTTAGGCAAGAGCTAGCCATATGGCTGAAATCCTCCACACTATCCTAGGGCTCCTGGGTTTTCAGTAACTGGGCACTTTTCAGACAGGGGGTCTCTGTAACATAAAAGCCTAAGAAGAGAGAATTGTACCTTCATCTGGCACCACTCCACCTAGTAGTGAACTGAAAGCTTTACCAATCTACCTCGAGCCTAGGCAGTGGCAAAGTGGGTAAAGGAATTGAAGAAGCAAAAATAAATATTAAAGTACACAAGAATTAAATATTACCTATTTAAATAGCAATTATGCAGTTGAAAACAAGATCATCACACCTGTACAAGAAAAGGGATGCAAGCCCAAAACATCTGTTTGGATCCACCTGCCAGGCACCTGTTTTGCGATTTCAATGCCATTTGATTGCTGGAGATGTAGAGGCTCTTGTGAGGTAATGAGTGATTTTACATTATGCATGATTGAAAACAGGTGTTCTAATGCTGTACAATTCTATGCATGAATAATTCAGTTTGTTTAGAGCAAGATCTTTAAAAGAAGTACAGCATGGGCTTTATTATTTTTTATAAACATTAAGGTTCTTCTTTAAAATGTACAGCAATTGTTCCTTCTCAGTCAACTTGTTTATAGCAATTTTTGTGTAATTTTATGGATGAGGAATAATATCTTGAAAGGTAAAATTGATCACACTTAAAATGTGGAAGGAGTGAAATTGAAAAGTCTGTTAGCAAAGGAAAAGAACTGTATTAAAATTCAATGTTCTAAGTGAAAATGCCTGATTATTTCCTTCCTTCCTTGCCTGCTTTCTGGTGGTAACAAAACATTCATCTGAGAGCTATAATTAGGGAGGGGTGAACTATTTGGGAAAATAGAGAAATCGTTTTGTATCTCAGCCCAAACACTAAGCATAGCCTAGACCTTTTTAAAGATAGGATTGATTTTGAAAAGTACCCCTTCTCCACTACCCCAGGGAATCACCAAAATGTTCCCCTTTTGTCTCTCCCTTACATGATACCCTGTGGGATGTTGACAATTCTGGCTATCTTTCTTGCTCCACCTTCTATTTTCAGATGTCTGTGCCATGTCTTTTTGGAGACAATGGTGTCATTGTTGGGGTGTCTTGGGTGTGTGAAGTAGCAGATACTTTCTTAAAGCTTTAAGGGTTTGAAGTGATACCTTAATAAGAAGATTTGAGCCCAGTGTCCTTGGGAGTCAGAATCCCCTGAGGAAACTCAACAAAATACCACCAAATATTAATCATATGGCAAGGAAGGATATTGAACATTCCTGGGATACAAATGTATCACAGTTAATAAATTTCACTTCATAAATATTTGTATTTAAGGAAAAGAATAGAAATAGGAGACGGAGAGAGGTGAGGTGCTTTTTTTTAAGATAAAGATAACAGATTGTTGCCCCCTTCCCTTTTTTAATTGAAAGCACCATGGCATGGTTATCCTTGGAGTCAGGAAGACATGGAATACAATCCTGCCACTGGTACATGTTAGCTGTGTGTCTGTGGGTACGTCATGTAACTTCTCAGTGTTTTCAGCAACTCTCTAAGAGAGAGGCATTCCTGATCTGACTTTGTGAAAGTGTTTCTACACCAAGGGTTTCCCCCATCAAATAAACAACTGGGAGAAATATCCCAGAATATCACTATAATTTATTTATATTTTTTTAACATTTTATTTACATTTAATTTATAGCTTTTAAAAGTCAGTGTAGTATTAACTGTGACATAAAAGAATGTTACAGAATATACATCCTCCCTGAACTATACAAGCTCAGTAAGTAGTTGATATCAGTTTTTTAAGATTTGGCTATCTTTCCTCTTTTAAAGGGATGTAGGGGGTTATTCAAAGGCATTATAAGGGAAATAAGTTTTAAGGCAAGCTGTTCACATAAGTTCTAACATGAAGGAATCACAGAAAAAAGAGTAATTGGTGCGAATGAGTGGCATTATTTTTATTTACAGGCATCCTAGTTTTGCCTAAATTTGGGTGATGGGATTGAGAGTGGTACTGGAAGTGGGAGTGGAGGGATATTCATGAGTCAAAAATCTGATTTAAGTCAGGTTTTGGAAGTTTTAAAGAAAAATATCAAGTAGAGAACTTTTATCTAGGGAGCGGGGCAGGAGAAAACTGGGGTTACTGAAAGTAGGCAGTTTTGTTAGGAAAATCAGAGCTCAGCATAAAATCTTAAGTATCTTATATGACCTTTAAGTACCAAATGCTATCCTTAAAGGACAAACTTAATATTTATATAAGACTATGATTTTTAAAAAATTTCCTAATTTTCCTCATTCTTAGACTGTCTTCCCAGAGTTGCTTTTTTGAAGATTGCTGAAATTGGGCAGTTGCTGAAATTGGGCAATTCAGAATTTAATTCAATTGATTTAATTCAATAGACAACTAGGAATTTTGGAAAAGATGCATAGGAATCAAGAGAAATACAGAGATAGATGCAAGTGAGAAATTAGAAGGGACTATATAGTGATGGAGTGGTTACATTCTACTGGGGAGGGTTCAAATGTCCATTCAGAACACAGTCTTTGGGGTCATGGAGAGAGTTGAATAACAAAAAAAGCCTGGGAGAGTTTTTGTTATGTTAGCTGGGACAGTCAATAGAGCACTGGCCCTGAAGTTGGGATGATCTGAGTACAAATCTCACCTTAGACAGTTACTAGCTGTGTGACCCTGGTCAAGTCACTTAGCTCAAATTGCCTTAAATATATAGGACAATCTCTAATCATTCTGATATATATCTTGCCACTGGACCCAGATGACTCTAGAGGAAAGAGTGAGGTTGGTGACCTTGCACAACCCTCACTCACATATCCTATTCACTTCAAGTCATGATATCATCTTCAAATATCATGGTCCTCTTTGAGAAAGAAGGATAAGAAACAACAATAGCTTATCTTAAAAGAAGAAAGGAGATTTCTGGGGGGTGGAGCCAAGATGGCATAGGAAAGGCTGTGACCCTTGGTGCTCCTGACACGAACTCTCCACATATCTTCAAAATAATGCCATAAGACAATTATTAGAGCAGCAGAACCCAAAAAAGAACAGAGAGAAACCATTTACCAGCCAAAGACTTCTTAAAAGAGCAACATGGAAGATCTGTGGAACCAGGTTGAGAGAGGATCGCAGCACACAGCACAAATCTAGTCTCAGGCAGGCCATGCCTCCAGAGCCTCAGAACCATCAGCATTACCAGCTACTTCTGAAACTCAGCTCACAGACCAGTGAGGGGGTGCAGCAGTTCACTGGGGGTAAATAGCTGCAGTTTCTGCTGGTGCTAAGGTGGAGAGTCCATATTCTGAACCAGTAAGCCAGCCCAAGTGGCAGAGGCCTAGTCGGGGAAGGACGCAAGGACACCAAGCTTCCGACCATAAATAATCAGACTTCAGGTAGATTTCTGTTTCCAGGTTAAAGAGTAGGCAGGCCCATGGTTACTGTCAGGACAGGCAGGCTGAGAACAAGCATCTCATTAAATCATACCTCTGGGATCCCCTGTACCTTGGGACAGTGCATTCTGGAAACAGCACTACACAAAAAGCCAAAAAACTAGGTAGACAAGATGAGCAGGCAGCAAAAGCAGCAGACCATCAAAAGTTTCTTGAGTGAGAAGGAAGATCAAAATACACCATGAGAAGAAAATAACAAATTCAAAGCTCCTACATCCAAAACTTCAAAGAAAAATATGAATTGGTGTTGGGCCATAGAGGCAATAAAAAGGACTTTGAAGACAAAGTAAAAGAGGTAGAGGAAAAATGGAAAGAGGAATGAAAGTGATGCAGGATTGTAATGAAAAAAAATCAACAACTTAAAAAACCAAATTGGCCAAATGGAAAAGGAGGCACAGAAGCTCTCTGAAGAAAAGCATTGCTTAAGAATTAGGAGAGAGCAAAAAGAACCCAATGACTTTATGAGATATCAAGACACAATAAATCAAATCCAAATGAATAAAAAAAATAGAGGACAATATGAAATACTTCCTTGGTAAAACAGTTGACCTTGAAAATAGATCCAAAAGAGATAATTTGAAAATCATTGGACTGCCTGAATACCATCATCAAAATAAAATCTTAGACATCATCTTCCAAGAAATTGTGAAGGAAAATTGCCCTTATATTCTAGAAGCAGAAAGTAAAAAAGAAATTGAAAGAATCCACTGATTGCCTCCTGAAAGAGATCCCAAAAGGAAAATTTTCCGGAATACTATAGTCAAATTCCAGAGATCCTGGGTCAAGGAGAAGATATTGCAACCAGATAGAAAAAAAGTAATAATAATACTGTGGAGTTATAGTCAGGATAGCACAAGATCTATCAACTTCTACATTAAAGGACCAGAGGGCATGGAATATGATATTGTAGAGGGCATTACAACCAAAAATAACCTACCCAGAAAAACTGAGTATAATCTTTCAGGGGAAGTAAATGGGACATCAAAAAAAAAGAGGACTTTCAAGCATTCATGACAAAAAAACCCTGAAATAAATAGAAAATTTGACTTTCAAATACAAGAACCAAGAGAAGCATAAAAAGGTAAACAGGAAAAAGAAACCATGAAGGACATTAAAAGGTTACACTGTTTACATTCCTACATGGGAAGATAATATTTCTAACTCATAAGAACTTTCTCAGTATTAGAGCAGCTGAAAGGAATATACTTAGAGGGCACAGGTAGGAATTGAATATGAAGGGATGATATCTGTAAAGCATTTATTTTTTGCTTATCCTTGTCTTTTGTGGGGTAGGCAGGGTGGGGTGGCTTATGTCTCGGGTTGGATTTGGGCCTGGGGCCTCCTGGGTCCAGGGCTGATGCTTTGTCCACTGTGTCATCTAGCTGACCCATGATGGCATCTTTAAAATAATTTTAAGGGGTGAGAAGAACGCCCTGGGAAAAAAGGGAAAAGGAGAGGTAGAATTGGGTAAAGTAGTTCATTTAAAAGAAACAAGAAAATCTTATGAAGTGGAGGGGAAGATGGGGAGGGAACAGGGGAATGAGTTAGCCTTATTCTCATAAGAATTGGCTCAGGGAAAAACATGCACACTCAATTAGGTATACTAATATATTTTGCCCTGATGGAAAGTGGGAGGGGAAGGGGATAAGGGGGGAGAGGCAAAGGAAGGGAGGGAAAATTGAGGGAGGGGCAGTAAAAAGAAAAACACTTTTGAGGAGGGTTAAGGTAAAAGAAGAAAGAAAATAGAGTAAATATCAAGGGGAGAGAATAGGATGGAGGGTAATACAGTTAACAATAGTAATTGTAACAGAAATTATGAGCAGGATGCTATCAAAAGGACATAAGAAAAAAGCAAACCATAAACATAGAAAGAACTGATGGTATCTGAATACAGATTGAAAGATAATTTTATTTGTTATTTCCTCTTTCTAAAGGTATTTTGTCTGTTTTCTTTTATAGCCTGACTAATGGATATTTTGCATAATATGGCATATAAAAAAAAGTAGAAGAAAGAGGGTACTTAGGAGTCAAGGAAATGGAAGACCAAGGCAGCTAGGTGGTGCAGTGGATAGAGCACCAGCCCTGGATTCAGGATGACCTGAGATCAAATCCGACCTCAGAAACTTCTCAATTACTAGCTCACCCCTCCCAAAGACAGCAAGTAATCTGAAATAGGTTATATATGTGAAATCACATTAAACATGTTTCTACATTAGTCACTTAATGAGAGAAGCATCAGAGCAAAAAGGAAAAACCTCATAAAAGAAAAACAACAGCAACAAAAACATCTACATCCAGATTCAATAATCCTTTTTTTTTTTTCTGGATTTGGAGAGCATTTTCCATCATGAGTCCTTTGGAACTCTCTTGGACCCTTGTACTGCTGATACCAATCAAGTCTATCACAGTTGATCAACCCACAATGTTGTTGATACTGTGTACAGTGTTCTCCTGGTTCTGCTCAACTCATGCATCATCAATTCATGCAAGTTCATCCAGGTTTCTCTGAAATCTGCCTTCTCATCCTTTCTTATAGCACAATAGTATACCATTACATTCATAAACCACAACTTGTTCAGTCATTCCCTAACTGATGGGCAACCCCTCACTTTCCAATTCCTTGCCACCACAAAAAGAACACCTATGAATATTTTTGTACATGTGGGTCCTTTTCCTTTTTCCATGATCTCCTTGGGAAAAAGACCCAAAAGTGGTATTTTTGGGTCAAAGGGTATGTACAGCTTTATAGATGCCTTTGGGCATAGTTCCAAAGTGCTCTCCAGAATTGTTGGATTAGATCACAGCTCCACCAACAATGCATTAGTGTTCCAATTTTTCCACAGCTTCTCCAACATTTATTATTTTCTTTTTTTGTCATATTAGCCAATCTGATAGGTGTCAGGTGATACTTCAGAGTTGTTTTAATTTGCACTTCTCTAATCAATAGTGATTTAGAGAATTTTTCATATGGCAATAGATAACTTTGATCTCTTCATCAAAAAACTGCCTGTTCATATCCTTTGACCATTTCTCAATTGGGTAATGACTTGGATTCTTTATAAATTTGATTTAGTTCCCTATATATTTTAGAAATTAGGCCTTTATCAGAAGTACTGGCTATAAAAATTTTTCCCAGCTTTATGCATCCCTTCTAATTTTGGATGCATTGCTTCTGTTTGTACAAAAACTTTTTAAATTTAATGTAATCAAAATCATCCATTTTGAATTTCATAATATTTTCTATCTCTTGTTTGGTCATAAACTCTTCTCCTTTGCAAAGATCTTAGAGGTAAACTATTCCTTCCTCTCCTAATTTACCTATCGCATCACCCTTTATGTCTAAATCATGTACCCATTTTGACCTTCTTTTAGTATAAGGTGTAAGATGTTGGTCTATGCCTAATTTCTGCCATTCTCTCTTCCAGTTTTCCCAGCAGTTTTTGTCAAATACTGAGTTCCTATCCCAGAAGCTGGAGTCTTTGAGTTTATCAAATAGTACATTACTAAAGACATTTACTACTGTGTCTCTTGGGCCTATCCTATTCCATTGATCCTCCACTCTATTTCTTAGCCAGTACCAGATACTTTTGATAACTGCTGTTTTATAGTAAAGCTCCAGGGTTGGTACAGCTAACCCACCTTCCTGTGCATTTTTTTCATTATCCCCTTGATATTCTTGACTTTTTGTTTTTCCAGATTAATTTTGTTACTATTTTTTCTAGCTCTATAAAATAATTTTTAGGTAGTCTGATTGGTATGGCACTAAATAAGTAAATTAATTTAGGTGGAATTGTCATTTGTATTATATTAGCTTGGCCTATCCATGAGCAATTGATATTTTTCCAATTATTTACATCTGATTTGATTTGTGTGGAAAGTGTTTTGTAATTGTCTTCATATAATTCCTGGATTTGTATTGGCAAGTTGACTCACAAGTATTTTGTATTGTCTACCATTACTTTAAATGGAAATTCTCTTTCTATCTCTTGCTGCTGGACTTTGTTGGCCATGTATAGAAATGCTGATGATTTATGTGGATTTATTTTATATCCTACTTTGCTAAAGTTGTTAATTGTTTCAAGTAATTTTTGAGTTGATTCTCTAGGATTCTTTAAGTATACCATCATATCATCTGCAAAGAGTGATGATTGTTTCTCCTCCTTGACTATTCTAATTCCTTAAATTCCTTTTTCTTTGCTGATTGCCAAAGCCAACATTTCTAGTATAATATTAAATAATAGAGGTGATAATGGGCATCCCTGTTTCACCCCTGATCTTATTGGGAAGGCCTCTAACTTATCTCCATTACATATAATGATTGCACCTATTCCTAAAGTTCCCTAGAATTTTTATTAGGACTGGGTGCTGTATTTTGTCAAAAGATTTCTCTGCGTCAACTGAGATAATCTTATGATTTTGATTAGTTTTCTTATTGATGTGATTGATTATGTTAATAGTTTTCCTAATGTTGAACCAGCCCTGCATTCCTGGTATAAATCCCACCGGGTCATAGTGTATTATCCTGGTGATCACTTGCTCTAATCTCCTTGATAATATCTTATTTGAGATTTTTGCATCAATATTCATTAGGGAAATTGTTCTATAATTTTCTTTCTCTGTTTTGGCTCTGCCTGGTTTTGGTATCACCACCATATTTGTGTCATAAAACGAATTTGGTAGAACTCCTTCTTCACCTATTTTTCCAAATAATTTGAAATTAATTGTTCTTTAAATGTTTGATAAAATTCACTTCTAAACCCATCTGGCTCTGGGGATTTTTTCTTAGGGAGTTCATTAATGGCATGTTCAATTTCTTTTTCTGATATGGGCTTATTTAAGGATTTTATTTCCTCTTCACTTAATCTGGGCAGTTTGTATTTTTGTACATATTTATCCATTTAATTTAGATTGTCAAATTTATTGGCATACAATTGGGCAAAATAGTTCCTAATTATTGCTTTCATTTCCACTTCATTGGTGGTGAAATCACCCCTTTCTTTTTTGATACTGGTAATTTAGTTTTCTTCTTTCTTTTTTTAAATCACATTAACCAATGGTTTATCTATTTTATTACTTTACTCATAAAACCAGCTCTTAGTTTTATTGATTAATTCCATGCTTTTCTTGCTTTCAATTTTATTAATTTCTCCTTTAATTTTCAGGATTTCTAATTTAATATTTAATTGGGGATTTTTAATTTGTTCATTTTCTAGCTTTTTAAGGTGTGTGCCCAATCCATTGAACTCCTCTTATCTTTTTCATTGATGTAAGCCTTTAGAGATATAAACTTTACACTAAGCCCTGGTTTGGCTGCATCCCATATATTTTGGTATGTTGTTTCATTATTGTCATTGTCTTGGATGAAGTTATTGATTGTTTCTATGATTTGTTGTTTGACCCACTCACTCTTTAGAATGAAATTATTTAGTTTCCAATTAATTTTCAGTCTACCTTTCCATGGCTCTTTATGACATGTAATTTTTTTTTGCATCATGATCTGAGAAGGATGCATTTACTATTTCTGCCTTTCTACATTTAACTATGATATTTCATGCCCTAATTTATGGTCAATTTTTGAATATGTGCTATGTACTGTTGAGAAAAAGGTATATTCCTTTCTATCCCCATTAAGTTTTCTCCAGACATCTATCATTCTATTTCTAACACTCTATTCACAAATTTAACTTATTTCCTATTTATTTTGTGGCTAGATTTATCTAATTCTCCAGAGGTTCAGGTCCCTTACTAGTATAGATTTGCTGTCTGTTTTCTCTTATAACTTATTTAACTTCTCCTCTAAGAATTTATACCACTTGGTGCATACATGTTTAGTATTGATATTACTTCATTATCTATAGTACCTTTTAGCAAGATGTAGTTTCCTTCCTTATCTCTTTTAATTAGATCTATTTTTGCCTTTACTTTGTCTGAAATAAGGATTGCTACTCCTGCTTTTTTTTTTTTACTTTAGCTGAAGCATAATGAATTCTTCTCCAACCTTTTCCTTTTACTCTGTGTGTATCTCTCTGCTTTAAATGTGTTTCTTGTAAACAGCATATTGTAGGATTCTGGTTTTTAATCCACTCTGCTATTTGCTTCTGTTTTATGGCAGAGTTCATCCCATTCACATTCAGTTATTATTACTAGCTGTCTATTTCCCTCCATTCTATTTACCCCCTTTATATGTTACCTACCCTCTTTCACCTTATTTCTCTTCACCAACCTTTTGCTTCTTACCCCTGCCTCCCCCAATGTGCCCTTCCTTTTCTCAGCCTGCTCCCTTTTCTTTACCCTTTTCTCCCCTACTTCTGCCCTCCCTTCTATCAGCCCCCCATTTCCCCTTTCCCTTTTATTTCCCTAAAGAATATGCCAAGTTTCTTTATCCAAATGAATGTATATGTTATTCCCTCTTTGAATCAAATCTAGTGAGAGTAATGTTGAAACAATGTTCACTCCTCACTTATTTCCCTGTATTGTCATAGGTTTTTTGTACCTCTTCATATCATGTAATTCACCTCATTCCACCTCTTTCCTCTCAAGAGTGATAGGTATTCTTTTCCCATGTAGGAATGTAAACAGTTTAACCTTATTGAATGGTTTTTCCCCACCCTGTTTACCTTTTTAAAGTTCTCTTGAGTCTTGGATGTTAAGATTGAATTTTCTATTCAGTTCTGGTCTTTTCATCAGGAAACCTTGAAAGTTCCCTATTTCATTGTTGTTTTTAAGGGAAACTTGGCAGAGCTCAAGCATCTTACTGGCTTCTCTCTGCCATCTTGGCTCTGTCTAAATCTAATATTTATCTGAACTTATCAAAGAGTAGAATACCCTAGATTGAGTTTTGGTTAGAAATGCATTTAACTCAACAGGGAAATGGGGGTGGGGGGCAGGGGAAATAAGAAGCAGGATAGGGAGGATTTAGTCATAATTTTAAAAAATCTTAGCTAGGAAGGGGGCAATTAATCAGCATTTAAAAGGAAATAAAAGGAACATTTTTTTGTAAAAAGGTATAAAAGGCAGAAAGAGAGAAACATATAGAGAGTAGGTAAACAGTAAGAGATAATTAATAATAATAACTATAAATGTGAATGGGATGATTTCACCCATAAAATAAAAGAGAATTGCAGAATGAATGAGAAAACAAAATCCAAAAATATGTTGTTTATAAGAAAACCACTTGGAATATAAATATATACAAATAAAAAATAAAAGTCTATAACAAAAATTATGCTTCAACTGAACTCAGAAAAGTAAGAATTGCAATCATGACACTCAATAGGATAAAAGCAAAATATATATTCAAATACAAGTGATAAATAGGGGACAAATACTTTCTGTTGAAATGTGCCATAGACAATTAGTATTGATATTTTTTAAGTGCACTGCAATTACAAATAGAAATAAATAGTAAAACAATAATAGTGGGGGATCTAAATATAACTTTTACAGAAATAGATAAATCTAATCATAAAAAAAAGTTTGATCAATGGAACAAACTAGTAATACAAAAATAGGAAACATACAAGTAGTATTCTAGTGTTTGATAAATACAAAGACCATAGCTAATAAGGAATCACTAACTACTTGACAAAACTTGCTGAAAAAAAGTGCAAAGCAGTCTGGCAGAAATTATGTTAAAACTAACACTTCACATCACAAGAATTAGTGCCAAAAGGATACATGTCTTAGATATAAAGGATCACATCATAAACAAGTAAGGAACAAGGAAATACCTTTCAGATCTATGAATAGGGGAAGAATCCATCACTAAAGGTAACAGAAAATTATCATAGATAAAATGAACAATTTTGGTTACATAAAGCTTAAAAATCTGTGTGTAAACAAAAATAATGGATTTAATTAGAAGAAAGTTGGTAACTGAAAAAAATTGCTGCAATTTTCTTTCCTAAAGATCTCATTTCTAAGATATGTATAAGGAACTGATAAAAATCTGTAAGAAGAAAAGCCAATGCTCAGTTAAGATATGGTCAAAGGATATGAAAAAAGCATTTCTCAAAGGAACAAATTCTAGCTATTCATAGTCATATGAAAATAAAATGTTCCAAATCAATATTAATTAGAGAAATTAAAGTAATTCTTTCTCTTGCATCAGATTACAAAAAACATTTTTAAAAAGATGATAAGTGTTTGAGAGACTGAAGGAAACATATTAATACAGTTTTGTTCAAGTTGTGAATTGGTCCAGATATTTTAGGAAGAAATTAGGAATATATCTAAAAAGTGACTAAACTGTGCATACCCTTTAACTCATAGATAACATGAATAGGCCTATTCCCCAAAGAGATCAAAGAAAGAGGAAAAATAATTCATATGTACAAAAAAATATTTATAGAATCTGTTTTTTTGATAGCAAAGAACCAGAAACTAAGGATTGGAACATCTCTTAACAAAATGTGGTATAAGGAATAGGAAAGGATAATATTGTATCTTAAGATATGATTAAATGGATTGTTTCAGAGAATCCTTGGAAGACTTATATGAATTGATAAAGAGTGAAATCAGCAGAAAGAAACAAAAACTTGTGATACAATAAAATTGTACAATCAAAGAGTTTTGAAAGACTTAACAATTCTAATCAATCCCCAAACCAACCATCATTTCAACTGACAGATAATAAAGAATGTTATCCAATTCCTGACAGAAAAGTGATGCACTAAATATAGAGCATTTTTGGATATTGCTAATGTGAAAATTTGTTTTACTTGCATATACATATTTTTTGCAAGGATTTTGTTTGTCTTTTCCTTCTTTGTACAAGGTAAGGGAAGTTTGAAAAAAAGAAGATAAATTCATGTGAATTTTAAAAGAAATTTAATTTTAAAAGGATCAATTAAGGAAACAAAGAAGTAGTTTTGTCATTACTAATGTAAATACTGCATATTACTTGAACAAAAAGAGAAAACAGATTAATTCCAAAAATATTGTAAGTCTGACTCAACGATATGACATAGTAGTGTTGAAGAACTTCAATTGTTTAATTCTTAAGAATTAAATTCCAAAGACACACACACAAAAAAATACCAATATAAAGGGGAAAGTGAGAGTTGTTTGAAAATACTCCTCTAGATGTAAACCAAAATCAGCAATTAACTTAAATTTTTGAAAGATATTTTAATAGCCAGAAAAAAGAAATAGCGTAGAAATAAAAGACAAATACTGAATTACGTTGTGAAACTGTGAGAATAGCATAAGGTGTGTTAAGCTCAGAATTTTTAGTGATGAAAGATGGAAAGGTGACAACACAACTGTTTAGAGACACAGATTGATTTTGTTAGGGTGTTTTTGCTATATAGGGGAGAAAAGAGAAGTCAAAGAAGAGATAGGTTCACTTCTTGGTTTGAATGAAAATAACTAGTAACAAAGAAATGGTAGAAATGGCTATTTCACATCTTGCTTCTTTTTAAATGTTTTCCTTTGCAAACAAGAATAACTTTTAGATCAGGATGATCAGAACAAAATAGTTAATATTGAGTTAATAGCCAAGATAAGAAAGAAGATATTCATAGAGTACTTAGTGGCCACTGTAGATTTAAAGTCAGCTGACCCAGATAAATCCTTAGATGCTTAAACAATTAGCCCTGGTACTTGCAGAGATATTCAGTGAGATTTGGAAGATCATTAAATAGAGAAGAAGTGAGAACCACAAATGCAATGATTTTCCATTTTTGTTTGTTACCTATTAATTTTTTCTCTTCATTTTTAAATATGCTTCCTAAATATGGTCACTATCACCTGGTGAAATTTTCTTTAGAACAATGCCTCTTAAAAGGCCAAAAAACCACAAAGGTTTGGCAAGACCAAATAATGTACTGACCACATGTGAAAGTGAATACAATATTATGTACTTACTCTTCTACCTCTGAGAAAAAAAGAAATTTTTTGTTTGTTTTTTAGTATTCCCTTTGGGCCAACCTTGATCAACATAATGACACTCACTTTGTTTAATTATTCTTTCTTTTGACATTAATATAATCATTGCACCTTTTGTTTTATTGTTTTGCCTATTTTACAATAGTTCATAAAATTATTCCAACATTTTGCAGATTTCTTCATATTGGCCAATGATTATGAAACCATAATTTTCTACTAAATTTATGTACCATTATTTTAGTCATTTTCTTTTTCTTTTTCTTTTCTTTTTTTTTTTTGCAGGCAATGGGGGTTAAGTGACTTGCCCAGGGTCACACAGCTAGTAAGTGTCAAGTGTCTGAGGCCGGATTTGAACTCAGGTACTCCTGAATTCAGGGCCGGTACTTAACCACTGCGCCATCTAGCTGCCCCAGTCATTTTCTTAATTCATGAGTTTACTTTGTGGTCAAATCCTGATGCTTCATTCTAACACTAATTCCTTTAACTGGATTTTTAAAAATCCATCTATATTAAAGGTATTTTTGCCTTACGCATTTCTTTATTTACTTCTTTTGTATGCATTTATCCTTTTGCTTTTTCTTTAAAGTCTATCCTAGTCAGTGTTGGAAGACTTGTTCTTTTTTTTTTTTTTTAAGTGAGGCAATTGGGGTTAAGTGACTTGCCCAGGGTCACACAGCTAGTAACTGTTAAGTGTCTGAGACCGGATTTGAACTCAGGTACTCCTGACTCCAGGGCCGGTGCTCTATCCACTGCGCCATCTAGCTGCCCCATAATTTTTTTTTTTTTTGGTGGGGCAATGGGGGTTAAGTGACTTGCCCAGGGTCACACAGCTAATAAGTGTCAAGTGTCTGAGGCCGGATTTGAATTCAGGTACTCCTGAATCCAGGGCCAGTGCTTTATCCACTGCACCACCTAGCTGCCCTCAGTGTTGGAAGACTTGTAAAAAGGTAGACACATTTATTCATTGATGGTGGAGTTGTGAATTAGCATAACTATTTTGGAATGCAATTTGAAAGTATGGAAATAAAGTGACTAAAGTGACCTTCTCCTGATAGGCCCATGAGGTCACTGATAAAAGAAAAACTCCATCACAACAAAGTATTTATGTTGGCACTTCTAGTCTTAGCAAATATCTGAAAAGAAAATATATATGGATTTCTTGGAAATGGGTAAGCAATTATTGTCACACGAATGTCCTAGTATATTACTGTGCTGTAAGAAACAATGAACATGATGAATAAAGAGAATCATGAAAAGACATAAACAGATGCAAAGTGAAATAAATAAAGTCAAGAAAACAATATATGTAATGAGGATAATAATATTAGCTAACATTTATATAGCGCCTGGGGCAGCTAGATGGTACAGTAGATAGAGTACCAGCCTTGGAGTCAGAAAAATATATCCACGAGTTCAAATCTGGACTCAGACATTTACTAGCTGTATGACCCTGCCCAAATCTCTTAACCCTTTTTTCCTCCATTCCTCATTTGTAAAATGACCTGAAGGAAGAAACAGCAAAGCTCTGGGGTCACAAAAGGTCAGATGACTGAAAAAAACCCCAGACATACAGTGCTTACTATATATATATGCTTACTAGGCATTGCATCATGCACTTTGTTATTCTTATTTCATTTGATCCTCACACAATCCTGGGAGAAGGTGCTATGATCAGCCCCATTTTACAGTTGAAGAAACTGAGGTAAAGAGTAGTTAAATGGTTTTTCCATGGTTATTTCACTAGTAAGTGTCTGAGGCTGATTTTGAACTCAGATCTTTTTAACTCCAGGACCAGTGCTCTATCTACTGTGCCACTGTGTTGCATCAGTCACTATATATGTTTAAAGTAAAGGACAGCTATAGAATAATAAAAAATGAATGTTGCAAAATTACAAAGAAGAAATATAATAGTCCCAAAGGAAAGATATGAGAAACCTCCTCTAACTCCTTTGAAGGAGATCCTTATGTGTGGAGCATTGTGTATATTTTTAGATTTGTTTGATATTTCATCTGCTTTGCTCATTTTTAAATCTTCCTCTTTATCTTTTAAAATTATTTGTTTGGGAGCATATGGGATAGTTCCTTGACTTGGGGAGGGTAAGGAGAGCAGGAAAATATAGGTTATATAAAAACAAAATATATTAATAAAATGTGTGAAGAAGATGTGGATTCTGAATTTAGTAGAGGGGAATGGATAGATTGACACAGTAGTATAAGAGGGAGGTGCCAAGAGTTGAGGAGGAAATTGAAGGATAACCTACAGAGATGACAATGTTAACATGTAAATTAAGGAAACAATCAATATAGGAGAAAATAAGGTCTTTAATTGGGCCAGAGGAACTATAGCTCCTGGTATCTCAGAGCAAGAATCTAGGAATAACCAAAGATGGGAACCAAGGGCAGGGTTTTTATGGGGTAAGAGAACAAAAAGGAGCCAAAAGACTGCTCCAGAGGCAGTATCTTTAACAAAAGAAACCATAGAACTACT
The DNA here is from genome assembly GCF_019393635.1 of Dromiciops gliroides. Taxonomy (NCBI): domain Eukaryota; kingdom Metazoa; phylum Chordata; class Mammalia; order Microbiotheria; family Microbiotheriidae; genus Dromiciops; species Dromiciops gliroides. The sequence goes on along the minus strand of NC_057863.1, from coordinate 365,203,683 downwards.
CCTGAGTTAAGTATAGATGTTACTTAACTCTAAATAGAAACTACCTAATGTAGGTGGAACCTTTTACATAATAACATAAAGTCCAAGTAGTAAGGAGGTAGGGGATCATTTTGCTTAGGGGAAGATCCATAAATAGATCAAGGGTCTGGAATTGACAAAGACCAGGTGAGCCCCAGGTAATTTACCTGCCTGGGTGGGGATCAGTCAGTTCTCAGGAAATTTGTAGCTAGCAACAGGAAAAAAGTTGAAAGAGCAAAACTCCAAAGGCAAAATCCTGAGTTTTAATATGGCTGTGTGACCTTGGGCAAGTCACTTAATCATCAACTGCCTCAGTTTCCCCAAATGATTTCTACCTCACAATGATGTTGTAAGGATCAAATGATGTAATATGTAGCACAGTGATTGGCACATAGTAGATGCTTAATAAATGCTTATTCCCTTCCTTTTTCTCCTTGCCATTCCTGATTAACTACTCATTTATTTATTTATTTTTAAGGGGGTAAATAATTGAGTCTATAAACTGTATATCTATGAGCTTGACCTGGTCAACAAATTGACTCCTCCCAGAATTTTAAAACATACTATCAAAAAAAAAAATGAGCACCTAAACAAGGATAAAGTGATTAGGAGAAGGCCGGATGGTTTGCCAGACTAATATAATTGTTTTTTGAGGGGGATAGGTTTAAGCTAGTAGGTCAGTAGATTTTCTCTCCATTATCTATATTTGATAAAGTATCTTCTGCTAAACAGCAGAAGAAATATGTAGAAATGTGGCTTAGATCTTAGTGTGTTTATTGATTATGAACTGATTAAATAGCCAGAGCTAAAGAATATGTTTAATGTAATTTTTTTTTTTTTTTGGCGGGGCAGTGAGGGTTAAGTGACTTGCCCAGGGTCACACAGCTAATAAGTGTCAAGTGTCTGAGACCGGATTTGAACTCAGGTCCTTCTGAATCCAGGGCCAGGGATTTATTGACTGTGCCACCTAGCTGCCCCCTGTTTAGTGTCACTTTGCAAAGATGTCTTCTGTTAAGGGCTAAAATTCTAGCTAGTCTGTCTAAAATATCTAATGAGTGGTTGCCAATAAATTATAAGATTTAGCAAGAGTTAGACTTTTAGGCATTTATTAAGGAGAATAAGAATTTGGTAAAGAGAGAGAAAGGCCTACATTCATCTATCTATTAAAGGGAGAGCAGGTTTCTAGCTCCCTTCTCTTGCCAGAGTCCCCAGGAAAGAGTCTGAGACTGAGCGCCAGTCTCTTCCTTCCTCCTCCCACTAGCCTGCGTCACTTCCTGACGCCAAAGAAAAGACTCCTGGTCTTGCCCTCAAAGACCTTCACTTCATGGGTGGAACTCTTCTACAGTAAGTCTCCAGCAGGTGGTGTCATTCCAATCGTTACAGTCCCCGCTTTGTTTCCTCAAGAAATGGTACATTTCCTTGATGAAACAGTCAAAAATAACAGAATATAATAACCTATACTAACTAACAATATGTTAATAACAATATAGAAAAGGGAGAGAGGAAAGTTTTGTCCAGAGGGGCGATTTTTTGTCCTTATGAACCGACGCTTTGACATTGGTCTTGCAAAGGGAGGGCCTCTGTAGAGAATACATGTTACAGATGGTGTATATTATAACAGAAAGAGAAAAGAGAAAAAAAAAACAACAAAAACAAAACAAAACTGTTCATTTAAATTCTCCGAAAGTCTTTTCTCAGATGTCCTCTAGGTGTAGTTGTGGAATGGAAGTCTTTTCAGGGGTTGATGTGTGGATGTTGGTAATCAGCCAGGAAAATTTCCTACAAAATTGAGCTTAACAACTTTAAAATAGCCTTTCAATATCAAATCAAACAATGAAAGTTCTCAAAAACATGTCTAAGGGAATTCAGAATCTTGGTTGTTACACATGAAACATATAATAAAACAAAAATTGAAACATTCTTTAAAATTATAATATTACTATAGTCCCCCCTTATGGAGAGTAATTGAGAAGACAATTGCTGCGATATTAATTTTTAAAAATCATTTTTATCTTTGTTTCATCACTTTTTGCATCATCTGCCTAATTATCCTCATGCCATTATGAGAAATTTTAAAATCTAATATAATTGGTAACAGATGTCAAGTCCAAATTCAACACTGTCTTTATCATGACACCTGAGATAATTATGGGGGTTACCATAAAAGAACAGAGAAATGATGGGACATGAGCATTCCCACACTTGAGCAATATGTACTGCCCATACAGTATGCCAGGCTTAAAATAGGTGGATGGAATATATGTCCATGCCACCAAACATATTGGAAGAAACTGAGTCAGACTTAATCAAATGCATGGGATTGAGATGTCCATGACATCAGGCATTTAGGAGGGAGCATAGAAGCCAGGTGTAGAAGTGAGATGGGTGGGATCTTTACTTCTAGCCATCTGTACAATATTGTGAGGAAAAATAAAATATTAAACCAAGAGAATCCAACCTCAACATTTGTCAAAAGCCGTTCCCTCAGCCATACCTTGACTTCATGCATATCTCCCCTCGTGTGACAGTTCAGTGTCTGCTCTTGCATGTATTCCTCTTGTGATTGGATGGCACCTTGGCCAAGTGGCATCTGATAACTCAGAATAAAGGCAATTAATGTCTCAAATGATAAATTCCCATAATCCAAGTCTCATATGGATTTAAAAATTGAGGATAATAAATGATTTCAAAAAATGTGAATACATCTTGACTCAGAACACAATATATAATTATGCAACAATTTCAAATAATACCCCTTCTTTTTTACTTAATATACAATTACTTTTGTGAAAAATCAGAACATATTTAAATACAAGTTAAAGCACAACAGAATCTCAAAGAAAACTTTTTTTTTGAAAAAAGAAAACTTTTACAAATGTTCCCCTCTTTTTTTTTTTTTGGAATATGCTTATCAAAAATAATACTTCTAGAATCAATTTATACTTGCCATGGCAACCAATTTGCCAGGGAAATGCTTTAAAGAGTTTGATCAAATAATCAGTTGAAAAAAAAAAACCCAAAACAACTCAGAATATGGGAGCACAATACTCCTAGAATTAACATTGTATAATAAAATCAAAACCATCTTGCAATGTTTCAAAATTAGATAGACAAATGAATAGAAGAAAATACACATGGAACAATAAAAGACAATGAAATTCAAACTAAGGAAATCTAAATGAATATGAACTTAATATCAATAAGAGTATTATAAAATATAAACTTGATCACATGACTATAAAAAGCTTTTACAAATATTCTCCTTGTTTTAGAAACTAAGTATAAGACACAATCTCAAAAGCATGAAAATCTCTATGAAAATAAATCCATACCATTAATTTCAAAATGTATATATAATAGCATAGAAATCCTATGTATCCTCTGAACTGACACTATTACTCTGAGTGAATTCAGAACACTTTTGATTCCGATATATAAAATCCCCAATACTCATATCAATACCTTGCTGCTTACTTCCACATTTCTGTAAAATATATACCCTTCCATGGCAAAAGAAGCGGAGTCTTGGACTATGTTGATGATTGTCATTCTTATTCAGCTTAAGTTTTTCTTCTTTAACCCCTCTATATTGTCTATCAGCCTTTTCACCATACAAATGCTTTATAAGATTACTAATTAAAGACAAAAGCAGGTTAGCAAAATTATGAACAAAATGAGCATATCTGGAATTTAAAGGGCTTTTTAAGGTTGTCTCAGAAGCACAGCCAGGATAGGGAAGGGCTGAGCCTGAAGCTGCAAATGTAGTTAGAGAATTTGAGCATGCGCATCAGATCTCTGGACTTCCCTGGCAGGGGAATCTATGGGCTTGAACATGGGAGGAGTAGAGGGTGGGGTCAGGAGAGGAGGGGAGGGACCAGTGCAATTTGAATCAGACTTGATTTTGAACTCAGGCCTGGATACCTCTTCCCCCATTTTGCCTCCAGGTGCTAGGGGATTAAAAGCTTCTAGAGGGTGGGTCATTGCCTCCAGGCATGCAAAATTAGAGCAACAATTAGTGTTAGAACTGGGAAAAGCTGCAGGAATCTCTTCAGGTTTCTCTGAAAAAGCTTGGTTGGGAGAGGGGGAGATATTTCCCTGTGTGAGTATGTTGCTGGCTCTTCTAACAAAAATAAAAAGAAAAACAGAAAATCCACAAAAACAAAGCATTAACATGATCTTATCCCCCATTTGTCTGGTTAAACAGACTAAAATAAAAAATAGGGTAATTAGGGAGTTTAAAAGGTCCATTTGAAAAAATTTAAAGGGAAAACACAGCCAGTAAGCCAGTACTTAGCAGTTAAAGGGAGAGGGTAGGGGAAATTTCTTACCCAACCAGAAGATCAGAAGGCTGAGGTTTAGCTTTCCTCTTCGTGGTCAGCCATCTGTTAAGGGCTAAAATTCTAGCTAGTCTGTCTAAAATATCTAATGAGTGGTTGCCAATAAATTATAAGATTTAGCAAGAGTTAGACTTTTAGGCATTTATTAAGGAGAATAAGAATTTGGTAAAGAGAGAGAAAGGCCTGCATTCATCTATCTATTAAAGGGAGAGCAGGTTTCTAGCTCCCTTCTCTTGCCAGAGTCCCCAGGAAAGAGTCTGAGACTGAGCGCCAGTCTCTTCCTTCCTCCTCCCACTAGCCCGCGTTACTTCCTGACACCAAAGAAAAGACTCCTGGTCTTGCCCTCAAAGACCTTCATTTCCTGGGTGGAACTCTTCTACAGTAAGTCTCCAGCAGGTGGTGTCATTCCAATTATTACACTTCCATTGAATGGCTTGGAGGTTCTCCGTTTTACCTTGAATTATTTAACATTTTTATACAATAACTGGATAAAGGCATATGCAGCCAGCTCATCAAATGTATAGATGATACCAAGCTAAGAGAGGTAGGATAGCTTATGCACAAAAGGAAATAATTAAGATCCCCCAAAATCTTAATAGGTAAGAACAATTGGTTGAATATATCAAAATAGAACTTGATAGGGATAAATGAAACCTCTTACATTTGTATACTAAAAATCAATTCCACAGATACAATATAATTCCACAGAAAAGGAATGGTTAGACAATAGTTTCTCTGGAAAGCATTAGATGAGTTTTGTGAAATTGAAGCTTAATAAAGGTCAGCAGTGTGATATGGAAATAATAATAATTATTATTAATAATAATAATAATAGCTTTAAAGTGATCTTGGGCTGAATTAAGAGAAACAGATTTCAGGGATGAGAGAATAATTCTAGTGCATTCCCTGCTCAGACTAATCTGTGGTATTGTGTTCATTTGGGGTGTGACAATTTAGGCATAATATTGATGAGTTCAAGAACATCATGAGGAGGCCAACTAGAAGGGTCTAGAGTTCAAGTCATGTAAGGATTGGTAGAAGGATATCTACCCCGGAAATGAGGGGACAGGGCAGTTGTCTTCAAATTCTTGAAAGATTACCAAATGCATGATATATAAAACTTTTTTTTTGTTTGGTGTGGGTGTGTAACCAAAGGGCAGAAATAGAAGCAATTGGTGTCATTTTGAAAGATGCAAATTTAGTACTGAGGAAAGGAAACACTCCCTTGTAATTAGAGCTATTCCAAAGTGGGATGGGAGAACTTGGGAAGTAGAGAGTTCCCTTTCTCTGGAGATATTCAAATGAAGATTGAAGGGTACTTCAGGTGTATTGTAGTGTGTGTGTGTGTGTGTGTGTGTGTGTGTGTGTGTGTCTTCTGGTATAGATAGAACTAGATGACCTGCTAAGTTTCCTTCCAACTCTGCAATTCTGAGATTCTGTAATTCTGAGATACATATGTGAACACTTAATATATATGATTCTGCTTTAATGGGAGCATTCCTTCTATACGGACTACATTAAAGATGAATTGACATCTAGGCAACTCACTGAAAGGAGAGCTGAAGGGCAGAGTTCTAGAAATCTGATCTCAGGGTCCTCTCCCTTTCTCAGGAACTCCACTGGCTTCTTTGGGTTGTAATTCCAGCTTCTTAAAGCCATGCCCTTTTGCTTATTCACATTTGCAACTAGGTCCAACCCCTCAAGTTTGTCTCCACATCTTCAGTTTCCATTTTAAAGTAAATCCTTCACTTTCTTTGTCGGCAAAGGCTTCCAGGGCCTGGATCTCATCTAGTCTTTGAGTAACATCTTCCAGATTTGTTTTAAACTGATTAGACACTGCTGAAGAATCAAATTCTCTCTCCCGGACAGTACAAAGCCAAGTGTTGACAGAGTTGGCTTCTGGCCACCAGCAACGTGATGACGCAGCATTAGTCTTTTGACAGCCCTGCTTTTGTCGGGTATTATCAAATGGTTACGCACCCAGAAAAAATGGAAGGAAAAAATCCCCTGTGATGTGACACAATGACATAGTAGTAAAAAGTAGTCTTTCTGAATTGCTACTGCCTGTACTCCCACTTTTTTCCTGTTTTTCTTAAGAATCCTTTTCACACTTTCTTTACAATGTCCCCATATGCTTCTGTGTGGACATTGTTTCTTCATTTATGTCTGTAATTGGGATAGAAGAAGTATTTAAAAACAAGTTACCACAACAGTGGAAGAGCATATGGGAGATCTTATTATGTTGGGAAGAGTGGGCTGAATTTGACTTGTTGGCTTTAGAAAAAAATCAGCTATGAACTGAGGGGAAATCTTGAGCTGAAAGTTCCATTTCTAAACTGTAAAGGTTCTTCCAATTTTCCCTCTGAATGGCTACTTTAATATCATTTAATATCATCATTTTATTGGTCAACAATTTCTGAAATACAGTATCCTAAGCCAATATAAGGCAAAAATTCAATATCTTAATATTATTTATTGAATAGATCTGTAGTCTACCATGACAGGTACTACCTGGGGAAGGACAGATATGTACCTGAAACACAACCAACTAGATTTTTTACTTTGTTTAGAGAGGTAGATGGTGAGGAAACTGTGGGACTATAAGCCCATTTCAGGATAGATTATTAAAACATGCTTCATGGAAAACTGCTTAATGAGTAACTGTTAGATATGGATCTCATATTGGATATACTGTATCTATTACATCTAATCTGCAGCATTCCCACTGAGCATGTTCTGCTCTTCAAGTAGGGTTGGTGAAGTGTTAGAGGCAAAAAAGGGAACTAGGTTAGGCTATGTTAGATAAGTGTTTTGGCCATCTAGTCTTTCCACAGTTTCTGAGACCCAGTTGCTGACTGATGCAGCATTAGACAATATAGGTACACTTTCTACAATTGGGGGTTGCCATAGTGTTTGCAAAAATAAGACAAAACAGGGGGCAGCTGGGTGGTGCAGTAGATAAAGCACCAGCCGTGGATTCAGGAATACCTGAGTTCAAATCTGACCTCAGACACTTGACACTTACTAGATGTGTGACCCTGGGTAAGTCACTTAACCCCCATTGCCCTGCAAAAAGAAAAGGCAACAAGCAAACAACAAACAACAAACAAAAACAAAAAAGGCAAAGTGAAAATGAGTGCCAAAATGTCAAGATGATTTGATTTAATAATTTATTCAACACTGTGGGAAATATCAATTGGGGGAAAAAAAACCACCCCAAAACCCAAATACCTACTTCTGGTAAGGAATGGGTGAAGAACTTTATAGTCATATTATTTCCTAATGCAAAGGAAGTGGCAATGACTGCCCTGCATTAGGAATCCTTCAAGAGTTAAATGTTCGAGCTTACAGTTTCTAAGCACAGGTCAGAAAGAAGAATTCCTGGGAATAGACTTTTGCCAGCCTAAGAGATGGTAGCAGCTAGGGCATTTATAGAGTTACTGCAGAAGTACACAACATGAACATGAACATGTTGATGAGAGAGCCTGAAAATGAATTTCTTAGCTCAAGGAATGGTAATATCCAGTTACCTGACTAATACCAAAAGCACGAATATAGAAATTGAATCCTCTAGATTTGCTGATGTATAGTCCTCCTTTGAGAAAGAAGACCACTATATAGTTCTTGGTGTGTTTCTCCTTGCAGTGTTCCTCAAGCAGGAGAGTGGTAGAGAAGACAAAGCAATGCACAGAAAATGGCATAGGAAAAAAATAAAATAAAAAAATGAAGATGATTGAAAGAGAAAACCCTTAATCACAACCCAAGGCAAGTTTAATTGAACATTAACAAAGTTTTTCTGTTATCTCCAAATGAAAGGAATGAATGAAAATAAAACTTTTATTAAGCACTTATGTGTATAATTCTGTGCAAGGTAGTGGGTGATGCAATGGATAGAATGTCAGTCCTGGAGGCAAGAAAATCTGAGTTCAAATCTAGCCTTTGCACTTATTAGGTGTGTAACCCTGGGCAAGTCATTTAAATTCAATTTGTCTTAGTTTTCTGATCTGTCAAATGGGGATAATAATAGTACCTCATTCCCTGAGTTGTTTGAGGCTCAAATGACAATATTTATAAGACTTTTAGCACAGTGTCTGGCACATAGCAGACACTGTATAAATGTTAGCTATAATAATAACATATATTTATGTATTAATATATAATATAATAATAATAATTATAATCAGAGAAGAGAGTCTCTGCTCTCTATGAAATCACTTTCTTATAAAAAGTGACAACACAGGGGGCAGCTAGGTGGTGTAGTGGAAAAAGCACTGGCCCTGGATTCAGGAGGACCTGAATTCAAATCCAGCCTTAAACACTTGACACTTACTAGCTGTGTGACCCTGGGCAAGTCACTTAACCCTCATTGCCCCATTAAAAAACAAGTGACAATACACATAGGAGGTTTCAATGAAATAACTAAATAAATAAATTGTAAACTTAGAAATTGTTTTATTGAGACACTGTGGAAGAATTGGCTCTTGCGTCAAAGTACTTGGGTTCAAATTCCACTGCTAACATTTAATCCAACTTTGGGCAAATCACTTGACCTCCCTGATGCTCAAATTCCTCATACATAAAATGAAAAAAATTGGAGTAGATGTCATCTTTTGTGATGCTTTAACAATTGAATTATCCCTGGATTCTTGAGACTTTGAGGATTGTGAACCTTTACCAAAATGGATTTTTCCCATAAATTCTTTTTCTTTACGTACCCTCCAAATACTTTCTACACGATCCTCTCCCACCTCAAGTATATCACTCTAATCACCCTTACTAAAACTGTGTTTTATTCACAGTCTGGTAAACTGTAAGAGGTATTAGGATGAGCTTCCAAACATTTCTTACAACCTTTACCAGGGAGGGCAAACCTCCTAGGGGGAGAGATAATTCTGTTTTTATTATAGCTCCTGCTGAACCCCGCTGCATTCTGTGTGATCAGACTAAAATGTTGTAAGTCAGCAATGTGCCACTATACTTCCAATTCAGAGGAATGAAGAGCACATAAGGACAAATAGAAAATTAATTTTATTTATGGAGTAAAAGACCCAGGAAATGGGCACTGTAAATAGAACATATGTTTGGAATTGTGGACACTCAGGAGGACAGCAGGTAGCTGTAGAAGACTATGTGATATGAAAATATGAAAATGGAAGCATCTTTGGAAATAATACCCAAACAAAAAAATAATCTTAACAAACTCCTTTGGATTATTGTAATAAAATTTTCTCAGTTTTCCATTGTGAATCCATACATTCTATTTAAGATGTTTCCTCTGGGCCTCAAAATAAGTATCTTGAACTTAAAACACTTTTAGAAGAGAGAGTACTTTTAATATCTGGGGGAAATCATCTATAATTTCATCTGTATAAAGGGTTCTCTGAATGGATCCCCACACTGAAAATGACAATTAGTATTTCCCTTGTAACTGAAAGTCTTAGATCATTTTGGGATCAGTTAAATGTTTTGCCCATAGTCATATGACCAGTCTGTGTCAGATAAAGAAACTCTATTTATGCTTTTCTGATTCTAAGGCTTGCTGTTTACCCAGTACATCATACTCCTTCAGTAAAACTAATTATCTTTCCTTTGGGGGGTGGGGTGTATCACCTATTAATTTAATACCTTTTAAATGTGATAAGTTTCACTTGAAGAAAAATTTTGAAAAAATTATGTATAAAAAGGTAGCATAGCATAGTAGATAGCTGTCCTCGAATTCAGAAAGAACTGAATTTGAGTTTTGCTTCTTACATCTGTTCTCTATGTGGCTCTAGGAAGGTAACTTATACTCCCAGTACTCTAGGCAACTCTGATTAAATAAATTGCAAGACGATGCAGAGCTACATTGGCTGAATAAGTTTCTTCACTTGAGTTCCCTTTATCAGTGAAATAACAGAGTCCATGTATAATTAGTGAAGTAGTTGAATGATGAGGATATTCAGAAAGATTTTTTTCCATTCAATTAGAAAAACTGAAACTACTTATATTTATAATTTTTCTTATAACCCTTAATATGGGAGGGGAAGTACTGTAACCAATTTTCCTCATATCCCTTTTTACTTATCAGCTAAATTCACCTCTTAAATTCAAAGGATTAAATTTTCAAGCTTTCAACATAGTTTAATAAAACTCTTGAGGAAAAGGTAACCAACCACTGATAAGGCCAAATCGTATGCTCATGACATAGCTAGGGAAGTGGACCACACACATGTGAAACAATTGAAGAATGTTTACAAAGCAACATATCAACAAGTCTAAATCAATTTGGAATAGTACAAATTGAATGCAGAAGTAGTCCTTACCTGAAAAAGGCAGATATTTTCAATTAGATATAAAGCTTTAAGGATTTTACGGATTGAATTGCTCAGGATAATAACTTGTCTTTGATTGTAATGAAGTCCAACCAAATGTCAAGCCATTTCTTAAATCTTTTCACCTCAAAACTTTGATATTCACACAACCTTTCTTCTTTCCCTACTATCTCAGAAGCCAAAATACCCATCTTTTTGCCTAAAGTTGACCTCTTCCCCTATGCCCTTATACTCATTCCCCCACCAAGGTCCTAGCTTTTTGTCCATTCATTATCTCATTTCTACATTGCATTTTCCTTCTTTATTTTTTTTGAGGGGCAATGAGAGTTAAGTGACTTACCCAGGGTCACACAGCTAGTAAGTGTCAAGTGTCTGATGCCGGATTTGAACTCAGGTCCTTTTGAATCCAGGGCCAGTGCTCTATCCACTGTGCCTCCTAGCTGCCCCTAAAATAATTTAAAAATTAACCAAAATAATAAGAAAGCATATCATCACAAATACCAATGCTGCTAACTAAACTGCCCTTTGAAAGAGACCAGAGAGCATCCAAGTATGTTCATGCTCTCCCCTGTCCTAAATAACTGTAGTAATATTTAAAATTTAAAAATTACAATTAAAATCTACATAAAATATCTTCTTTCCTGCTAAGCTTCCACCTCAAATTATTGTCATGTCTCTGTCTTTTTATAGATAAACTTCTTCAAAGGTGAATATACGCCATCTTCTTCCCTTTGCCTCAGCTCCTCTGTTTAGCCCTTTGAATCCTACCTTCTAGTTCGACCAATCATTTTTGAAATTTCTGTTAATACTGCCTAATCACAATATCTAGTGGACTTTTTCAGTTGAAAATTTAGTCAAAACAGTTTCAAGCCAAAAAGAATCAAAGGAGTACCTACAAAGAAGGAAGATAACAGGTATAAGATTCCCAGAGGTTCAAAGTGTGAGATTTAAAATTGGATATTAGATCATAAATCTCCCCTACTTAACTTTTCCCTTAATTTATCTCCCAGACTAGTAAATGAAAGAAGCTTTTGGTTTTCTAGTTAGAACTTTTATTGAATGGTAGTTACAAGGTGATGTTGATTAGAGGGATAGGAAAGTAGAAATACAAAGCAAATTGTCTTAAGTCTAAGTTTGGTCTGTATTCCATATAAAACTCACCAAAAACCCAAGGCCACTTTTGGGGAGAGAGAGAGAGAGACCAAGTCAAGCGCGTGCTGCTAACTGAGAGCCAGGCTGAGTCGCACTCCAGTCAGCGTCTGTCTGTGCAGCGCAGCCAGGAGACCAGCGGAGCAGGAAAAAGCACCCACTTCTGTTCTCTTCTTGCCTTTTAAGCTTGCACCCTGGAAGTCAAGTGCTCAGCAGGCAATCTGGCGTGCATCGCAGGCAGACTGGTGTGTGTAGCTCATGCCGTTGGTCTCCTCCCCAAAAGGGTGGTCCTAAAAAAAACACTGGCATCTTTCAGTTATCCTAACCGACTGTTAAAAAACTTTCATTTTTTTTTTTTACCACAAAAGGAAACAAAATCCAAGAAAAGGGTCCCATAGTAAAAACCATGATCTCAAGAGACTATACATATAGTCTACATATAGACAAAATTAAAAAAATCAGAATAACTAGAGGTCTCAGTATGAGTAGGTAAACTTGACCTCATAGGTATCACTGAGACTTACTGGGATAAAACCAATGATGCAATATAATTCTGGATGAGTACTGCTTATTCAAAAGTAACAGGACAGATAAAAGGTAGTAGGTACTGTTAACTCAAGAAGGTATGTGAGGAAATCCAGGAATGATATGGAAGAAGCATGGTGTAAAGCAGTTGGGTAAAAGTTAATGAAGGTAGAAACAAGTGATTTATTGGTGTCTGCTACAGACCACCAGGACACTGGGAAACATCACAACTCTGGCATGGATAATGAGTGGTGATGATAGAGGATTTCATTTATCCAGAAATCTGCTGGTGCTAATAACTTGGTGACATCACTTAATAATAATTTTTTTCATCAAAAAGTAGAGGAGGTCTCATCAGACACCAGCTGTAGTATTTTCTTCAGTTCTGGGCATTACAATTTAAGGACATAGATAATTTGGATAATATCCAAGGAAAGAAACTGAGATGGTGGAAGGCCTTGTATACACGTTACATGAGGATCAGTTGAAGGGTATGTTTAGCCTGGTGAAAAGAAGGCTTGTGGAATCGGGGAGTATAATAGCTGTATTTGAGTATTTGACGGGCTGTCATGAGGTAGAGGTTTTAGACATGGATTGTTTGACTCCAGAAGGCAGAATGAGGAAAATGGGTAGCAAAGAAAAAGAAAATTAGGACTGATTTTAAACAAGATTTCAAGTCCCAGCTATATGAGCATTTATCAGGTCAGAGAATACTGAGGCACTGGACAAAGGGGAGTTGTATTAGGACAGTAGCACTATAACCTTGATAGCAAATTATAAAGCACCCTCTAAGCTCTCACAAAGCCCATGTAAGAGGCTGTGGTAATCTATGACTGTTCTATAGTACTTAATTAAATTTACCTCATATTAAAGAAATTTGCATAATTCCCTATTACATTTGGAAACTTCTTGAGTGTAAGAATTGTCTTCTCTTTTGTTTCCTTCTCTATATTGAAGAATATTGCTTTGCACATAGTAGGGGCTTACTACATATAGAATAATTAACAATCTTTCTAAAATTTGCTAAAGTTCATTTTACTGGTATGTCACTCCCTGCCTGCTTTTTAACTTCTTTTAACATTTGTGAAGGGACCTCATAGCACAGAGAAAATAGCTTTCACCACAAAGTCAGAAGGCTTAAGTTTGAATACTTTGCCACTTGGTATTTGTGTAATGTCAGGCAAATCATTTCAATTTTGTTGTTGTTGTTGTTTGGTTGTATCGGTTTTGTCTTACTTTTTGTGACCCTGTTTAGGATTTTCTTGGCAAAGATACTGGAGTGCCATTTTCTTCTTCAGCTCATTTTACAAATGAGGAAATGAGCCAAAGATGTAAAGAGACTTGCCAAGGGTCACACAGCTAGTAAGTGTCTGAGGCTGGATTTTAAAAAAAAGTCTTCCTGACTCCAGGCTTGGTGCTGTAGTCACTGAGCCACCTAGCTGCCTTATTTAAAAGGAGGTACTGTTGTTCAGTCCTGTAAAACTCTTTGTGGCTCCATTTGGGGTTTTCTTGGCAAAGATACTGGAGTGGCTTGCCATTTCCTTCTCCAGGTCATTTTACAGATGACAAAACTGAGCAACCAGGGTTCAGTTGCTTGCCCACAGTCATACAACTAGTGTCATGAAAATTTCTAAGTCCAATGAAGAAAAGAAACAGCGAAGTCTCCAAGCCATAGAAAATAAGTTTATTGAGAGAGGGTACCTGTTTCACAATAAAGCTGGTCTCAGATCTAGGACCCAAAGACCCTGAGTAGTGTCACTGACCTCCTTTTATAACCCTATGAAGCTTAAATGCTTATATACCTTACTGTTTTTAGACAGACTCCTCCCAGAAACACCATTTACACTACACAATTCTAGTGATGTATGTACAACAAATCCTCATTGAATATTGGAAACCTCAATATTATGCAAAATTATGTAATACAACTAGTGGATCCACCATAGTGGATCTTACATACAGTGCTAGAAACCACAGTTGAAAGAATGGGATGGTGAAATCCATTAATACCATCCACCTCCAAAGGTAACTTTTCTCAAATTATGATTGGTACAGAGTAATTAATTTTAGTAGTTGACCCTTAAGCTGATTGGTGGGTAGCTAACCACAGTGGATTAAACTAATGGCTTCAATTTATGTGGTTTCAGTTATGTGGTTTCTGCATCAATAGCATATACATAAACCCTACAAATACCTATCTTACTTATTCTATTATTATGTGTATAACATACTAAAGAATATCACTAAAGAATACCTAAACACATCAAATCACAATTTATAGGCTAAATACTGATTATTACCATACTTAAATCTCTTATGTCTAAGGGTCAGGTAAAACCTCACAATAATAAGTATCTGAGGCAGGATTTGAATTCATGAAATGAGTCTTTCTGATTCCAAGCCCAGTGTTCCACCCATTGTGGCACCAAGTTACTCTGTTTACTTTAATGTTAAATAGCATCCCCTTTAAACTTATTGGACTCAGGTATCTTGAAAAAACGAGGGAGTTAGACTTAGTGACCTTTAGAAATTCTTCTCCCTCAACTGTGAACGTTTGTGAATCTTGAAGCACATTGCAGGTAAGCCTATATTTACAAAATCAGTTTACCTGAAGACTTGTATGTAAACCACTTATCTTCAAATGAAATCCAGTCAGAGCTCACCTTGGAATCTCTCCCTATTTAAAAGAACTCAGTCACTGATTCATTTTATAAAGAGTATAGTTCCACTGGATGCCCTTTAAAGTCTAAAGTTTCAGGGGCAGAGTCAAGATGGTGGAGGAAAGACAGTGACTTGCCTAAACCCTCCCCAAGACTTCTCCAGATACCTTCTTTTTCTTTTTTTTTTTTTGGCAATGGGGGTCAAGTGACTTGCCCAGGGTCACACAGCTAGTAAGTGTCAAGTGTCTGAGGCCGGATTTGAACTCAGGTACTCCTGAATTCAGGGCCAGTGCTTTAACCACTGCACCATCTAGCTGCCCCCCAGATACCTACAAATAATGCCTTAATACAATTCCTGGAGCAGCAGAATCCACAAAAAGACAGGGTTAAATAATTTTCTAACCAAAGACAACTTAGAAAGTTGGCAGGAAAGGTCTGTTGCACCAGGGTGAGAGTGGAGCACAGCCTAGCTCAGGCCAAACCTGCACAGATCCAGCCCCAGTCCCAGCAAACCAGGAGCATACCTTTGGAGCCTCTGAATCACCAGCAGCAACAACTGCTTCTGGAACTCTTAGCCCACAGATGATGGGGGGGGGTGTCAAACAATTTGCCAGATTACAGGGGTTTCTTTGCTAGCACAGAAGAAGGTCTCTATTGTTTTGAACATACTAGGATCCACGTCACAATCTTGGGTGGCAGTCCCAGGTGGGGGAGGAGCACAAACACACCAGAGCTTGCAGCCACAGTGAAGGGGGATTCTGTTCAGGCCAGGAGAGTAGTAAACATATCTCTCCTTAAGTCATTACACCTTGGAATTACTAAAAACCTACAAATCCCCAGAGGTATCACTGAAAACATCTGCACAAACCCCCTGAAGCTTGGGACAGTGTGGCCTCCACATAGGAAACAGTGTACCACTTTAACAAAGAGTTAAAAGACAAGAAATAGACTGGGAAAATGAGCAAACAGAAAAAAAACACATTCTGAACATAGATGATGACAAGGAAAATCAAAGTATACCCTCAAAAGAAGATAACAAAATCAAAGCTCCTACATCCAAAGCTTCCATGAAAATATGAATTGGTCTCAGGCCATAGAAGCACTCAAAAAGGACTTTGAAAATAAAGTAAGAGGTAAAGGAAGAAATGGAAAGAGAAATAAAGGTGATGTAAGAAAACATGAAAAAAAATGCCAACAGCTTGGTAAAGGAGACACAAATAAATACTGAAGAAAATAATACCTTAAAAACCAGACTAGTCAAATGGTAGAAGAGGTACAAAAAGCCAATGAGAAAAAGAATGCCTTGAAAAGCCAAATTGGCCACATAGAAAAGGAGGTATGAAAGCTCTCTGAAGAAAATAACTTCTTAATAATTAGGATTGAACAAATGGAAGCTAATGACTTTATGAGAAATCAAGATCCAATAAAGCAAAAACAAAAGAATGAAAAAATAGTAGGCAATGTAAAATATCTCATTGGAAAAACAATTGACCTAGAAAATAGATTCAGGAGAGATCATTTGAAAATTATCGTCCTACCTGAATCCATGATCAACAAAAAGGAGCCTAGACATCATCTTCTGAGAAATTGTCAAGGAAAACTATTCTAATATTGTAGAAACAGAGGGTAGAATAGAAATGGAAAGAAACCACCAAACACCTCTTGAAAGAGATCCCAAAATGAAAATTCCCAGGAATATTATAGCCAAATTCCAGAGCTCCCAGGTCAAAGAGAAAAGATTGCAAGCAGCCAGAAAGAAATAATTCAAGTATTGTGGAGTCACAGTCAGGATAACAGAAGATTTAGCAGCTTCTACATTAAAGGATAAGAGGGTTTGGAATATGATATTCTGGAGGGCAAAGGAACTGGGATTACAACAAGGGAATCACCAACCCAGAAAAATTTAGTTTAATCCTTCAGTGGAAAATGGGCATTCAATGAAAGAGAAGACTTTCAGGCATTCTTGATGAAAAGACCTGAGCTGAATAGAAAAATACAGGACTCAAGAGAAGCATAAAAAGGTAAACAGGAAAAAGAAATGATAAGGGATATTAAATGGTTAAACTGTTTGCATTCATTCATGGGAAGATGATCCTTGTAACTTATAAGAAATTTCTCAATATTAGGGCAGCTTGATGGAGTATATTTAGATGGAGGTAACAGAAGTGAGTTGAATATGAAGGGATGATATCTTTAAAAAATTATGTTAAGGGGTGAGAGAGGAATGCACTGGGAGAAAGGGAAAGGGAGAGCTGGAATGAGGCAAAGTATCCACATAAAATAAGCAAGAAAAAGATTATACAGTGGAGGGGAAGATGGGAGATGTTATGGGGAGTGAATGACCCTTACTCTTATCAGAATTGGCTCAAAGAGGGCATAACACCATACACACTCAATTGGGTATAGTAATCTATTTTACCCTGCAGGAAAGTAGGAGGGGAAGGGGATAAGGGAGTAGGGGGTGTTAGAAGGGAAAGCAGATTGGGGGAGGGGCAGTCAGAACCAAAACACTTTTGAGGAGGGACAGAGTGAAAGGAGATAGAGAATAGAGTAAATGGTGTAGAGAGGGAATAGGATGGAGGGTAATACAGTTAGCAATAGTAAATGTGAAAAATTTTTGAAGCAAATTTGTCTCAAACATGAAGTAAACTGAGAAAATTTATTAAAATAAGAGTTATTCCCCAATTGATAAATGATCAAAAGATATAAACAGTTTTCAGATGAAATAATTAAAGTTATGTATAGCCATAAGGAAAAATAATGCTCTAATTCACTATTGATTAGAAAGATGCAAGTCAAAATAATTGTGGGGTAATACTTCATACCTATTGGATTGGATAATAGGACAGCAGAGAAAAATGACAAATATTATAGGGGATATTGGGAAAATTAGACATTAATGCACTATTGGTGGAGTTGCAAACTGATTCAAACAATCGATAGAGCAATTTGGAACTATGACCAAAGGTCTATAAAGCAATACATACTCTTTGACCCCAATAATACCTCTACTCAGTTGGTATCCAAAAAGAGACAAAAAACAAAAAGTTAAAGGACATATATGTACAAAAATATTTATGGCAGCTCTTTTCTGGTGCAAAGAATTCAAAATTGAGGGGATGCCCATTAGTTGGGGAATGGTTGAACAAATTGTGGGATGTGATTATGATGGAATATTATTGTACTATAAGAAATGATGAGCAGGGTGCACTCAGAAAAAACTTGGAAAGAATTACATGAGGTGATGCAAAGTGAAATGTACTGTGTACAAAGTAACAGCAATATGTTAGGATGATCAATTGTGAATGACTTAGTTATTCTCAGTAATACAATAATCCAAGACAACTCTGAAAGACTTATGATGAAAAAAGTGATCCATCTTTAGAGAAAGAACTGATGGTGTCTGAATACAGATTGAAGCATAAAGGTTTTTTTAGTTTATTTTTGTTGCATTGTTTTTGTCTGTTTTCCTTCATAACCTGACTAATATGGAAAAGTTTAAATGACTACACATATATAACTTTTATTCAATTGCTTGCCTTCTTAAATGAGGGGTGGGGAGGGAGGGAGGAAGAGAATTTGGAGCAAAAATTTTCAAAAATGGACACAAAGCTTGTTTTTACATGTAATTGGTGAAACAAAATTCTAAATAAACAAAATATATTCTGAAAAAAATAGCCTAAAGTTTCAAAGATTACAAATGTTAAGGCCTATAAAGATATTAAGATTTATAAACACAACATGTTTGAGATTTACTAACTTGTAATTATTTCAATAGTCTAATGCTCTTTTGTGAGAAGCCTCTATATGAGCAACCATTACACTCAGTACATGAATTCCATCTTGCCCTTATTCTTCTTTAATTAAACACTTTTTTGATGAAATCCATAATACCACCAATAGTTAACTGTAATTCCTCCTCTGTATTTTGTTGCAACCAGTCCAAGGCAAGCATTTTACTTTGGATGATCTGCAACTTCAAGTCTTTTGACACTATAGACATCTCAACCATACAGCATTGCTAAGAAGAATAATAAAGTTAAAAGGTATGTCCTTGCTTCTGAAAGAACTCTGAGGTCAGTAAAAGAACTTCAAAGTTTTCCCCCAAATCATTCAAATTTTTTCCCTTCTCTTACATTCTGATCTTGGCTCCTTGTTCCTTTGATTTGTCTGACCAAGATTACCTTTATCTATCTATCTATCTATCTATCTATCTATCTATCTATCTATCTATCTATGATGTTTAAGATCTAATGTGGGTCCTAACCTGCCCCCCGCCCAGTTTTAGGCAGGGAAACTGGCTAAGATTACTGATGAATTCAGCAGGAGTTTAGGCTTTTAAGTATTTATTAAAGTGTAGTAGAATTTAGTGAAGAGAGAGAATGGAAAACCCTAGTTTAAATCTATGTGGGATACCCAGCAAGAAACCCTTGCTTTTCCTATCAGCCCACATGAAGTTCTGCCACCAAGCTGATGTCCTGGAGAAAAGAGGCCCTCTCTTTTTCTCTGTCTCTCTGCTGCCAAGTCGAAGTCCAAACGAAAAAAAGCAAGATCCAGCAAGCCACCCTCACCTTCCTACTTCCTGTCTCCCTCCCCAAAAGGGGAGGTCCTTCAAGTTGATTGGTTGAGGGTCGTCTTCTGCTGATGTTGTAGTCTACAGCATCTGAAAACACCCTACTTAGGGTCTACCAGGAATGATCTCAATTTTATCATTCTTAAGTAGGTTCTCAGTCAGTTTCTCAGTCTCACCCAATTCAATCAATTACAAATCAGTCTTCAGGTGGGGCCCCTGGGCATCTGCCAAGTCCCATGATTTTATCACATATCTATCTATCTATCTATCTATCTATCTATCTATCTATCTATCTATCTATCTATCTATCTATCTATCTACATGTCTGTCTATCTATCTGTGTGTGTATGTACACACATATAGGTATATCTGTATATGTCTATAGCTAGTTTTATATCTATAACATCTACATCTACATCTACATAATTCTATCTCAATCACTATTCATCTATATATTTATATCTATGCACAAGTGTATATGCATATGCATATATATATGCATATATGAAACATTATGGATTAGTAGATGGAATGTTGGGGGTAAGGGCCAGAAAATCTAGGTGTGAATCCTGACTCTTAAATTCTGACTGCATAATTAAAACAGAGTGGTAGCCACTGTGAACCTCAGTATTCTCATTCATAAAATGATTATATTATATCCATTATATTATTATGGTGTTATGTATAACAATAATAATAGCATTATCATGGCATTATGAGATAGATAATAGATAAAATGTTATGTTTATTAATATTAATGATACTAACACCTCAGATTTATCTTTTAAAAATATTATTTGTTTATTTTAAACACTATTTTCATTTAAAATTTTGAGTTTCAAATTCTCTCTTTTGAAGGAGAGACTTCTGTCCCACTCAGAAATCAAATAATATGTCAATTATATATGTGAAATTATGCAAAATATGTCCATATTTTCAAAAATAAAGAAAAATAAAGTAAGAAAATTATACTTCAATTTGCACTCAGAGTTCATGAGTTCTGTCTCTGGGGATAGCTTTTTTTCTTCATGAGTATTGTAATTATCTTGGATCATTGTATTAATGAGAGTAGCTAAGTCTTTCACTTGCTCATCATTATAACACTGGTGTTATTATTATTATTTTTTATTTTTTTTGCGGGGCAATGGGGGTTAACTGACTTGCCCAGGGTCACACAGCTAGTAAGTGTCAAGTGTCTGAGTCCAGATTTGAACTCAGGTACTCCTGAAACCAGGGCCAGTGCCTTTCCACTGTGCCACCTAGCTGCCCCCATTGGTATTACTTTATGCAATGATCTTGTTCTTCTCACTTCACTTTGTATTAGTTGATAGGGATCTTACAATATTTTTCTAAAACCACTCCCTTCATCATTTCTTATAGCACAATAATACTACATCACAATAATATGTCACAACTTGTTCAGCCATTCCCCACTTGATGAGCATCCTTCCTATGTCCAATTCTTTGTCACAATGAAAAGAGCTTTTAGAAATATTTTAAACATATAGGTCCTTTTCCTTTTCCTTTGATCTCTTTGGGATACAGGTCTAGTAGTGATACAGACTTACTAGTGGTATTTCTCAGTCAAAGGGTATGCATAGTTTTATAGCCCTTTGGGAATAGTTCCACATTGGTTTCCAGAATTGTTGGACCAGTTTGACACTCCACCAGCAGTTCCTTAATGTACATATTTTCCCCTCTTCACTCTAGCATTTGTCACTTCTCAGCTTTGAGGTAGTACCTTGTAATTTTCTTAATTTGCATTTATTTCTCTAATCAAGTGATTTAGAGCATTTTAAATGTTGGTAGGTTGCTTTGTTTTCTTCTGCAAACTCCCTGTTTATATCATTTGACCATTAACCAGTTAGGTAATAGATCTTATTAAGTTTTCAGCTTTGTTTATTAAAAATGTGGCTCAGATAGAAATAGTCCTGAGACAAGTCAATATCTTGCTATTATTCTTCTATATTTAATTCCACATGTACTAATACAAAGTGGGATAAAATAACTAATTATCATATTTGAATAAATACATTAAAAAATAGGTTTCTTTTCTATAGATTTTCTGTAAGCATTTTTGGCTCAACTATTGTAGCAGATAGAAGACAAGGAATGATATCTACCTCAGTCTGGTCTCACATTATTTCTGTCTCTTTTGCTAGCTCTCTGTAGTATGAAAGCTTTTCATTCTATATAGCTAGGAGAGTTGAGTATTTAATATAAGTAGCCTCTGCTAAAAACACCAATGGTATGCACGGATTATTGTGGGGGAAATTTTTCATTTATGTAATGGTTCAATTTCATTATATTTTATTGGTTGAATTCTTTAGGACATTTTGAGGTCTTTGTCATACAGGGCTTTGTCTTGTCCGTCCATAAAAGATAGTGAGCTTTTACTATGTAATTCTAGTAAAAAAAATATTGTTTTGTTGTTTTCAGGGGGTACAATCTTTAGTGACACATTGGATTTTTTATCATGTCATTGAACAATCTATACTGATTCCTAATTCTTCTGTAATTTCTGATAGCAATGAGATGGTCCTAAATTTTTATCCTAAATACTTCTCCTTCTATTAACAAATATATGTAATTCAACCATTTATTCAATACTTATTATCAGCATATTTTTGTTTGTGTTAACCCATGAGGGGGGTGAGCAATGGAAATTAATGATCTTAGCCATTCCATAAGTTCCATCAGAATATTATTTTTAATTGCTTTTAACAAATCCAGTGATACATACCCATTATTGGCCTTCACTTTTGCTCAGTGAAGTGACTACTGATTCCAAAAGTATTGCTGTTAGTTTCTTACATCTTTATTGTGTGCTATATATGTGTGTATGTGTGTTCTCTCTGCTACAATAATTGAGCCAAAAATGCTTAGAGAAACTCTATAGAGAAGAAATCTACTTTCTAATGCATTTATTCAAATAGAGGAATTAGGGTTTTTTATCTCATTTTGTAATAGTAATAATAAATATATAAGGCACAAATAAAGATGCATATGTATATACATAAATATATGTGCAAAATGAAAATGTATATATATAAATATGCATGTAAAATGCATTCATATATAAAATATACACATATTATATAATATATAAATTATATATTCATATACACACATATATGTATATAATGTTTTCTTTTATTAGGAAATATGGGATGAGATGCATCACAAAGAAATCTGTTAAAGTACTTTGCTAGCAATTTACATGACACCATGAATAAGTGTCAGTAGATTGCAAGCTCCTTGAGGGCAGGGGTTGTTTAATTTTTATGGTTACATTCTCAATGTCAACACATTACAGGGAACATCCTGGTCACATAATCAATGATTATTGATTGATTGTTTAACAGTTTTTCAATAGTTTTTTAAAGCTTCCATCTCCGTGATAGTATAGTTTAATGCCTGTTCTTAGGAATGTTCACCTTGTCTACTATCTTTGTTTTTGCCATGACAATAGTTGTAACTTCTGTGTGTGTGTGTATGTGTGTGTGTGAGGGTGTGACCTGTTGTGGGACATTATGCTTATAAAAATATGAGCTTAATTATTCATGTTTTGTTTACTTCGTCTCTTACTTAGAATTGTGCAACTAAATTTGAAGAGTTATTTTCAAAATTCCATTCTTTGTATACCTATCCCCTTTTTTTTTGTTAAAAACACTGGCATTATTTTTGTCATCCACTTCTTCACAGGTCACACTTTGGGAGCTTGTATTAAATGGAGATCAGAGGATCATAGAAGTAGAGCTGGAAGTGTCCAGTGACCATCATGTCCAACCCTCTTATTTTACAGATTAGGAATCTAATGCTGAAAGAGGTTAACTAATTATCCCAAGGTCATGGGGTTTGACCTCAGATCTTTTTGACTCTAAGCCCAGTGTTCTATCCACTATGTCACCCAGCTGTCCCTAAATGCAGTAATACCTATTGTGGGACTCTAATCTATGACCTTGAGATTAAGAGTCTCTTGCTTCACTGACAGAGCTAACTGGATGATTTTCAATGTCTTTAGGTTGTTCATCTTTTCCTTTTCTGGATTTAAGTAATTCTATAATTTGTGCTCTTATTTAATTAATCAGGATTTTGGAATGTAGCTATGTTTGTTTCTGATTACCTTACAAATACATATAACATAATATGTAACTTTGGGCTAAAGGTAGTATTGGCTTATTATAGTATGAAATCCTTATCCATATCTGTTAAAAATGTACTTTAGTAGAAATAAATAATTAAAAATTTAATAATTTCTCTTCATTTCATGCACACTTGCAATTTATCTGTTTTGATGGTCAGCACCTTAGCACCAGAGCAAAGTAAAGCTTTAGAGTAGACAGATCCTTGGTTTTGACTCCCAGCCCTTGTACTACAGTTGTGACCTTGAACAAGTCATTTAACCTTGCCAGGCTTCAATTTCCTTTCATTTTAAAATGAGTTAAATTAGATGACCTTCAAAGTGTTTTCAGATCTAAATTTCTGATCATATGTGCCTTTCTCTTATTTTTTTGATGTTTCTTGCTTTCTGACAGGATATCAGAACATAAGTGAATATCATCTCTTCCACTGTCTTCCAGTTCAAGTTGGTCATTTTGGTAGCAATGAATAGGGTAAGCATTGTACTCAAGCTTCCTCTCTATATACATATATGTGTGTGTGTGTGTGTATCTATATCTATATCTCTATAGAGATATAGATATAGATATTTAAGATACACCAGAGCAGTTACACCTCACTGATCAGGATGCTAACCCCCATCGATGGTCTCCAGCCAAACTTTTTAGGTTTCAGAGGTATTGTAGAAATTTCAGGGTAGAGAGTATTTATTATACATCATTCTCATGGGCATTCCCTTATTTGAAATTGTTCTCCTGCCCCCAACCCATAATCTGGATGTTGGTATAGTTGTGTCTGATTCTTTGTGACTTATTTGTGGTTTTTTCTTCGCAAAGATACTGGAGTAGTTTTGTCATTTTCTTTTCCAGCTCATTTTTTATAGATGAGGAACTGAGGCAGAGTCAAGTGACTTGTCCAGGGGCACACAGCTAATGTCTGAGGCTAGATTTCAATTCAGGAACATAAGCCTTAATGACTTCAGGCCTAGCATTCTATCCACTCTGCCACCTAGCTGTCCCATAGTTGTTATTAGATACTGATAAATAACTTCTGAAGGCTCTTCAACTGTCTATTAATTTGGAAACAGTATTAGGGTTAATTATGTAAAATAATATATGTTTCCTTAAACAATCCAATCTCTTAAAATCTTGAAATCTTCCCAGACTGTACAATATTACAAAAAATATTTTAAAACATTTAGTTTTAAACTATCCGTGTCAAGAGGAGATACAACAAAATTATACTATTCAATAATTATTTATTGAATGCCTACTATGTGTCAAGCACTATTATAAGCACTGAGAATACAAATAAGAAAAGAAGAGAGAATCCCTGTGCTTAAGGTGCTTATAGTAGAAGACAACACACAAAAGAAAGCTAAAAAGTCATGAAAGGACTTGATACCTAGGAATCATGAAAGTGGAGTGGAACCCTTAGATGCAGTTAATCAGAAATGAGAAGTTGTCTGGGCTTGTGAACCATCTTTACATGGAAGTTTTGGGAGTACTTGTTTGCTCCACTTTCTAGCTTTTCAAACAGTGTGGCAGAGGCTACTAAAGAGGAAGAAGCCCCCGAGCTGAAGCAATCTCCCTGTGGATGAGTTTCCAAATGATGACATTTTTCTGAGAAGAGGGGGAAGGGGAGAAGATAGTGGTGGAGTGCAGCTGATGGGGAATTAAGACTTGGCAGGACTAGTGAGCCCACTTCAAATGGATGCTTTGGGAGAGACAAAGATGAGAATCCAGTAAAAATAGATGTGTAACAATCCTCATAGTAGAAAGACTCTGAGTTGATCACCCACTGTCTCGACATCTTAGAGAAAATATTGATAGTTTGCCTTGCAATAAAGAAAAAGCAAAATCCCACACAAGTTGGTAGTATGAACCTTCATCATCCACCAAATGGTTTGGAAGTCAATAAAGATCTTGTCATAGAACTATACAGATTTTATTTGCAACTAAGACATGCTTCTTTTTGATAATAATAGGTTTGTATTTAAATGTTCCTAAGATGTTGAGGCTGCCTATGTAAAATATAATGTTGAAATGTGTATTAAAATATTAAAATTCGGTGTAACTGCAAGAAAAGTTTTTAGAGAAAAAACAACCTGTTTATGACTTTTAAACTGAAAATTGAAGTCTTTATTTTTCTCTATGAGCTTACCATAACCCTAAAAGTAGCATGTTAGACATAATGATATGACATTAATTATTTTTTAAAAGAGGGTTTGCAAATGGAGCATCATAATCCCTGATGCACTGCATCATTTCTGGAAGGATCTTCACATATGTGTTTTTACCAGGGAGTCTAAGTGTTTCAACCTCCCTTACTGTTGTAACCCACTTTGCACTAGATGTGATCAATGGACTAGCCTTCAAAGCACTCACAGTAAAAATTATAGAACCAAAATAAACCTTAGAACACAAGGTGCTGGATCTGTATTATTGTATCAAGTTAATTGAAAGGGGGTCATTTGCTGTACGAATTTGAGAACTACTTATGTCCTTCTGGGTTTGTAGCACTCTCACTGAGGTTCATCAGATGGATGGGTCAGAAACCGACCAGGCAAATGGATGTTGTGAATCAGGTGTTTATAAATGGTGCCACTCATGTACAGTTCATCTCTGAGAGTGCCTTGAAATTCCCACTGGCAGATGTGATTTAAATACCACTTGTTTGTTTTTTTGTTGTTCTTTTTTAGCCCATGAGAGGACAGGATGCTGATCACTTTCTCGTCCTCAATGGCACCTTTAAAACATTCATAACCTATATCACTTTCACTTTCTTCTCATGCTGTCATGATGTTTTCCAGAAAAATCATATTGATTCCTTTGTCTATAATATATAATGATCCTCAGAGTGACCCAATTTCCCCATCCCATTGAAAATAGATGCTATTAAAACGCCTTAGCATTTCTCTCAAACTCATGCTATGCATTTAAAATACCTCTGTAATAATAAATATCACATGAACATATGTATCAAGTGAAGGGTTTCCATTTTAATGACACTTGCTTCTCAAGAACAGACATATTCTTGAAAAAAATGTCGCCAGCTCTGAATTGATTGACATTTGTTTACTTAACTCTCTCTTCTTGAAAGTCTGCACACCTATTTCAACCTTGAACAGCTTCCAACTGTGGTATACTGGAACATTTTTTCATTTATTAAGTTCAGTGTTGCCAACCCAAACAAAGTATAATCAGTGATGATCCAAGCAGACCAAGCTGTCTAGCACCATACAATGTATCTGCATACTAATTTTCAAATTCCCTCACATTTCCAGAGAACTAATGGGATCATTTTCATTCTGTTACAGCAACTCAACAGTTACTGAATCACCATCTGTGTTTTCGTTAACCTGAATCAGATATGAATTCTGTTATTGCAAGGTAGAGCAGCTTGTTTAATGATTCTTAATCTTTTCTTTAATTAAATCATGCAGCCAACCTGAAAAATCTATCTTAATGCAAATTAGGAGCTTTTTTGGCATTCGCTTACAGTAATGCACTAATAAGGTTAATTTATGAAGGTTCTCTTCCAGTCTGTACAGATGATATTTGTTCACTGCATATTTTTAGCATATTGTCCCTTTTTGTAATATTTTTAAGTAATAAAAACATAGTTATTTTTCACTTACACAAATGAGAGTTTACTGTGAGCAGCACTCACTGTTAACCAAAAGTAAGAACAAAGAAAATGTAAAGTATCCTGTGTGAGGAAAGAATGCATAATATCGAATTTAAAATGGCCAGGTCTCAGGGAGGAAATGCTTTTCTACAACACATTTGTCAGTTTGCAGCATGTATGAGTGGAAGCAGAGCTGAATTGTTACATATAGTAAGTAAGGAGTTTCCTAGAAGAGTTTCCTTTTGGTCATGAGGTAGTACTTTGAAAGAGTAAATAAGTTGTTATGAAATAATTCTCTGATCACTTTTCAGTTACACAATTGTTGAGGCTTTCTTTGACTTTTGATGCTCAGGGTATAAAAAAATTCTCATCTGAAGGATATGCCTTCCCAATGTTACTAACATTTTCTCAAGTTGCTGAAGATAATATAAAATTATCATGGACTTAGAAAGTTTGGAGGGCTCTTTAGAAATAGCACCATCTTTTGAAAAATATGGGGGCAGGTTTGTTAGATTAGTGGGCAGAGGTAGAATTATTTTTTATTGACATGTCTTCTTAGAGAAGATAAGATTCCACAAATTCTTAAATGAGTGCTTCCTGACCTTGACCTCGCCACATATTTAAATATCTCTATTTTGATATTGAGAGTTATATATCTTTCTCTGTATATATGTGTATATATATATATATATGTATATATATATATATATTTGTGTGGCTATATGTATATATGTGCATGTACATGTATATGCATATGTATATATGTATCTGAAATTGTGATATGACTCATCATTTAGCTTTACTGATAATAACAATAACAATTATTGACATAACATCTAGCTATAATTTTAGGACTAAAAAGTATAAAGACAAGTTCCCTCAGGAAAAGGAACATTTAAATTCAGGCCTGTCTTGCCTTCAAGCCCTGGTGCCTTACCCACTTTACTACCTAGCTCCCTATAATTGACCAAGGTCACATAAGTACTTAATGACACATTCAGTCCCAGACTTCTCCTCTCCCCCCACCTTCCTGATATTTGGTCTAATGTATTTTCTATTATAAGTACCAAATGAGTAATAAATGCAAAGGACTTTGCAAGCTTTAAGTTAGTATATAAATAAGTTATTAATGTTATTGTTAGGCCATAGTTCTTGAAATAAAAAAATAGCCGGTTGTCTCGTAATGAGTGCTTTCATTTATAAAGTATTTTAAGTTTGAGGAAGCATATTGCATATATTATTCATATCTCACAACACTATGAGGATGGTACTACAGGTAGTATTTTTATTGTTTTACAAGTAAGAAAACTGAAGCACAGTTATTCCATTAGCAAATAGTAATCAGGATAGTTAGGTGGCACAGTGGATAGAACTCTGGCCTTGGAGTCTGGAAGACTCATCTACATGAGTTCAAATCTGGCCTCAAACACTTACTAGCTTTGTGACCCTGGGAAAGTCACTCAACCATTGTTGCCCCAGTTTCTTCATCTGCAAAATGAGCTGGATAAGGAAATGGCAAACCACTCCGTTGTCTCTGCCAAGAAAACCCCAAATGGAGTCACAAAACATCAGACATGACTGAAACAATTGAACAACCACAACCACCACCAGCACCACCACCACCACCACAACAACAAAATAAGTACTAGATGTCAAGGGACAAACCCTGGTCCCACCTCACTTTATATTCAACAGTCTTTCCCTTAGGCATTGATACTACCTTTACATAGGATTCCTAGGGGGTTACTTTAGCACAATCTTAGAAGAAAAATTTAGAATGCTTTAGCAAGTAGTCTTGTCCTTCACTCAACTGCTGCATCATTAGAATTTCCAGAACTTTCAATCTGACCTCCAGCTGAACCTTTTCTCTTCCTCAGGACAATGAGGGTTAAGTGACTTGCCCAGGGTCACACAGCTTGTAAGTGTCAAGTGTCTAAGTCTGGATTTGAACTCAGGTCCTCCTGAATCCAGGGCTGGTGCTTTATCCACTCTGCCACCTAGCTGTCCCCTGAACCTTCTTTTTTATGTGTTGTCTCCTGAAATTAGTAGGTGAGAGCAGGTACTGAGTTGTTGGGGTTGTTTTTTTTTCTGTTTTTATCCCCATTTCTTAACACAGTCCTTAGCATAAAATAAGTGCTTAATTATTTTTTATTCTTTCATTTATGCTATCTCTACAAGAGCATTGGGTTAAATTATGTATACAGTAGAAAGAATGTTTAATTTATAGTTAAGGTACACAATTTTAAAACTTTGGTTAGCAACATACCCTCTATGTGACCTTGGGCAAATTGTTTAACCACTCTAGGCATCGTTTTCTTCATGTGAAGAGGAAGGAATAAAGTCAGTTTTTGGCTGAAGAAATGCAAGGTATCTTAACTAGAGTCAAAATGCTCTAAAACTTTAATATTTAGATAAATGAATTTTTTACATCAGCACAATACATCAGATTGACAAAACTGTCAAAACATAATAAAAAATGTTAGAGCTGCTATGGAAAATCAAGTACCTGAATGCAAAGTTTCAACTGTGACCTATACCAACTAATTTGGAAAGAAATTTGGAATTACGTTCCCCTCTCCAACTATTAACTTACTGGCCTAGCCATACCACTACTAGGTCAATACCCCAAAGTGACCAAAGAGAGAGTAAAATTTGAGTGTCGCAAATTTATGGCAACTCTGCTGTGATAAAAAGATACTTAGGGAATGCTTATTAATTATGTGAATGTGGTATATTAATATTCTGTAAAACTTAGTGAAAGAGATAGTTTCAAAGAAACCCAGGAAGACTTGTATGAATGGATAAAAAGTGAAGTGAAAAGAAAAAGGGGAAACATGTATACAGTAAGAAACTGTAAAGACAAATAAGTTTGAGGAACTTAGGTATTCTTATCTGCATAAAGAGTAAACATGCTGGGGGCAGCTAGGTGGCACAGTTGATAAAGCACTAGTCCTGGATTCAGGAGGACCTGAGTTCAAATCCAGCCTCAGACACTTGACACTTACTAGCTATGTGACCCTGGGCAAGTAACTTAACCCTCATTGCCCCACAAAAAAGAAAAAAGAAAAAAAAAAGAAAAAGAATAAAAAGAAAAAGAGTGAACATGCTTCCAGAGGACTTATGAGAGAGAGGTGATGGACTCAGAGTCCAGATTGAGACTTTTTTTTTCTGGACATATCTTTGGATTTAATTTTTTATTTACTTGGATGCATATGATTATGACAGGAATTTTGCTTTTCTTGCTTTTTTAATGGAGGAAGGAGAGAAGATACATCTTAGTAAAATTTTTAAAAAGTGAGAGGTTTTTATTAGATGCCCTCTGGTTATTTTCATCTTTAGATTTATAATTTTATGATCTATAAAGTGAGAGGCTTAGACAGGGGTAAATGTTTAACAACCAGCCCAGTTCAGTCCCCCAAAGGGACTACCAATGCAGTTAAACTTAAAAGAATGCTATTAGTGTTTTCATAGACAATCAGGAAATTAATAAATGATCTGCTTTTTAGCATTTGTTAATTTCTGAGATGTAAAGCAGAAATACTTCCACTGAAATTTTAACAACTGGCTCATGCAAATCACCTTAATCTGCCTCCAAAACACCCCTTGGGTTAGATTAGATGACTTCCAATGTCTTTTCTGGCATTAATTCAATGCTATTTTGATTCTACAAATTGATTGAAATTTATATTTAGATAATCAACTTTCAAATTTAATCATTTAGCAACTTTTGAAATAGAGATCAACTTGACTGAAACATAGCTGGCTTTCATTGCAATGTCTAATAGAAGGAAAAAGGCACCTTACTAATGCCAATCGCCAAAAAAAAAGGGGCCACTTCACATTGTTTGCCAATTTGTCACAGAAGACATTAATTATTCTAATGTACCTATTGTTCATTTTTAATATATGGTCACTCCAATCATGGTAGGACGAAATACATAGTCATATTTTAATCTGGACTAAACCACAAAGATGATACTTTAAAAATACTGGTGGGGTAGTTAGGTGGTGCAGTGGATAGAGCACCGGCCCTGGAGTCAGGAGTACCTGAGTTCAAATCTGACCTCAGACACTTAAAACTTACTGGCTGTGTGACCCTGGGCAAGTCACTTAATCCCAATTGCCTCACTTAAAAAAAAAAAAAAAGAAAGAAATGCTGACAACCGACATGGTGGCATTTAAGAAGCTCTTTTCTAGAAGTTGTTAACTACTACTCCACAGACTTTAGCTTTTAAAAAAGAGTGCTTCATTGTTTTGTTTTGTTTTTTGGATATACAGATGGATATACATCCATCCCCAAAAGCAAACAGTGGCAAATGGGTGCTGAGGTCCTAGAGATGGAATATGAAACTGCAAAATGAATTATTTTGTATATAACAAGGCTCTGTAAGGTTATTTTTCTTATTGAAAGAATAAACATATGCAAATTTTGACCTGTGGTTTGTACCTCCCAAACTGAGAAGATAAAAACAAGCTGATAAATGAATTAACTAAACTTCCAAAGTCTTATATAGTTCTTGATTATATTTATTATATATGCAATCAAGAGACAGTTCAGGGAGAGCTGAGTTTGATTGAAGGCATCAGTCATTTATAGCACAATTAGATAGTTTAAATATAGTTAGAAACAAAACTGGACATTGGAATCCAATGGCCAGCAGCAAATGCAATGTAATCGTGATGGTTAAAAAATCTAACTGTGATGTCTAAAATCTAATGTGTGGTCGCCTTAAATTAGAAACTCATAGCACCAGTCTTTGGGTATTAAGTATTTATTAAAGTATATTAGGGGTTGGTAAAGAGAAGCACGTGGAGAAAGAAAGATCTGTTTACTCTCCCTATTGTACCTGCCCCTGCCACCAACAGCCCGTTCTCGAACAAAAAGAAAGATCCTCAGTCTCCTAGAGCTCTCTGGGGACCGGAAGAAGGCAGTCCCCACACACAACTCCAAGATAATTGGCTAGTCCATTGATTGACATGGCTTACAGGCAGTCTATGAATAGATGTAATTTAGGGATTCCAGACAGTTTCAGGAGGCTGGTCACATGCTTACTCCTCAGGGTGGAGCTGCCCTGGTTCTCACAATGTCTTTTCCCAGCAGGAGGGGAGAACCCTGATTCTCACATCATATTAAAATGCCTTGAGAATATGCTGAAATGCCTTCATAGGCCAAAAGTAGAGGTCTGTCTCACATGTCTATGTATTCCTTATGTTACAAACCCAATGATATAGATATAGGTTTATAATGGAAAGATGCATTATCTTATTTGTTTGAAGGAGAAGCTATAAAAGAATGAATTATCACTTGATAGCAAACCTCCTATTTTGAGAATTTGAAACTATTATTGACTGCTGTCAGATCAGTTTCTAGATTTATTGACTTTAGAAGTAGATATAAACTGAGGTGAAGGAAAGGTCAGGTCAATATTTATCTTGTGAATCAATGCATTTTGATACTCACCAAAAGTGAAACTCCATAAATGTACAGAGTTGATAGCAACCAGAGAAATCTCATCTAAAATTTTGTAAATCTGATATTTCCTAAAAATTATTTGTTTAAAATATTATTTAATATCATATTCCATAAAGTTTTGTAAGGAAAACTAAAAACTGGTGTTGATATTGACTCAATTTTACCCCTAACCTGAGTGGTAGAGAAGAAGAAGAAAGAAAAGAAATTCCAAAAATGATCAGGGAGGAAAAGATGATGGTGAAGCCATCATGGTTACAAGAAAGGGCATCCGGGAGACTAGGACAGGAAAGTCACCCAGGAAAATGGAAACTGATAAAATGATTTCCTATCTAAATTATATGCTTGGTACTTGATGTCTTTGACTCAGATATTCAATGACTTTCAAGAGCAATTTTTTGGGGGGTGGGGCAATGGGGGTTAAGTGACTTCCCTAGGGTCACACAGCTAGTAAGTGTCAAGTATCTGAGACTGGATTTGAACTCAGGTACTCCTGAATCCAGGCCCGGTGCTTTATCCACTGCACCACCTAGCTGCCCCTGAAAAGCAATTTTTGCAATAGAAATCTTGACCTTTGACAACTTGCATTATGCCAATATGTGGTTCCAACCTTTTTGGAGGTAAAAGATCCTATTTTTCATGTGATTTTGTATCTTATCCTTAATAAATACACAAAATAAACTCCCTCTACACTAAAAGTATACATTTTGTATATAATTTTAAAACATCAAGTCAATTGAAATTTTAAAAAATAAAGTTAAAGAAACACTATATGGATACTTGTCCTTGATTGTTAGAGAGGTGGGAAACTATGAAATGTTGAATTATTTATGAGATGCATCAATGTATTAGGTGATTTTGTTCATTTTCTCCTTCTCTATTAGAAACAAAACATACATAAAACTTGAGACAATATCACAAGAATGAATCACTTCTCCCATAGCAATGCTACATCTCATGCTCAGGTTTTTTAGAGGTACTTGTTTGGGCATTAGACATCTCTTCTTTAATGCCATTGGCTCAAGCTAGTATTCTGGTGTGTTCTTCCCAAGGTTACCACCAGTGATTAGGATTCAGTTGCATTTATCCGATTAACATAAGTTGGTTCTTAGAAAAATATATTTATCAAGAATATACCATAAGAAAATAACAGAGGGCACACATGCTGCTAAATCACTTCACTTCCTAGGGATAGTGGACTAAAGTTTAGAGTAGGTTCTACAATACATTTGTTCCACTAAGTTCACCTCTGAAGACAGTTAAGCT
This sequence comes from Dromiciops gliroides, assembly GCF_019393635.1. Classification (NCBI taxonomy): domain Eukaryota; kingdom Metazoa; phylum Chordata; class Mammalia; order Microbiotheria; family Microbiotheriidae; genus Dromiciops; species Dromiciops gliroides. The sequence goes on along the minus strand of NC_057863.1, from coordinate 365,169,622 downwards.
GATGGCAAAATTCTTTCTCCTTTTGGATACAGCAACTTGGCTGTTAGATCAGTCTGGTGCTGGGCCTGATCCTAGTCATTCCAAAGAGCTATACTGTCAGACCATAACCTCTGACTTGGACACTGTTTTCTGGATTGTTTTACCAACCTTTCAAGGCTCACAGTTTCAAAGCCTATTATGATACTCCTTGGCTTAACAGATGCAAAGAACAGATACAATATAGATAGAAACAACATCATAGCCATGTGTTTATGGGTCACATAATGGTGGCCCAGGTTGGGAGATTAAGATTAAGAATGGAGGTTTATGTAGGATACAGCAGCCTTTGACTCTTTATTACAACACAACCAAGTGAGAAAGAAAATGCCTTGGCCAGTTAGTCACTTTTGACGACATTCTCTATTCTGACTGAGAAACTAATCAAAAGGCTCTTCTTCATCTGATAAGAGCAAAAATTATACCTATGAATGTTCTGAAATCCGTATAGATATTTCATTGGCTGAATACACTGTGTATACACAAAATAACTAAAATAATTTCTCCTACTGATCCCCCCATCCCTTGCCATGTTACATATGAATTAGTATGAAAAGAAAGGAAACACTTCCAGAAATGATTATAATATAAAAACAAAATGCCTATTTTGAAAATCAGCTTTAAGAAGAGGTCTCTAGGAAATGTGCATTAAATAAATGCTGCACTGAATTGACAACCTCCATCCTTCAGAGATGTAAAGATTGGAATGACATCAGGATAATGAAACAGAGTATAAAGTTAGGTGTGTAGTCCACATTCTTTTTTTTTCTTTTTGTCCACATTCTTCACATGCACAATTCCATTTTTTTTCTTCCTCAATTTTATTTGGGGTTGAATATTACAGGAGAGTTGAAAACAAACAGAATAAGTTGGAGGAGATATTAACATTGATGTAAGCAAATTTCCTTATTTTACAGATGATACTTGGCATCCAGAGGGGTGAAGTGTTTTCTACAAGATCACACTGCCAATTTATGGCAGATGCAGAATTAAAATCCAGTTCTCTTGTTATCCAGTTTAGGTCTCATTCCACTTCACCACACATACTTCATTTTTATGTAGGCCATGAAAAAAAAAATAGAGACAGAAAGGAAATGAGTGGGAAGTCAGTAATTGTTCAAGAAAAAGATCTACTTGCCATGAAAGGAAATTGTGAATAAGAAAAAGAGACAAAGTTGATAGCTTAAAGACAGAAGTATAGAGACTTTTGAAAGCAGGTACATCAGTTCATGTTATTTTAACTAGAAACACATGTGAATGGGTTAAAATAGAATTTATTAATTTTGCTCAGATTATTTTTAAAAAATCTTTATATCTGGAGTTTGGTGTTCTTATTTTAATGGTTGGTGGATTGTGGCCTACAAAAGGCACATAGTGTAATATCAGCCAAACTGAAGGCAAAACATTTTTATTTAATAATCAACTTTTCCAAAGCACAATTATTTTCTTATGGCTCTTCTTAAGAGAAGTGAAGGTTGGACAGCGAACTCTATCAGGGAATCACTGTTTTATTTTTACCTTCAATTATGATATATGCAGATTTCTATATTCAAAATGAGACATTAAAATGATAGCTTAAGTCGTAAATATTATTTGATCACAAATAAAAGACATAAATTCACCAATTGTAGTTTTTCAAAGCTTCCAAGACAATTTCTCATCTCAGACAAAAAAAGGCACCATTTGTTTGATATCATTTTTATGAATTATTAATTTTATCACAGCTAAGATGACAGCTAAATATTAGAACATTGAATTATTAATTTTCAAATGTGCAATAAAAAGCCGAATAAACATAAACTGAGATATGTTTTACGTATGGGTTGCATTGCTTACATATTCTATTTAAGACAAATATCAAAGGAAAAAGAAGGAATTAAAAATCTTGTCAATGCTCTTGATTAATTCTTTTACTCAGAATCATCTGAGCTTTTTGAGAATAGAAAGTAAAAATATAATTTTGTTTTATCTGTGAATAAATTGAGATTCTTAAGCACTATGCATATGCACCTTCTATATGTCCCCAAATGAGTTCTATATCTTTCTGGTAAAACTTAGTGGGTACACAGTCAAATGAAGACCAAGAGACATGCATTCACAATAAAGGAAACACCTACATTCACACAATGTGCAGTCTGAAGATGCAGGCTTTTCTTCAAGGAGAGCCACATATTAGCATTTTCACCATGATTTTCTGTCATCATTCTTTATTTCTGTTACAGTGACACAAGACTCAAGGAAGTGGCTATCTTCTTTATATACATATATATGAGTATATATATGTAGACATGCATATACATATAGACATTTATGCATACACATGGAAGAAATACCCAACAGTACATATTGCTGGCCAGGTCACAGGCAAAAAGATGATTTGCTATAGAGGCTAAATTATGAACATTAAAAATATACTACAATTCTCTTCTATGAGGAAGTTGGATTCACATTAATTTTTATTTAAATACAACAAAATTTTTCTCCTCTGCTCATCATATATTATGTGTACATAGCCTTAACATTTAGTCAGTAAAACAGAATGAGAGTTTTGTATGTATTATTATGCCCATGTGTGGGTATATAACTGCATATACATATATAGAGATATTCCTTTTTTAAGGTAGCCACTTACAAGAGGGGAAAAAAGACATGACTTAAAATTGAGCTTTTTTAATCAACGGGAGTTCTGGCGAGAAGTGCAATCATGATAGTTCTGTTTAAAATAAAGCATTTTATAATAATTTGTCCTTTTGAATGTAGTCATCAGAACTAAAGCAATACTCCTCAATAAAATTATTAAACCCTCAAAATCAGAAAAGTTTGGATCATTTAGTATCATTGTATCAATATCACTTGAGATCCATGCAGATATTTATATATATGTATATATACATATATACGTGTGTATGTATGTGTGTATATACACACACACACATATGATACAACATATAAGAATGAGTTGACAATTTCATGGAAACAAAATGTCTTTGATCTAGACAGGCTTATAGGATTCAGACATCTAACATTAGAAGACACCTCAAAGACTACAGAATACAAAATCCTTATTTTACAGGGAAATTAAGACCATGGAGGTTAAAGTGACTTAACCGGGTCACAAAGTCAGCCGGTCTTAGATACAGTACTTGAGTCAGGTCTTCCTGCTTCATAGGCTAACTCTATCCCACCATGCCATGCTGTAGCATGTCTTTTTTGTTTGTTTGTTTGTTTTGGTCTAAAATGAGATTTTTACCAGCGTTGACACTTCCTCTATCAATGTATATTAGATCTTCCTTCTATGGTATTTCATTAGGCCTGAACCTGGTAGGTTGATGGGCAAGAGCCAAAGATCAATTCATCAGTCAGTAAACAATTATTAAGCACATACAGTATATCAGACACATACTAAGCACTAGGTTCACATGTGTGGCTAGAATATGTCAGTCAGGACTTTAATCTAGATTTCCAGATTTCAAGCCTGACCCTCTTTTCTACTTTAACACGTTGCTTCTTTATCATTTAGTTGTGGTTTCTTGTTCCTTTTTCTCTCTTGAAATGATTTAAAAAGATATTCCTGTTGTCTAGCAAATATGCAAACTGCCAATCAATGTGTTACATATATCTGTAGCCATAAGGTATGCCACATTCACATTATTATGGAAGGTACACATTTCTATGTAGCTTAATAAAGTTTTAACTAGTGGTGATAAGAATAGTTCCAAATATAGGTAATTTGTTTAATGTTTTCTTTCTAATCTACTTGAATGCTTACTACTTAGTCAAGCCAGCTAGTCTGAGCCATCTCTTTGGACTTCAGAAAGCATACTTTGATGCTGCATTCTATGCTTCTCTCAAGCATTTATAGTGTTGAACCATTTGAAGATTTAGTTTATTTTGAAACAACCTATGAGGTGGATTCATCAACTATTATTATTCGTATTTTGTATATGATCTGGTTTAAAGCAAGACTGGAACAATTTCTGTATAGATTCTGTGAGACTCCAGATTAGTGGAAAGATGATAAATATGATTAGACATATGGGGTAAGTGTTGTTGTTGAAGGCTCAGGAGATAATAAACAAGTTTCTTTGAAAATGGACAAGTAGGGTTTCAAAATTTTTTTAGGGACTGACTAGGCACAGGGAACAGAGAGACTGACGTTGGAGTTCCAGGCATGTAAATGATGCTGACTCCTTAACATGATCCTTTCGAAATTCTTCTTGGGTGAGAGTGGGACTTCTTTCTTGATTCATTTGAGATCTCATCTTTCTCAGATCTAAAAGCCCCTTTACACTCTCTATAGTTTATGGTCTATTATTGCTATTTTTATTGTTCAACTTTTGTTGGCTGTTTTTCTTGGATAAGTGGACATATACACTATTTTCTTTTTGTGATGATATTTCATATAACCTTTATTTGACAGGAAGGTGCCAGGTGGTGGTACAAGCCAGTAGCAACCATCCCCTTTTAAAGGTTACCAAGGAAGAACCTTTTTGTTTTGTACCAAAATCATGCTTTTAGACTAGCAACATTTAGTGTGGCAATAAACTATACCTTTAGTCTAATGCCCCTCTCAGAGACTGGAGGACAGAGCAGCCAATCAGGGCGGACTTTACCTTCCTTCTCCCAGGTAGGAATCATAATATTCCTTGGTTGGGGTGAGCAAAATTCTGAAGATTATATATCAGTGCCTTCCACAAATTACATTCAGACAGCCATGAAGACATATACTTGGGAACTACAACACTTTATATATAGTTGGTCTAAGAAATTGTCTTGATTGGAGTTAAACAACTAGTAAACTTCATCAGGATTCAAACCTTTCATCTTTTCTAATAATATTTCTATAATTCCATATTATTCCATATGTTCAATTCAATTCAATGGACATTTACTAAATGCTTGATAATTTCAAGGCAACATGTGAGGTGGTAATTCTCCTGTACTGATGGACATAAAAATGAAATGATGTCAAGTGTCTTCAGGCTATATTGTATGTTTTGAAGTGGGATAATGTTCTGACTTTTAGCAATCTTAATTTGGTATCTCATCTGTAGTGGATTACCTAAAACTATTATGTGGGTTGTTGGAGTAAAGGAAGCCTAGAATTGAACTTCCGTCTTTTAAACAACTGACTATTCACACACACCAACACACACAGCAAATACACAAAATACACTTTTAAGTTTAAACTTTATTATTAAACATCTCTCCTTTATAAAAAGCAAAAATAATAATAAATTGAGCCTGTATTTGGAACATTGGCTGCTTTCTGAGGTATAAATGCTGATGTTGAAAATTTTAAAATTTGGTCTTGAGAGCTGGTTCAAGTTGTCTCCCGTACATCTACTTTTTTTAGCTCCACATTGTAAAATCATATTTTCCTATTGTGTCATAGCTTACAGGCTTCAAAATAAACTCAAGAAAAAAAAGTGTGGAGAAGCTGCTTAATAATTCACAGGAGGAAATTATAATCTTAAAAATAATACATATAGTTTAAGATGTCTATCATGTATAGAATTGATACTGATATCAGATGTTTACATTTTAAAATGTATTCTTACAAGTATCATCAAGATAAAGATCACCAATTTAGAACTGAAAGGTATAAGTCATCCAATCTAATCCTTTCATTTTAAAGATAAGGAAATCGAGGCCCATAGAGGTCAAATGACTTACTCAGTGTCAAATAATGATAATAAGCAGCAGAATTGGAATTTAATCCTAAGTCTTATAACTCTAAAATCATTGCTCTTTTGCTTGGAATTGAAATGTGAAAATGGAAAAGTAAATATTATTCAAAAGAACAAATATGAAAGAGTGGGAATTGAAGAATAAGAGAACTCATCTGTCTTAGAGTTGAGGATGCTGAAACAAATGAACACAATCACCAGGTACTTCTAAACCTTAGCTGTGTGATTGCTGTGTGAAAATGTTATTAAGATAAGGTCAAAATGATCTAGTTATAAAGGAAGATATCACAAGCATATTAGAAGAATATGTAAAATTACCTGTCAGACTTAGGAAATATGAAAGTACATTATGAATAAATAAGATATAAAGAGCATTATGAGGTATAAAATTTATTATTTTAATTATATTAAATTTAAAAGGGTTTGTACAAATAAAACCAATGTAAAAATCAGAAGGAAAGCAGAAAATTGAGAAAAATTTTGATACACAGTTTCTCAGAAAAAGATCATATCTCAAGTATGTAAAAAATTTGTCAAATTTATAAGCATAGGAATCATGCCCCAATTGACAAATGGTCAGAGGATATGAATAGGCAGTTTTTGGAGGTGGGGGGGTTGTTTGTTTTTTGTTATTGTTGTTTTTCTTTTCTTGTGAGGCAATGAGGGTTAAGTGACTTGCCTGGAGTATCACAGCTAGTATCAACTGTCTGAGGCTGGATTAGAACTCAGGTCCTCCTGAAGCCAGGGCTGATGCTTATCTACTGCCCACCCCATTTTTCTGATAAAAGGAAAAAAAACACACTATATAGTAATGAAAATGCTCTAAATCATTATTGTTTAGAGAATGCAAATTAATACAACTTTTGAATATTATGTTGCAACTATCAGATTGGCTAAAATGAGGGAAGCAACAAATGTTGGAAAGGATATGGAAAATTGGACACTAATTCACTGTCGGTGGAATTGTAAACTTATCCAACCATTTTGAAGAACAATCTGGAAAATACCAAAAAGTGTTATAAAACTGTGTATGCATTTTGATCTAGTCAAAACCACTATTAGGTCTATTTCCTAAGATGATTAAAGAAAAAAGAAAAGAATTTATATGTTCTAAACTATTTATATCAAATCTCCTTATTTTGGCAAAGCAAGGTAAACTGTTGGGGATGCCATCAATTGGGGAATATCTAAATAAGCTGTGGTATATTATTGTGATAGAATACTACTGTGCTAAAAGAAATGATAAGCTGGTTGATTTTAGAAAAACATGGAAAGAATTGCATAATGAATTTGTATAATTAGAAAGAAATAGTATAATGAAATTTGAATAATGGAGTCCTCATGAAGAAAAATGTTCTGCATATTCAGAAAAAAGAACTGTGGAATCTGAATGCAGATTGAACCATGCTATTTCTACTTTATTTTTCTTTTTTGAGGTTTTTCCTTTCTGTTCTGAATCTTCTTTTGCAACATACCAATGCAGAAAAATTTTAAAAAGAATATATAGTTATATTGCATGATATATACATACATGTGTACATATACGTGTATGCATTTGTATGTATATGTTTATACATACATATATGCGATCTATTACATTTAGACTGTACTAGGTGCTGAGGATACAATAATGGGGAAAAATCAGTGCTTCCAAAGAATGTCCATTTTGCTTAGGATAATACAGTATCACTACCATCTGAACTGGAGTATATGGAGCGTTAAGGGATGACTAGCACCTTTGGGTGTTAGAGCTTACCAAAACTTTTATGGGCTGCCTCATTCACCTTTCATTCCCACTTGTCACTCAATTCTTACATGTGGCTCCAAGAAGCTATAGCATGCACAGTGGGCCACACCTGCATAAAATCATCCTCAGTGATGGGCTACACCATATTGAGGTTAAGTGACAGACCTCAATCCCATTGGTGAGTTACAGGGATGTCTACCCAAGTCTGTGAAGAATTCTCATGACAGAATTGTCAGATGAGATAATTTGTTCCAACATCCATGAAGACAGCCAAAAAGGTGCTGTGGAGAGCTTTAGACTTGGTCAGATATCAAAAATGCCAAGGTCATCCATTGCATCCTAGGCTATCATCAGTTGCCTTGACTTTGTCCTGCAACTAGACTTAGACAAGTCTGGAAGAAAGAGTGAGGCTAAAGACTTTGTGCAACTCTGCCTCACAAAAATCTAGTTCTTACACAGGTTAAGACATTAGCCTTCAGATGCCATTGGTGCTCTTCAAAAAACAAAGGAAAAGCAACAACAACCATCTGAATTATTTCTTTAGGTATAAGACATTGACCCTCAGGTTCCCAATGTTAAAAAATAAATATATCATCTGGGAAGCATAACACCTTAATTGAGGGGTTTTCAATATGGACCTGTGAATGTTGTGACTTAAATTTTTCTTGATATCTTATTTTGATATAATTGACTTAATTTCTTACATATATAAAACTATATAACTATAAATAGTTATATATGTATGTATGTTATATATGTGTGTATATATGTATATATATGTATGTTATATATGTATATATGTGTGTATATATCTATACCTATAACTATATCCATATATATTACCCCTCTTTTCTCTCCATTTAAAAAAAAATTATTCTGAGCAGAGCTATATAGGCTTCACCAGACTTCCAGAGGGTTTCTATAATACATACACAACAAACACACACACTTATAAATCTCAGAAATCTTCTCATAGTACATATGAAGCATGAATTACTTTAATCAGATTAGTTATAGGAAGATTAGATATATGGGGGAAGATAAGATTGTATGGCATTTGGAGAAAATGGATTTTAATAGATTTGGAGTATGGTATACTCCTAGGGTAAGCCATCTCAGGCTGTATAGCACAGTAAAGATCCCCAGGTAGCTGGAAACTAACCACGAAGAAACTATTTACTTGAAGATGTCTTGCTGAAGGAGGAAGGAGGGAGCTAATAGGGACGGTGATTAAAATTTAGTTTCTTCAAAAGATCTGTGGATCTGTCAAAAGAAAGAGGGGTCACAGGGGAGAAATGGGAGAATTTTTTTCTAAGCTTGCTGCTATTTCTGTCACTGAATAAAAAGACAAATAAAAATGACACTTAAGGAAACCTTTTCAAGTTGAACTTTTGTTCAGAAATTGGAGTGAGCTTGTGGTTTTGTGGTGAGCTTTGTCAAGAGAGAGTGGAAGTGGCAAAATGCTGGAGAGTGGTAAATGACTGGCAAGATGATTATGAGAATGTGTGAAGTGGTATCCTGTCAATTAACCCATCCCTTTCAGCATTCTTCTGAACCTCAGGCTCAGGGACTGGGTGATATGACACTATACCCTTTTCTTATTTAAAGTCACTCATTTCAGAAATGTTTGAACAGCGTATATAGAAAAAAAAAGTTATCGCATACTGCTGCTGCTACAAATTGTAGTTCAGAATGCACTACAGAATGTTCAGTGTTGAGAGCAAAAAGACATGATGTGCTGGAGAGGAAACCTTTCTGTAGTGTTCTTTTTTTAAGCATCTACATTACTAAACCTTCCTGTGCTTTCACTTCTTTTCAATTTTATAATAGTACCTGATGAGATAAATTAGTGACTGTGTTATACAAATTTCAAAGGCATATGACAGGCTTCATGGGGCTACATATAGTCTCTCTTCCATTCCTCTAAGTCCAACAACTCAACTCAGGGCACAGATTTCATTTCATTTGTGTTGTTCAATTTTGCCCTCACCCATGAAAAATTCCTTTCTCCTAGATCCAGATTTTTAAAAAATTAACAATAGTATTTTTTTGGTTGTTTTCAACATTCATTTTTTCTCCTCCCTTCCTGCCCCTCCCCTCCCTCTTTCGAAGACACCAAGAAATCTGATAAAGGTTATATGTGTACAATCATGTTAAACATATTTCCACTTTAGTCATGTTGTGAGAGAATCAGAAAAAAAAATGAAAAAAAAAACACAAGAAAGAAAAAAAAACACAAAAAACCCCCCAACAAATAATGTAAAAATAGTAGGCTTAGATCTGCATTCAGACTCTATAGTTCTTTTTATGAATGTCAAGATCATTTTCTATCATGAGTCTTTTGGAATTGTCTTGGATCATTGTATTGCTGAGAAGAGCTAAGTCAATCACAGCTGATCAGTGCATAAAGTTTCTGTTACTGTGTACAATGTTCTGGTTGTATTCACTTCCTTCAGCATCAGTGTATGTAAGTATTTCCAGTTTTTCTGAAATCAGCCTCCTCATCATTTCTTATAGCACAATAGTATTCCATTACATTTATATACCACAATTTGTTCAGCCATTCCCCAGTTGATGGGCATCCCCTCAATTTCCAATTCTTTGCCACCAGAAAAAAAGCTGTCATAAATATTTTTGTACATGTGGGTTCTTTTGCCTTTTTCATGATCGCTTTGGGATACAGAACTACTTGTAGTATTGCTAGGTAAAATGATATGCACAGGGGCAGCTAGGTGGTGCAGTGGATAAAGCAGTGGCCCTGCAATCAGGAGGTCCAGAGTTCAAATCCAGCTTCAGACACTTGACACTTACTAGCTGTGTGACCCTGGGCAAGTCACTTAGCCCCAATTGCCTCACCAAAAAAAAATTATAAGCATAGTTTTATAGCCCTTTGGGCCATTCAACAACTCTCTGCCCCCACTACTAAGAGGCAGTTGAGAGCCATTCTGGGAGCAGCTGGGTACTGTAGATAATGGATACCCTCTTTTGGTGAAATTACTAAACCTCTCATAGCTCTTACAAAAAGTTCTGTTCCAGACATTTTACAGTTGGATCCCCAGCATCTCTCAGCCATAAAAGAATTAAAATGGGCCTTGTTATCAGCACCTGCCCTAGGACTACCAGATTATAGTAAGCCTTTCACTCTCTATGTGCATGAACAAAGGGGGGTGGCTTCTGGAGTTCTGACTCAGTTACTGGGGCCTAACCAACGCCCTATAGCCTACTATTCAATTCAGCTGGACCCTGTAGCGGCTGGAGCGCCACCTTGCCTTAGAGCAGTGGCGGCCACAGCCCTTTTGGTAGAAAAAAGCCCCACTTCCGTTCTCTCCTTGCCTTTTCAGCTCGCACCCCAGAAGTCGAGTGCATAGCAGGCAGTCTGACATTGGTCTCCTCCCAGAAAGGGTGGTCCTTAAAGAAAAACTGGCGTCTTTCAATTATCCTAACCGACTGTTAAAAAAACTTTCATATTTTTTTACTACACACAGAGCCTGAAAAATAGTAGGCACTTAATAAATGCTTATTGACTTGCTTTATATGTGTTATCTCATTCAATCTTCAAAACAGTCCTGTGAGATAGGTGCTGGTATTATCCCTGCTTTGCAGATGAGAAAACTGAGGCTAGGAGAGGTTAAATAACTAGCCTCATGTCATACAATTAATAGATGTATAAGGTAGGATTGGAACTCATGTTTTCCTTACTTCAATGCAAGTGTTTACTATGCCACCTAAGGAAAAAGTTTTTGATAAGGAAAGTTGATTAATTAGGATTTTCTAGAAATCTGTACAATGACCTTTTCTGAATTTCATAGAGGGATTCCTTTTTGTCAGTGCTGAGCTATGAATGGTAAATGGGCAAGAACATAAAGCAAAGGACTCATATTAGGAAGCTTAAGGAATGGACAGGTCTAGGCTCTATAACAGGGGTGGGGATGAGGAGTCTGGAGTAGAGGTACAGGCTGTTACCAAAAATCAGGTATAGGAAAAACATTAGTAATAACAATGACTAAGTAAGACCAGAGGGATAATTTACCTCATCAATCATAAGTCAGAGCTGAACAATGTACTCAAATGCTGATTAGTCAGGCAGGAAGGACAAGAAACCCAGGCAATGAAAAAAGGAATACCAGATAAAGAGTATGGGCAATAGATAAAAGGATTTCCAACAAGAAAAGAGCTTGTGTGTGTGCGTGCCTGTGTGTGTGTCTGTGTGTGTGTGTGTGTCTGTGTGTGTGTAACTCCTTCACAGAGATGAATATCATTAGAGACATACACACACAAATATCCACACATACATACATACATACATACATACATACATATGTATGTGTGTCTAATAGTACTCATCTCTGGGGAGTGGTTAGGAAGAAAAAAAAGAGAAAAAAGTTGCGTAGTAATTTTATTATATATTATAACTATACATAATAAATTTGCAGTTTCATGTGCAATCATTTTTTTCTATTCTATTATATTATGGAACTGCTTGTTTTACATTGAAATAATATATTTTTTTTTAAAAAAGAGGGACTTTCTTACAAACCTCCTGCCAAAACCGGAATCACTTATATAGTGCATTTTCCTCCATTCTATAATTATAGATTTAGAGTCCTAAGGAACATTAGAGACTTATGTTCAACCTTTTCATTAAGTTTTTATTAATATCTTCTGTTTCTTAAATCATCATATTTATCCCAAGTATCACTACTCCTCATCATCCTAAAAAGCTATCTCATATAACAAATATTATTTTTGGTTTGTTTTTTTGGGGGTTTTTTTGCAGGCAATGGGGGTTAAGTGACTTGCCCAGGGTCACACAGCTAGTAAGTGTCAAGTGTCTGAGGCCGTATTTGAACTCAGGTACTCCTGAATTCAGGGCCGGTGCTTTAACCACTGTGCCATCTAGCTGCCCCAACAAATATTATTTTTAAAGAGGAAATCTGATAATCTAATCAATACATTGAAAAATTCAGAAAACACATACAATGTGCAATACCTGTGGACCTTCCATCTCCACAGAAGTGTGAGGTTCAGGGGGATGGGGACCCTCATGTCTCTTTATTCTAGTTATGCTTGATCTTTAAATTTTTACTTTCTTTGGAGTGTACCTTTTCTTTATATTTACATTGTTGTTACTTTGTGTGTATACAGTGTGCATATTGTTTTATATACATATATGGTACATATTGTTATATATTTATGTATATATCTAATGTATATAATTTAATATATGCATGCCATATTTTATATATATTATATATTGTTATGTGTACTGTATATATATATATGTGTGTGTATATATATGCATATGTGTATATACATAGAGATAGAGAGAAATAGAGATAGAGAGATAGGATAGAGGTAGAATAGATAATATAGATAGATATAGACATAGAGAAAGATAGATATAGAGATAGAGATAGAGATTGTGGATATCAAACTTTTATCAGGTAAGTTTGATATAAATCCAGTTCCCACAATAAACACTTTCCTTCTTATCCAGGGTGATTGAATTTTGTCTATGCAGAAGCTTTTCAGTTTCATGTAACTAAAATTATTTATTTTATCTTTGTTAATTCCATCTTTTTTCTTTGCTTAAGAAAACATCTCATAGTTGTGAGTGATATAGGATCTTTTAATACTTCTTTTAAGCATAATCTTTATTACTAAGATTGTGTTTTCTACTTTATCAAACACTGTGTAATTAAGTTCTCCCTTTCTCATTCTCCTTTGTATAATCTGTTCCATTGGTCTATTTCTTTATTTTTTAACTATCATTTCCCTGAACAATCTAGGTCTTTTTGGGTTTTGTCCAAAATGAATTTTATCATTATTTTCTCAAGTTCTACAAAGTATCCCCTTGGTCATTTGATTGGTATAGCATTAAAAGTTTAAATTACTTTTGGTAGTATTATCATTTTATTATACTGACACTGTCTAATTACAAGCATTGAATATTCTTACAGCTATCTAAATTATTCTTTATTTATTTAAGGAGCACTGTGAAATTGATTCTATACAAGTCTTTTGTGTGCTTTGTTAGGTTGATCTCCAGATATTTTATACATTTTGTAGTTATTTGGAATGGGATTTCTCTTTATATTGTTGCTGATTGTGTTTTGTAATTTTATATAGAAATATTATTGATTTTGAAGATTTATTTTGTAGCCTGTCACTTTACTGTAGTTGTCTCAGCATCTTTATTATTCCCTAGAATTTTCCAAACAAACTCATATTGTAAGTAAAAAAGGATATTTTAATCTCCTCTTTGCCTATCATTATGCCTTTAATTTCCTTCTCTTTGCTTATTGCTGTTGCAAGCATTTCCAGAAGTATATTAAATAATAGTTAAGAGAGCAGGCATCCTTTCTCCACTCCATTATTGTTTTGGCAAAGGTTGTTGTATATCCCCATTCAATATTGTACTTACTTTTGGTTTTAAATAAATGCTTTTTAATAATATTTTTAGAAAGATCCCTCTATGCCTGTACTGTATAGGGTTTTTAGCATAAAAGAGTTTTATACTTTGTCAAAGACTTTTTCTGAATCTATTGAGATGATTGTATGGTTTTTTAAATTTTATATTTTTAATATAATTAATGATGTTAAATTAATTTTGTTGTTTGGGGTATTTGGCCAGGAAATAATCATTTTATTTCTGGTTTTATTTCTAAAAATCTTCCAAATATCTCTTTATTTTTGAATGTGTGTCTTTTTTTTGATGAGGGTGGGGGCTTCTGTTAATCTCAGATTTGCACCATAGGTGACCCTGGGCCACATCCTGAACTCCAATACTCTTTGGAAAATATTATACCCTTGCCTCCTAAATTTTCTACTTCATTAAGAATAGTTTTGCAATATTCAAATTTCTTTTCTTTTATCTTTAAGGTCTTTCTTCTGATTCATTGTGGACCTTGATGTTTCTGAAGAGAATTGTTAAATTTAAGCCCTTTATGTTTTCGATTTTGCAGGTTTTTTCTTTTGTTTGTTTCTTTTTGTTCCCCCTACCCACACCCTCCTGTAGATGATTCATTTATTGTTTCAATGGGTATTACATTTTCTGTATTCTGAACTTCTGGAGAGTTCTCTTCTATTATTTTATGCATTGTGGTAATAAGATTTTTTTAATCAGTTATGTTTTCCTGGACAACCTATTAATGTTTTCTCTATGCATCCTGAGATCAGCATGTTTTGTTTGCATTGCTTCTCTTTTTCTATATTGCCCTTCACTTCCATACATTTACATTACCAATCTATTATCCTCGCTTTGGTTTCTTTGGTGAGAATTGTTTTTTCAGATTCCAGTTTTTCCATTCTGAACATTATTTGTGCTGGGTAGGTCATACATTCTTCTCTCATAATTCTCATTTCTCTTTGGAACTAGTTGGGAACAGGATGTTGTAGTTTCATATTCTATATTCACAGGGTGCTCTTTTTCATCAATTGTTGGATCACTTTCTTTGTTTTACAGTATTTATTCATAGATGTCTGAACTTGTTTACTAGATTTAGAAGCTCCATGTTGTTCTACTATTAATGCTTTCACTGTTGATTTTCTACTTCTGTCAAGATTTGAGTCTTCTTCCTGGGAGCTTTGTTAATTTCAGTTTCCATCCCCTCCTTTTCCCACCCTGATTTTTCCCTATTCATTTTCTGACTCTGATCTCTCTACTGGGGGTTTCACTGGGGCTGGATCTCAAAGCATTTTAGATTCCTCCCAAACTGGGCAATTCATAGTTCAACAGCTTGAATCTCTGCTCCTTTTAGGAGGCAGAATTGATGATATCTGGATGATGTGCTCATTCCCTCAGCCTTAGTTGGGTATTCCCCTCTTCTTCCCCCTGCCCCCAACACCCTGTAACATTGAGAGCTTTGCAGCTCTGGTGCTACAATGTTAAAGTCCCCAGAAGTCTTTAGGTCCTTAAAAAGTAAACATATAGGGGGCAGCTAGATGGCACAGTGGATAAAGCACCGGCCCTGGATTCAGGAGGACCTGAGTTCAAATCCAGCCTCAGACCCATGACACTTTCTAGCTGTGTGACCCTGGGCAAGTCACTTAACCCTCATTGCCCCACCAAAAAAAGAGTAAACATGCAAACAAAACAAACAAACTGTGGCTGAGCTGGCTGTGACAGGCCCCAACAAACCTACACAGCCTAGATGTGGGGTCTTCATCCCAGGAAAAGGAAAAAAAAATGGAGGAAAAACCAAGATAAGGTGTTGGCTTTTGCTTCAGGTTCTTTGGTATGTTATTGCAACCTTGCTGTCATTAACATGGGAAGTAGGGGAGAGGGTGGTAGGTGAGCTCAGGCTCAGTGAATGTCAGTTCATGTTTTGTTTTTTTAACCTTTTGGAATCTGAATTTCCTAGAACATGGAAAAAAAAACTGAAGTTACTTTATCTTTGGCGCAATTTTTAAAGAGAGGTTTGAGAAGTTGTGGTGATAAGAAAATGTCTAGTCCTCCATTTTGTTGCTCTTGTGAACTGGAAGCCAAGCCACATTTTTTTAAATAAATACTTTTATTTAGAGTTTTGAGTTCCAAATTGTATCCCTCCTTTTCTCCCTTCCTTCTAATCACTCTGAGGAGGTAAGCAATCAGATAGAGGTTATACATATGCAATTATGTAAAACATTGCCATATTAGCCATTTTGTATAAGAATACTCAAATAAAAGAAGAAAGTGAAAAATAATATTCTTCAGTCTGTGTTCAAGCAATATCAGTTCTTTCTTTGGAGGTGAATTGCATGCTTCATAATTAGTCCTTTGGAATTGTATTGACTCATTGTGTTGCTGAAAATAGTTAAGCTGAGGGGAAGATAGGTGACGCAGTAGATAAAGCACCAGCCCAGGCTTCAGGAGGACCTGAGTTCAAATCTGGCTTCAGCCACTTGACACTTGCTAGCTACGTGATCCTGGGAAAGTCACTTAACCCTCACTGCCCTGAAAAAAAAAAGACAAAGAAAAGAGTTGTTTATTGTTTTTTATCAAATAATACTGCTGTCTCTATGCACAATGTTCTGCTCAGTTCACTATAAACATAAGTCTTTCCAGGTCTTTCTGAAATCATGCTGATTTTTTATTTCTTATAGCACAATAGTATTCCATCATAATCATATACCAAAGCTTAATTAATCATTCCCCAAGTGATGGGCATTCCTTTGATTTCCAATTCTTAGCCACCATAAAAAGAGCTGCTATAAATATGTTTGTATAAATAGGTATTTTTTTTTCTCTTTTGGGGGATGTATTTGGTATATAAACCTAGGAGTGGTATTGTTGGATTAAAGGGCATGCATAGTTTGGTAGCCCTTTGGACATAGTTCCATATTATTCTCCAGAATATTTGGATCAGTTCACAACTTAAGCAAGAGTGGATTAGGGTCTTTGGTTTTCCATGTCCCCTCCAAAAGTCAACATTTTCCTTTTTTTGTCATATAAAACACTCTGATAGGTGTCAGGTGATGCCTCAGAATTGTTTAATGTGCATTTCTCTGATCAATATTGATTTAGAGCATTTTTTCACATGACTATAAATAACTTTGATTTCTTTGTCTGAAAACTGCCTGTTCATATACTCTGACTATTCTCAATTAAAGAAGGACTTGCATTTTAAAAAATGTGATACACTTCTCTATATATTTGAGAAATGAAGTCTTTCTCAGAGATACTTGTTGCAATAATTCCCAGTTTTCTGCTTTCCTTATAATTTTGGTTGCATTGGTTTTGTTTGTACAAAAGCTTCTTAATTTTGTATAATCAAAATTATCTGTTTTACATTTTGTAAAGTTCTCTATGTCTTCAGTTGTCCTAAATTCTTCCCCCATCCATAAATCTGACAAACTATTCCATGTACTGATAATTTGCTTATGGTATCACCCTTTATATGTAAATTGTGTACCCATTTTTATGTTATTTTAGTATATGGTATGAGATATTGGTCTATACCTAGTTCCTTCCATATTGTTTTCTAGTTTTCCCAGCAATTTTTGTTAAATAGTGAACTTTTGTTCCAAAAGCTTGGATCTTTCGGTTTTTCATATACTAGATTTCTGTAGTCATTTACTATAGGGTAATTCATAGCTATTCTATTCCATTGCTCTACTACTCTATTTCTTAGCCAGTCCCAAATCCATATATTTTAAAGATGAGAAAAAGTGATGTCTTTAGAGATGAAATTATTTGCCTAATACAATTAATAAAAACTGAAGTCCAGGTCCAGCAATTGTTCCACTACACTGTATGAGTTTCTCTAATTGCTCCTAATAAAGGTAATGACTTCTTCCTTAGATGTCTAGAGCACTCTGCACTTCTGAACACTTATCATTCTGTCTCATATTATATTTATTTGCGTAAATACCTTCCCTTCTCTACAAGACCATATACCCCTTGAGGGCAGGGACAATGTCATTTTTTTTTAATTTCAGTAATCTATATAGTTCTTTGCACACATTAAATTAGTGTTGAATTGAATTTCTGACATCAGATACCTGAAGCTCTTTGGATATTCAGGTAGTTGCTAGGGGTTATCAATTTCCATTTCACTGCACCATTCATTTGCCCCTGTCTAATAAGCTTCTTGCTACAATTATGGTATTATTCAATTATTATTTTTTCCTGCTGTTGGAGCAGATGAAGTCAACCAGGCAAGTGAGGATGGGGTTTTTCCTCATGACCACCTACTCTGAGACTGCCTTCAGGAGTACATAACATTTCAAAACAAAAACCACCCCCTATAGTCTTTCCAGAAGGCTCCATGATAGAGTAGATGTCCTCTCAAGGTCACTTTTAAAACTTTGTATTTAGAGTTTAGTGCAGCATTGTCCAAATGTCCTTATTTCAAAAGGATTGTATCTCACCTGCATAAAGTATACAGTGTTGCTTATTGTTTAAGCTGTTAACTGAAGAATATCCGGTTTGATGAAATATATGCCAAGAAAGGACAAACATGCTCCATTTCCACTCTAATGTCTATGGAGGTAAGTTAGAATAAAAAGAGTTACCAAAAAAAAAGAAAAGAAAAGCAAGTTTAAAAAGTGAGGATTCCCCTTCCTTTGCCTTATATAAACACAGCAGAGTAAATGTGTTTTTATGTAAAATGAATTATTCAGTGATTCTGAATATAGTGTGAGAATGAGGTGTATATTAACTGCTAAGAAAGGGGGGAAACAGTGCTGATGGAAAATGTATGGGTCTGAGAATATGTCTCATATTACCTTTTATGAAAGAAAAAATTAAAATTGGAAGACTAAGAGGTCAGTACTAATAGTTAGAGAAGCACAACCCATGATAATGCTATCAGTACCCTCTAAATTTTATGTCCAGTGAAAAACACTCAGTTACTCAGTCCTAGTTGTAGCTTTGTCTCTGACTTGTTTCCATTATAAAATGGTTTTCATAGGATGCCATTACTATGAAAGGAATATTGAAGTGAGTTTTATGAATATTATGCTAAAGTCTATCAACATTATTTCTGATATTTTGAATTCCTATGGGGTGCTTCTTTTCTGTTATGGAATATAATTTTCACCAAAGCTTAAATAGTCAAAAGAAAAATAATGACATCTTTCACTTGGGTCTTTTCTGAAGAAGCTTGATCTTTTAATGCCTCTGTCATCAACGGCTCTAGATCCAAGAGTAGACTTAAATGAAATTCTGATTTTGTTTTCCCCAATTAAATTATTTGCAATAACAATCATAATACTTTATATCTGTTTAATGCTTTTAAAGTGTATAGACTATTTTGTATTGATTATATTATTTGCTAATATTCTAATGAATGTGAGACAGATATCTTTTGATTGCTTTTCTCTTTTTCTTCAAATCTTCTCCATTTTTGTTCACATCTAAACTTATGTAGATGACTACATAATGCATATCTCTATTCCTGACCTTTCATCTGATCTTAAGTTTAAGAAGTGACAAATAGGGGCAGCTAGGTGGCGCAGTGGATAGAGCACAGGCCCTGGAGTCAGGAGTACCTGAGTTCAAATCCAGCCTCAGACACTTAACACTTACTAGCTGTATGACCCTAGGCAAGTCACTTAACCCTAATTGCCTCACTAAAAAAAAAAAAAAAAAAAAAAGAAGTGACAAATAATGCTCTCGTCGCCTTAAATTACAAATGACTTGCTGGTGATTCTGTACTTGGAACCCTTTAAACTAAGTTTCTTCAACATTCAGGTCAACACCTCTCTGAAACCAGCTCTTCCTCTTGAATCTGATTGTAGGACCATTCTTGAATTCACTCAGGCTCAGAATCTTCAAGTTACCTTTGACTCCACCTTTTTTTCTTGATACTGAAATGCATTTAGTTGCCCTGTCCTGCCAATTTTAACTAGACTGTAGTCTCCTCAACATTTTTCTCACCTCCCATCTTTCCTCTCCTTTATAATGCTGTTCAAATAACCTGTAGTTTTTTATTTTGTTTTGTTTTGTTTTTGAAACCAGGACATTATTTTTAAATTTAGTTAATATCACAATGATCTAAATTCTGAGTTAAGTAAAGGAATATCAGCACAGCTTTGTGGTCTATTTTGCAAATGCTTTAAAGAGACATACACTTTTACTGGAGGTTATATGTTTGAAAATGGCTAGAAGTAGAAAATGTTTTACTGTGCATGACTTACTTAATGTGAACTGTTGCAAAATTAATCACTTGCTGTATTCATTTTGTATTGGTTTCCATCTTACAAAAAGGATTCTGAGTTTCCTTAGTAGAATATCATCCTCCTAATTGAGAATTGAATAATGCTAAGTAAAAACAAACCAAACAAACAAAAAACCCCTTGGGTTCTATTTTCTTTATATCTGAGTTTCATATGCAGAAAATAGATAAACTAAAATTGTAAAAGCCTCTAGTCTAGAAGGTTCTAAATTTCAATGTCTAATAATAGAGACATAAGATTTGAAATAACTTTATTTTTTTGTATTTTCACTTATTTTATTTTTTCCCAATTACATTTTTATATTTTTATTTATTTTTAAAATTTTTTATCATCATAAATTCTTTTTTAATTAGAATTTTATTTTCACAAATTACATGTAAAATACAAATTTCGACATCAATTTTTAAAAACTTTGTTCCAAATTATCTTCCTCCCTCCTTCCACACCAACCCACCAAGAAATCAAGCAATTCAATATAAGTTATACATGAGCAGTTATGCAAAACATTTCCACATTAGCCAGGTTGTGAAAGAAAACAGAGAAAAACAAAACTTCAAATAAAGGAACTAACAAAAAATTATGCTTCAATCTGTATTCAGATACCATCAATTCTCTATCTGTAGATGGATTGCATTTTTCATAAGACCTTCAGAGTTGTCTTGGATAATTACATTGCTGAAAATAACCAAGTCATTCACAGCAGAATATTGCTGTTATTTTGTATACAGTACATTTCACTTTGTATGAGGTCATGTAGGTCTTTCCAGGTTTTTCTGATAGCATCCTGCTCATCATTTTTTTTTATAGTAAACTACATTTATATATTTCTTTCTTCCTTCCTTCCTCCCTCCCTTCCTTCCTTCCTTTATTTATTTATTTGTACATTCATTTATTCATTTATTTATTTTTTGCAGGGCAATTGGGGTTAAGTGACTTTCCCAGGGTCACAGAGCTAGTAAGTATCAAGTGTCTGAGGCCAGATTTGAATTCAGTACCTCCTGAATCCAGGGCTGGTGCTTTATCCACTGTGCTACCTAGTTGCCCTTTATAGTACTTTAAAGAGAGAATTCCTTACAATAAGCCATGAAGTTTATACCTGACAAAGAATTTTCTTCATAATAGCCCAACAAAGTAAATACCATATGTTTTGTCATCATCATCATCAATCAGCTATCATTTATCAATCCTCATTATCAATCAATCCACCCTCAACTCATAAATCAATCCTCCTCCTCTCCCCATCAAAAAATCCCCCCTTATCCAATCATCATCAATCCATTAATCGATCCTCCTCATCCTCCTCTTATATTATTCTTGCATCTGCTTTAAATTTTTTTCATTAGTTACCTATTGTTAACTGTTTCCCTCCATCCTATTCCCTCCCCATATATTTACTCTATTTTCTATTTTCTTTCACCCTATCCACTCCTCAAAAGTGTTTTTCTTCTGATTTCCCCCTCCTTCATTCTGCCCTCCCTTCTTTTGCTCCACCTTCCTTATCCACCTTCCCCTCCTACCTTTCCTGAAGGGTTAGATAGATTACTCCACCCAATTGAGTGTGTATGCTGTTCCCTCCTTGAGCCAACTCCTGATGAGATTAAGTCTTTGAGCCAATTCTGATGAGTGTAAGAGTCATTCACTACCCAACTAGAATAACCTGCTTAAAGAAAGGCTCGGATCATGTTCTACTCACACCTTCCTGTTGGTACTCATCTCACACACGGAAGTTGTGTCAACCACTAAATCTGACATTCTAGGAGCCTTTATTGCTAAAGACCTATTCTAAGCTTTGCAGACTTATTTCCCATTGTTCTCAAACTCTACATTCTAGTCAAAATGGATGGATTATCATTTTCTCATAACATTTCCCATATCTTCCTGCCTCTATTCTTTTTATTGTTTCTTTCTCAGAATGCTCTCTCCATCTCTGTTTCTAATGGTACTCATCCTTCAATGTCCATCTCAAATAATGTCACCTTCATGAATTCTTTATTACTTCCAATAATTGAACATGACCTCTTTGGATCCTCCATAGTACTTTGCTTTTTTGTGGAAAATGAATATTTTCATTGTATTATAGTCATTGCGTTCTTGTGTTCTCTCATTTTTGATCAAGATTTGGGGGTCCTTAGGCACAGAAGCAATGCTCAACCCCATTTCTATCCTACTTATTGCCTTTAGAACAATGATTTTATATTTGTGTCTATTCACTTTTTAAAATGAAATGCATACTCATAATAATCCTATGAGATAAGTGGGGAATGTTTTTTTTCTTTTTCTTTTCTTTTTTTATTTTTTGTTATTGATACCTTTTCCAGAAAGATCTTCATGGTATGATAAAACATTCCTTCCTTACTAATCCGCTCCACCATATCCAATTCCCCTTAAAATTTAGTGATGGATTTTGTGTGTCTAAGGAGGAATGAATATATGATGTTGAATAGATTTTAATGAGCTCTACTGATCTTCCAACTCTTTTCTTTTTTTTTTTTTTAACAATCCACAAGTGTTCTTTTTATCATTTCTTTCTATAGGGGTACATAGTAAGCTTCCTCATTAGTTCCTTGGGATTCGTCTGGATCATTGCACTGCTGAGAGGTAGTTAAGTCATTCACAATTGCTCATCGAACAATACTGCTGTCATTACACACAATGTCCTCTCAGCTCTTCTCCACTTCACTATACATCAATGTTCATTAGTCTTTCAAGGTTTTTCAGGGATCATCCTGTTTGTCATTTCCTATAGCACAAGACCATTCCACTACAATCATATAACACAGGCTTTTTCCATCATTCCTCAATTGATGGACATTCCCTTGATTCTCATATTCTTAGCCTCCACCAAGAGTTGCTATAAATATTTTTTGTACAATTTTCCCCCTTTTCTCTTTTTCATGATTACTATTATTAACTGGTTTCCCTTCCATCCTATTCCCTTCCCCATGATATTTATTCTATTATCCATCTTCTTTCATCCTATTCACTCTTCAAAAGGGATTTGCTTCTGTCTGTTCCCCTCCCCCTCTCTGCCCTTCCTTCTTTGCCCCTCTCTCTTTATCCCCTTCCCCTCCTATTTTCCTGCAGGGTTAGAGAGATTAGTCCATCCAATTGAGTGTGTACATTTTTCCCTCCTTGAGCCAATTCTAATGAGATTGAGGTCTTTGAGCCAATTTTTGATGAGTGTTAGGCTCATTACTGCCCAGATTAAATAGATTACTCACCCAGGTTGGGTGTGTCTGTTAGTCCCTCCTTGAGACAGCTCTGATGAGTTTAAGATCTTTGAGCCTTTTCTGATGAGTGTAAAATTCATTTACTGGCCCTGTTCCTCTCCCATCTCTTCCCCCACTCCATAAGCCTTTTCCTGTTACTTTCATGTAGGATTTCACTTCTGCCCTTCCCCCTCCCCCAGTGAATTCCCTTCACTCCTCAATTTAATCCTAAAGATGTCATCATTCTAGCTAAGTGACATAGTGGACAAAATCATCACCCCTGGACCCAGGGGGATCCCAGCCAAAACCCGGCCTCAGACACAAGATAGTCGCCCACTGAACGACCCCAGGTATGTCCCCCAGCTCCATTTTTTTTATCTTTCTCTAGGGTCTTGTATTTGAAAGTCAAATTTGCCATTCACTTCAGGTCTTTTCATCACAAATACCTGAATGTCCTCTTGTTCATTGAATTTCCATTTTTTCTGCTGAAAGATAATGATGAGTTTTGCTGGGTAGGTGATTCTTGGTTGTAATCTCATTTCCTTTGCCCTTTGGAATATCATATTCCATGCCCTCTGGTCCTTTTAATGTAGAAGCTGCTAGATCTTGTGCTATTCTGACTGGGGCTCCACAGTACTTGAATTCTTTCTTTTTGGCAGCTTGTAATATTTTCTCCTTGACCTGAGAGCTCTGGAATTTGGCTATAATATTCCTAGGAGTTTTCTTTTTGGGATCTCTTTCTGGAGGTGATCAGTAGATTCTTTCAATTTCCATTTTAGCTTCTTCTTCTAGAATTTCAGGGCAGTTTTCCCTGAGGATATCTTGGAAGATGGTGTCTAAGCTCTTTCCTTGATCATGGTTTTCAGGTAGACCAATAATTTTCAAATTATCTCTCCTGGACCTATTTTCCAGGTCAGCAGTTTTTCCCAGAAGATATTTCCACATTGCCCTCTATTTTTTTATTCATTTGGATTTGCTTTATTGTGTCTTGGTTTCTCATTAAAGTCACTGGCTTCCCATTTGTTCAATCCTAATTCATAGGGCTATTATTTTCATCAGAGAGCTTTGGTACCTCCTTTTCCATTTGACTTTTCAATGCTGTTGACTTTTTTCTCATGTCTTTCCTGCATCACCCTCATTTCTCTTTCCATTCTTTCCTCTACCTCTCTAACTTTATCTTCAAAGTCCTTTTTGAGTTGTTTCTATGGCTGACACCAATTTGTATTTTTCTTGGAAGCTTTAGATACAGGGGCCCTGATGTTGACATCTTCCCTCTGAGGGTGCCCCTTGGTCTTTCCTTGTTACTGAAGAAAATTTCTATGGTCCTCACCTTTCTCTGTCGGCTCATCTTGCCTTTCTTTTAGTAGGACTTTTAGCTCCTTAATGTGCGGCACTGTTTCCAGGCTGCAGTATCCCAAACTTAAGAAATCCCAGGTGGTATGACTTAAGGAGAATCAGGTTCTTCCCTCACCCAGCCTGTTTTCTGGTCCTAGATGACCCCAGACCAACTTTGCTAATCAACCAACTTGTGTGTTGTGGTTCTTAGCTCTGATGACCCTGTGCCCCTCCCCCAACTGGGCCACTGCTACTTGAGCCTACCTCCTGGTTCTCAGCAGAGGTGTAGAATCCAAGTTCTGCCTTGGCACTAGCATAGACCCCTGTAATCTCTCCCCTGCCCAGGGCTCAGCCCACTCACCAGACTGTGAGCTTAGTTCCAGATGACACTGGTGCTTCAGCTGATTCAGAGGCTCTCGGGGGGTCACCTTCTCTGGTGAGGACTTCCTGAGACTGGATCTGTGTCAGGGGTGACTGTGGGGTTGGGCTCACCTCCTGTATCAGCACAGCAGCTCCCTCCTTCTTACCTTCCAAGCCGTTCTTGGTTAGAAGATGATTTCAGCACATTCTTCTGTGAGTTTTGCTGCTCTGGGCATTTTCCTATGGCATTATTTAGATGTGTTTTTGGAGTGATCATGTCATGAGTTCAAGGAGCTCGCTGCCTTTCCTCCTGGAAATGTTTTCTTATATATATTTTCTTATATATTTTTATGCAATTTTAGAGCAGAGTATAATTCCTTACCTAATTATGATATTCATAATAAATTAATCCATCATTAAGGTTATTGATTATAAGCATGGAACTACATGAAAATATGAAAAATGTTCTTGGCTGGTCAGTGAAAATTAATCATGCATTTTTGTTGTATTCTGTTAGTTCATTACATGATACTTTAGTTCAAATAACTGTGCTTATGTATATGCACACATACACATACACACATATATATTGCTGAGCTAATAAGGTTAAACACTGATAAATTAATCCAACAGTAATGGATGGTATTGCTTATGAATAATGTGTGGTATACATACGTACGTACATTATATCTATGCATTGTGAAAGAGTGACAGGAAAGGGACAGAAAGGAAGACATAGGGAGATATAGACATAAAGCTGTAAGAAAGAGAAACAGAGAAGTAGAGAATGATAGAGAGGATATTCTAAATCTCAGGTGATGTTGCAAAAATGACCCCTATGGTCCATTGAATTCTAACAAAATATTTTTCAATTTCTCAAAATTATTTTTGCCTTATTGTTTAGAGGAAACATAATGAATAAAGTTTAAGGCTATCAAGACCCCTAAAACATTTTTTTTACATTAGTTTTGTATCTTGAGGTATGAGAGGACAAACCATATACTGAAGAAAGTAACTGGGTTTTGAGTCAGAAGGATCTAAGTTCCAATCTGATCTCAGACACCTATTAGCCTAGATAAGTCACTTAATCTCCCCTGGATAAGTCACCTAACCTCTATTTGCCTTAGATCCCCCCGACTATAAAATGTAGATAATAATAACAGCTACCTCTCAAGTTCTTTTAAGGATCAAATGAAATAATATTTATGAAGCATATAGCAAAATGCTTGCTACATATTAGGCAATTAATAAATGTTTATTTCATTCCTTCCTTGACACAATGAATTCATATTGACATCAAATAGCCAAATAAAGCTCGTCCATTCCTACTTCTACCTCTAGTGCTCTACCTTTAACATCATTTTGGTTTTTTGTAGTACTCCCTATGTGATTGGCTAGTGAGTAAAACTCATTAAGTAGTCCACTGAAAATGAAAATGAATAAAGGATATTGGTGGCTTAGTCAATATGATCATTGTCCTAATAAATGTATGTTCTAAAATTAAGCACCAGATAATAAAGGTATCAACTCTTTAGGTCTATGACTTAATCTAAAAAAAAAGTGATGCCAGAAACTGTTTTTGTTTTTTCTTTGTATTGACAGAAATTAACAAAATAGATGTCAAATAATATGCACTTAACGGTTTGATTTTGATTAATTTTTGATACCACAAAGCAGCCAATTTCATTATGGAAAACGGTCCTCAAAAATATATTTACCTGTCCCCGAAACATGTTTACTTCTATGTGGATAAATACCAAAAATATTTGAAATAAAAACTCTCTGTGCATCTGTGTTTCCCATCAAGGACATGCCTCAATGCCTCACAGTAATATGGGATTCAAAGAATATGATTCACAGTTACAATTACAAATATAGTGGGGTTTTTTTTTTGAGAGCATGGCATTGTTATTACAAGAAATTATTTTATATTGTCACACTTTACATTCTTTATACATCCTCTTAACACATTACTTTATTTGATTCTCAAAATTGTATATTTTGATTGAATGGGGAGGGGGACTACTAGAACAAAAAATCATGCAATTCCATCTTTCAAATATTATACCATCTAAATAACATTAAAGGACATATCCAAAAATGAAATATATGAATTTACAAATAACATTGTGTGTTTGTGGGTAGTGATAATCCACCCAAATCTAATTTAATCAAATATTTAAAGAGGTTAATAATTAATTTTTAAAGAATGGAAGTGAACCATAACTAGGAAGAAATGTTATTGTTTATTTTTAATGCCAGAACAGTATTCCTGATGCAATTTTAATATTTCATTTAGGGCAGTAACTTTCATATTGTGTCTTTTTCCCCAGGTTTTTACATTCAATGATAGATTAGTTTTTCCCTTTGAAAAAAGTTAGAATTTCGTATCATAATAGGGATGACTGAATAAAAAATGTATATTCTCTGTCCCCTTTGAATTGACTTTCTTACTAAATGACAATGTTTTAATTAGTCAAATTAACAGAAATACACTGAACCCTGCTAGAAAATTCATTCTCTCTTTGTATACATTTGGGTTTCAGTAGTTGGAGAGCTATTGTGAAGTATTTGGTTAATTCTATTTCTTTGAAAGCTTATCCACACTGAAAATTTCCTAAATATACCATTTGATACTCTTTTATTGGTTGCTGTTGTTTTAAAAATATTTCACATTTCTCTTTGGTTTTGGTTTGTTTGTTTTTAAGAAAAAATTACCCCTTTCCCAAAATGATTTCTTGCATGCTTTGTGTCACACTCTTTGATCCTCACACTTCAAAGCATGAAACTATCCAAAATGGAAGGTGACATGAGTCCATAAATATGGAATGAAAGAAAAAAAAGGCCCTTTGGTGAATTGAAGAATATTAAATGAATGATTGAAGAAAATAAATGAAATCTAGAATGAAATTTTTGAGTGTGGTATGGGAAGATCACAGAACCTATTTCCACTTTTGATCAGCATTTTAAAATTGACTCCATTATTTTTTTCCCTCAAAACTTTACTTTCCACCTACTTTTCTTATTTTCTGCAAGTGGTACAATCATTTTGCCTAGGCACTAAGTACAGAAATTTAGTGATGTTTCTATCCTCCATCCCTTTTAACCCCCATACCCAATTACTCACATTATCCTGCTCCTTCTTCCTTTGAAAATATTTTTCTCATGTATCCTTAATTTTATATTTCTATTTTTACCTATCTGATTCACCTCATATCTGTACTCCTACTATAGCCTCATATTGAGTCTCTTTGCCACCAGACTAATGATTAATTTTTCCTTGGATAGAGTTATCAAGCTATCAGTCAATACAACCTGTTTCCTTATGATAAGGAACTTTGTTCCATGCCCTCAAGGAACTTATATTTGATTGGGGAAACAAATGGTATACACACAAGTAACTATGGGATATATATAATTGGGAGTGGAATGATCAATATTAGCTGGGAAGGTCAAAAAAGGCCTCTTGTTTATGATATGTATTTAAGCTTATATTAGCAAAATAGTCTGGGACACAAGCATATAAACATATTAAAAACAACCCTTAATTGAGGTTCATGGTGTGCTAAATATTAGTCAATAAGTGTCCATCTATTCAACCATCTAATCATACATCATCATACACTCATCCATCTATTACAACATGCACTTTTTTCTTGTATATAGCTTTTTTTTCTTTCTTTTTTTGAGGGGTGTTGGGATTCTGAGAGTAAGAGCAGAGGAAGAAACGCATTTAGAATGGGGGAGAGTTTTTCACATGATATGGAAGAAGGAGGTGGAATGTTGTGCCCAAAGAACAAAAAGTAGGTCTGTTTAGCTGGGTTCTAGAATATATAAAAAAGGATAAATCTGTTTTAAACTTAGATCCTGATTGTGAAGCATTTCTAATATCAAACAGGGAAATTTCATCATTTTTTTTCTTGGAAGAACTAGGGAGCAATTAGAGCTATTTGGATGGATTATTGATACGATCAAGCCTATGCTTTTTGCAAAATGCTTCAGTTGCTATGTAAAGGATGTCTTAGAAATAGTGAGATGTGAGCAAGGGAAACCAATTAGAAGCTGTTACAATCTGATTAATTGAGGTGTTGAGTAGAACAGGAGCAGATGCTAGAGTTGGTATGTTCATGGAATCAAACAGGTTTGGTAGTTTGAAGAAATGTCCTGCTTCAGAAGATGATATGAATGATATTCTTTCTCATTTCAAAGTCTTCAAGTAGAATCTGAATAATTCCCCTATTGTAAGTTGTAATGATTATTCTTTTTTTTTTCCGGTTTGCTAAGTTGGGCACTAGTTTACTTGAAAAACTCCAAAATTCTGGAATTTTTGTTCTCCCAACTGATATTTTTTTTTAAAGAAAAAGCCTGAAATAATTTTTTCTTCCAGATGGACTATACATAAATACAATATAGGGAGATAAGTTATAGTTATGTTTTATTTATTTTTACATTCTATTTTCCTTAGTTTCATACTTTAAAAAAATCTTATTAAGCAAAAATAGTCTGGGTCACAAGCATATAAACATATAAAAAACCCAAAACTTAAGTGAGGTTCATGTTGTGCTAAATATTAGTCAAATATATATCCATCTATCAATTCAACCTTCTAATCATGCATCCATCCATATACTCATCCATGTACACAAGCATCCACTTTTTTCTTATATAGTTTTTTTTTTCTTTCTTTTTTTTAACCCAGACTTCTCTCATCAGAACTTAGAAAGCTCCACTTGCTGAACAGGCAAAAATGTTTGTACATTACATATGGTACTAGGTTTAAATGCAGACTTTGCAATTACTCTCCAAGAATTTCAAAAGGAAATATTAAGGCATATCCACGAGGAAAGGTATGAAGAGAGAGAGAGAGAGCCATATTCAATAGGGAAGTAAATGCAGATGGAAAAGGAACAGCCTAGGCAATCAAGATAACCAGTGTTCCTACATTTCTCCAAGAAAGGTATTGAAAATTTTTTTGCCTTCATGAGAGATAAACTCATCACTTCACAGCTCAGGCCACCCAAAATAGAAATTTCTTGATTCTTACTCCCATACAAATGAGTGAAATAACAAACCAAAAAAGGAAAAGATTTTTAAATGGTCAGATTAAAAAAAATTCTGCCCTCCTTCTTTTTTGCCTCTCCCCACCAAAAACATCAAGCCAACACATGTACCATATGAAATTAAATGCATTAAAATCTTTTTTATGATTTCCACATAATAGCTTTTGGATCCAACAACTTAGCAAACTAATGGAAAGTTATTCTGACTCCACAGGCTTTCCCTTCCATTTGGAAAGGCTGAAGCCAAGGAGATTTCAAAAATATCGAAGGCAAATAACAATCTGTCATAAGTGAGAGAAGCAGAATATGAATAGAAATAGGGCCCAGACTATGAAGAGGAAAGATGCATGCCAAACTTAACCAGGCCTAGGCAGCAGGGGCCTTCTTGGATGTGAGGAACAGAAAGCTGGGAAAGTGATTGGATTGGCCACAGCCTGCATTGTGCATGAAGCTTCCCGTTGGCTGGCCTGAAATAGGGCATTATTAAGGCAATTTAGGCTGTATCATCATTATACTCCATGAAGAATTTAAAGAAAGATCTTGACTTGAGCCTATTGCAAGAGGAGTCATGCTGTGCCATTCGGTATAAAAATATCATCAGTCTTATGCCACTGGCACATTCAAACACCTAGTGGGATAAGCCAGGCATCAATGTTTCAAGGTTTTATATAAGGTAACAGCTGCTTTGGTAGGCAGCAGTTAATTAAATATGTTAATTTTCCATACAACCAACAGTAGCGACAACAGATCAAAGAGGGATTTTATGACATTTCAGGGTTCCCTTATGTACTCAGGACGATGGATTGTGCCCACATCGTCTTTCATGCCCCTTTGTAGACTGATGCTTCCTTTCCTTTTGGAAACCAACTCATTCTGTGACACTGCAAATATTGTACACGCTTTGGTATCACAGACTAACTATTGCCAGTTGTCCCCACTCCAGTCTTCCAAGGCTATTTGGGCTCCATCCCACAATAGTGTTTGGTTAGTCAGTAAATACAACAAATCATTTTGAGGGGGGAAATGGACTTTCCCCCCCATCATGCCATTCTAATTTGAGATTTTTTTCTTAATCTTGATGGGAGTTGATGAAGCGCAGATTGTAAATAACCATATGAGGCATTACTTCATACCTGCCCAGACATTTGGAAGCTTGAAAAGCTGTCTTGTGTTTATGTTTTAGGTTATTTTGTATTCTAATCACATTCAAAGCTGAAAAGATCACTCCCTACATTGAATTTTTTTATTTGATAATAACTCAAATGCTCTCCAACAATAGCATGTAGCTTGTGAAAAGATATAAATACTATAACTTAAAGCAATTATAGAGATGAAAGTGACATAGCATCTTTATTTTCAAAGGATTTCAAGGTGATTACATTTTTCCTTGCCCTGACTTCAGCTGATGTTACACCTATAATGTTTGGAGTACAAGGAAATCTTAAAATATCTTCATATATAGAAAGGCCATCATATCTTTTGGGTTAACACACTTGTTTTTATTCATTATATTTCATGGCCAATTCAGTAGTAGACATAGGAAGGTTTATTTATATGGGACTATATGAAGTAAGGCAAGATTTAGGGTCTACATCAGGGTTCTTAAATTTTTTTGTTTGTGTTTTTGTGTTGTGGACTCTTTTGGCAATCTTTTTCTGGCAGTGAAGTATGTAGACCTCTTCTCAGAATAAGGTTTTTAACTCATAAAATAAAATATGTAGATAGGATTGCAAAATAATTCAATTATAAAAAATACAATTATGAAACTATGAAAATAAACAATTCCTGAGACCCCAATTTAAGAGTGACTGGTTTAGATTTGTTGATGGAAACTGATTTATTGGCTCACATTCTTGCTTGAGGAACATCAAAATATTTATTACAGTGAATTAGATAATGACTAATTTCCTATTCGTATCATCTTTCTGAATCAAGACTATGATTTATAGTACATATGATGCTTTTTTAAAGACCTTAAATCACTTTAGTTTCATTTCAAGAAACACTTAGTAGGTATCTACTATGTTCAAAGCAATGAGAATATGAAGATGCATCACAGTTTCATCTAAAGTGCTTCTAATCTAAGGAAATAATTTATACACACACACACACAAATAACTGAAATAAAAGAAATCATTTTAAATCTGATTGGAGAGATCCAAGAAAAATGCCATAAGAAAATGGAATTAAACCCCAAAGTTAGGAAATGACTTAAAACTATGGAGGGGAATGTCATTAAGTCAATGATGGTCAGGGACTATGATGAAAAAAAGAGCATGGAGATAAGAGGCTAAAACATTCAATAAACAAGTGCCTTCTATGCTGTAGACTCCCTTAGGAATAACAAAAGCAAATATCAAACAATGTTTGCCCTCAAGGGGCTGACATCTTAATCTGGAAAAAAAAAATCATGGGCATATAAGAAAATTTCAAATGTAAAGGTCAGAGCCTAATTAATTACTGAAGGCCCATACATCTTTATTGAATAAATCAATCAAGTAATCAAAAATAAACTATATATGAATAAATTGGTAATCAATTTGAAAGGATACAAGAGGAGCTGAGTCATTGAGTAATAAAGAGAATACCATACTTTGTGATTAGGTGAAGAAAATCACTCATGTTCTAGACTAAATATAAAATAATAACTAACTCTCACTCCTCTTTTAATATATACCTCTTCAAAGTTAATTTGAAGCTACTGGCTGATAATAAAGAGGAATTTTAGGGAAGGGAGATTATGAGTAATAGGTACTAGAAATCCCAGTCTCCCAGGATTTTACCTAGAACCCTGGATGAAGAGGTAGCCGGATACCCTCTGAGAATCTGTCCTGTGAGTGTAGCTTTGAGTAAGTGGCCCTAGAGGCAATACTACATACAAATAGATTCAAAGAAAATAGGTTAAGTAACTTCACAGTGGAGGGATGGAACTGATTGCTGAGTGAGTGGGTAAAGACCTTATATGGAAGGTAGCCATTATGCTGAGCTTTGAATAAAGTTAGGAATTCTAAAAGATGAAGATGAGGTGGAATTCATTGTAGTCTTAGAGGATATTTTGTGCCAAAGCAAGGAGATAGGTCATAGAATATCATGCGTGAATGGGTAAAAGAAATGTGACCAGTTTGTTTGGATAGTAATGGTATTTATGAAAGGTTTTAATTAGGAAAGGGATTTAGAATTGAAGACATTGTTGTTTGTCCTTTGTTCTTGAAGAGGACCCATGATATCAGGGTGATGTCATGACTTACACTGAATGAATTTAACTGGGGGGTGGTGTGCTGTGAAGGTCACCAACCTCACTCTCTCCTCGAGAATCATCTAGGTCAAGTGGCTATATATATACATATATATGTGTGTGTATCTATATCTATATCTATATCTATATCTATATCTATATCTATATCTATATCTATATCTATATCTATATCTATATCTATATCTATATCTATATCTATATCTATATCTATATCTATATCTATATCTATATCTATATCTATATCTATATCTATATCTATATCTATATCTATATCTATATCTATATCTATATCTATATCTATATCTATATCAGGATGACTGGAGATGGCCTGAGATGTTTAAGGCCAGTGAGGTAAGTGACTTACCAAGGTTCACACAGCTAGTAAATGTCTGAGGTGAAATTTCAACTCAACTTTAGGGCCAGTGCTCTATCCACTGCACCATGTAGCTGCCCCATTAAGGTAAAGAGAGAAGTTAGAGTAAAGGGTAGCTTTTTGAGAGATAATTGATTATAACTCAGTTCCGTAAGTACTAGGTTTAAAGTACCAGATAGATATCCAGGGAGAAGTATCTAGAATCATCTGTCAGTACTGAACCGAGGCTATGAGACAATTGAAGACTGAATATGGACAATTTCTTGATAAAACACAAACTGAAGGGGGCAGCTAGGTGGCACAGTGGATAGAGCACTGGCCCTGGATTCAGGAGGACCTGAGTTCAAATCTGGCCTCAGGACACTTAACAAGTACTAGCTGTGTGACCCTGGGCAAGTCACTTAACCCCCAAATTGCCTCACCCAAAATAAATAAATAAATGAAATTAAAAAAAAAAAACACAAACTGAAGTCATATGAATAGAAGAGTATATAGAGAGAAGAGAAGAGCCAGAGGAGATTTTGGGAGAGGAACAGGAATCAACAATGGAGTAGCCAGAGAAGCAAGAGGATAAATATGAGTGCACAATACCACAGACATCAAAGAGAAGGGCAGAGAAGACAGCAACAATGAGGTGGTAGTCCAGTCCAGATCAAAAAAAAAAAAAAAAGCACTAGATCTGGTGAGATGAGGCCATTAGTGTCTTTTTTATCTTTTTCTTTTCTTTCCTTTTTTTTTTCCTTTTCTTTCTTTTTTTTTCAAGGTTAAGTGATTGCCCAGGGTCACACAGCCAGTTAGTGTCAAGTGTCTGATGTCAGATTTGAACTCAGGTCCTCCTGAATTCAGGGCTGGTGCTTTATCCACTGCACCACCTAGCTGCCCGCATTAGTGTCTTTAGATAGAACCAATTTTGGTAGAATGGTGGGAATGGAAAGTAAGATTTCAGGGGCCTGGGGAGTTTAGTGAGTATGGGTAGTGAAGAAGTAGAAATATTAATATAAATAACACTTACTAAGAGTACATCTATGAAGAGATAAATAGAATGATAAGCTAGCATGGTGTTTGAGATAAAGGAAAGTTGTTGTTTTTTAAATTGTTGCTGTTGTTATTTGGCTTTGGTGCTGCTTTTCCTATAGTAATTTCTTTTTTAGGATAGGCATTCTTAATCTGGGTTCTACTGACCCTCCCAAAAGTTTATGTACATAAATTTAAGGGGGGTCTATGGGAATATTAAATTATTTTTTATAGCTGTATTTCAATATAATGAGTTCCTTTGAAATCTTACAATCCTGTGTATTTTGTTGTATGCTTTGAAAAACGTCATTCTGAAATTGGGTGCATTGACTTCACCACATTTCCAAAGAGGTCCATGACACAAGAATATTAAGGATTCCTCATATATATGAATTGGTGTTGTTTTTGTTTTTACTCTTCAGTCTCATCTATGTTTTTGTGACCCCCATTTGGGACTTTCTTGGCAAAAATACTGGAGTGATTTGGCATTTCCCTCTCTGGCTAATTTTACAGATGAGGAAACTGAGGTAAATGGGGTTAAGTGACTTGCATGTCTGAGACTAAATCTGAACTCAGGAAGATGAATAACAAAAATGAACTTTAAACCAGCTTCTCTGACTCCAAACCCAATGCTCACTCCCACTGTATCACACATTCTTTCAACAAATATTCATTATTATATGAAATGGTTGGAGCTGGGGGAGATACAGCAATATATAAGACTGTCACGGCTCTCAAGTATCTTGCAGTCTACAAGGAAGAAATAAGATACATTCAACATAAGCTCAAGGGGTATAGTATGTCATTTGAGAATGGGACCTGAGAGAGCATCAAGTACAATCACATTTTTCAAGTATATGTATTGATTTATTGTACCTTGTCATAACTTCTCAATGACTCCCCCACTTTTTCCACTCTTCATCTGAACATTCCCTGTAACAAAGTAGAGTTAAGCAAAACCAATGAACACAATGATTCTAATTTTACAATAGGTGCCTCATTCTGGACCTATAAAATTACCACATCTCTGAGGAAAGGAGGTCAAGGTTGATGAAAGGAGGTCTTTGAGGTCAAGGTTGACCACTACTTGCATGATTAAGATAGCTGGGATCTTTCAGTATTGTTTCCTTTTTACATTATTGTGATCATTATATAAATTGTTTTCTTGGTTCTGCTCAACTTACTCATACATTAATACAATAGTATTAATACAGAGCATCCCAAATTTCTCTGACATCTTCATTTTTTACAGCATAGTCATATTCCATTACAATCAGTACACTTGCATTTGGTTCCTACTATGTGTCACATACTATACTAGATGCTAAGGAGACAAAGAATATCACCATATGTTAATCCATTTCTAATTGGCAGATATTAATTTTGCTTCCATTTCTCTGCCATAACACACAAAAAAGGGTTGAAAGATAGATAGAGATAAGATAGAGGGAGAGATAAAGATTATGCTTCCTGCTCTGTTTTTTGTTTGTTCGTCTAATATTGTTGAAACACGTACCCCACAGTGACATTACAGGATCCACTTTTCTAATATAGTATCATAATTATCAGCTCCACTGATAATATATTCATGTATCTTTATACACTAAACTCTTGAGCAATTATCACTAGCCTTTTGTCATCTTTGCCAATCTAATGAGTGTAAGAAGAAAACTCAGATATTTTTTAAACTTATATATCTCTAAAATATTAGGGTTTTAGTGTACTCATTTCACATGATTGTTCCTGACTTGATTTTCTTCTGAAACTGCAGTTTATATATCTTTTGACTGTCTATTGAGTAATGGTTCTTGGTCTTATATAGTTTTATCAATACTATGTATTTGGATATCAAATTTTTAGAAGATCCATTTACTTCAAAGTTTTTCTTCCAATTTTGGTTTCCTTTCTGATTCTAGTTCCATTGATTTGTTTGCTCAAAAGCTTTGTAGCTTTATTGGATTAAAATGAATATTTTTTTATGCTTGTTTTTTGTTTTTGTTTTTGCAGGGCAGTGAGGGTTAAGTGACTTGCCCAGGGTCATACAGCTAGTAAGTGTCAAGTGTCTAAGGTAGGATTTCAACTCAGGTCCTCCTGAATCCAGTCCAGTGCTTTATCCACTGTGCCACCTAGCTGCCCTAGAAATTGAATATTTTAACATCTTTCTCCCTTATTTTAATTGTTAGAGGCACTTCCTTCCTTCCATTATGATCAAGGGTTTTAATGATAATTTATATTTAGGTTACACATATATATATTTTGAGCTTATTGAAGCATAGGATTTAAGATGTTGTCCTAACCTAATTTCAGATGAACTTTCTAGTTTTTTGTTTATTTGTTTTATCAGTTATAATGAAGAAATCCTTGCCCCAGGAGTAGGCGTTCTTGGTAACTATTTGTTTTTGTCTTGGTAAGCCTTTGCTTACCTAATTTCTCCAACTTACCAATCAGTACCAGATCTTTCCAATGATTTATGCTTTATAGTATATATTGAGACAGAGTATTCCTAGTTCCACCATCCAATTTATTTTTTCATTATTTCCCTTGAGATTCTTTACCTTTTCTTTCAGTACATTATTATTTTGTCTATTTCTATAACCCACCTCTTAGTAGGTATAACTTGCCTCTAGGTAGCTTGAAAGTATGGCATTAAATTTGTATATTAATTGAAGTAATAACATTTTTATTACAAAGACATGACAAGGGGTGGCTAGGTGGCACAGTGGATAAAGCACCAGCCCCTGGATTCAGGAGTATCTGAGTTCAAATCTGGCCTCAGATACTTGAGGACTTACTAGCCTGTGTGACCCTGGGCAAGTCACTTAACCCCCCATTGCCCCCGCAAAAAACAAAAACAAAAACAAAAAACCCCAAAACATGACAAACCATCCTCAATAAACCTATCTCCAGTTATTCAAGTCTCCCTTATTTCTGCAAAGATGTTTTAAGTACTATTTATGTAAGTTCTAAGTGGCTATTGCTAAGCTAATTCCTAAATATCTTCTATATTTTATAATTATTTGAATGGTATTTCTTTTTCTAACTTGTACTCCCAAATTTTAACATTATGCAGAAAGATTGTTGATTTTGTGGGTTATGTTATGGCTGAAAATTTTCTATGATTATCATTTATTTTAATTTATATATTTATTTACATTTTTCTAAATCATCAAATGATTTAAGTTGGATGCTTTGAGTAAAACCATGTCATCTGCAACGTGGAGCTACTTTTTGACTCCTCATTGTCAATATTTGTTACTTCAATTCTTTTTCTTACCTTATTGTGATGGACAGCATTTCTAGAATCTGTTAAACAATCGTGGTGACAAAGGACAACCTTGCTTTATCTTGATCTTATTGAAAAAGCTTCTAGTGTTTCTCTATTATAAATAATACTTTCTGTATATTTTTAGATAGATACTGTTTGTCAAATTAAGGAAAGTTTAACATTTTTATGCTTTGTAGTTTTTTTAAAACATAAGTGCTTTAATTTAGAAAAGTCTTTTTCCTATATCTTTGGATAATTATGTACTACTTATGGTTTTGTTACATTTATAGACTATTGTTTATAATTTCCTAATATTGAAATATCTTTGCATTATTGGCATAAATGCAATTTGTTTACATTGGGTATTTTAAATGTATTTCTTTAGCCTCTGCTTATATTTAGGTCAATATTTTTGCCTCAATATTCAATAATGGTATTAGTCTATAATTATCTATGTCCTCTCCTCTTCTATTATTTGGAAATCATGGTTTCTTTGGTTCAGAAAAGGAGTTTGGGAAAGGACATTTTAAATCTATGTTTGTGAAGAATTTATATGTTCATTTTTTCTTTAAGTGTTAGTAGATATGGACATTTCATCACTTTATTTGTATAATTCCAAATTTCTTTGTAAAATCTACTGATTCAGAATTCCAGCAAAAGTTCACTGATGTGACTATCTTCCAGAAACCATTCCATCATTGACTATTACAAACCTACATCATCTTTGCTGATTTGTTATGTATGCTCATTGTAGAACTGGTATTTGGTAGGAAAGAGGTTTGGGATTTAAAGCTTGGGTCCTCCTTTTCTCATTTAAAAAATGATGATCAGAAATTTAGCTTGAATCTGAAAACTTCATCCCCTAGAGTAAAAATATTTGTGGGACTAGACACATGTATTTCAAGCCGAATATATATCAATTCTCTCCAAGGATAGCAGACATTTGGCCCTGACATCCCATTTCCCCTCTTTGTATGAATTAAAGTCTTCCAGAGAAAAGGGTAGAAGAAGAAGAGGCTAGAGGTATCCATTCTGCCTCCCTTGGAACCACAATATTATGCCCCCATGCTAATATGAGAGGGGGCCCTATGTATGTATGTGTGTATGTATGCATGTATGGATACATATATGCATATGCATATGCATATGCTATTTATATGTTTTGTGTATGCATATATACTGTGTATATATGTGCATATATCTATATATACATATTTCTATATCTCTATCCATATCTAGCTATCTATCTTATCTATTTATCCAAAGCCATTCCCTTTATTGGTGTGACTCCAATTAGTTGTCTTTTAGTTGTTAATCAGCCACACCATACAAGCCACTAACTTGATTTCCAGCCCTCCTTACTACCTAACCTCTGCTTCCAACCAAATGTTATCCTGGTGCATATGATTCCCTGATTAACATGATTTCTTTGAGACTCAAGAGTTGTCAAAGATTCTCCCTTACCCTTTCCCCCTCTCCCTCTTTCCCTCTCCTTCCTTTTCCTTCCCTCTCCCACTTCCTCCCCTGGTCACCTTCTTTCCCCCTCCACTTCTCTCTACCACCCTATATCTCTTTCTCCATTTCCTTTTACTTTCCCTCCCCCTTCACTCTTCTTTATTCTCTCCCACTCCTTTCCCCTAACCCCTCCCCTTTTCTCTTTCCTATCCCTCTCCCCTTTTTCCTTCCCCCTCCCTCTATTTCTCCCTTCCTTCCTCACCCCTCTTCTCTCCCACCATAGTAAATCATTAGCTTCTCTACAATTTATGGTGTTTATGAGTGGACTAGAATACTAGGAAGCTAAATGACCTTATCATTCCAACGGCCATTGTGCATCTAAGTTGGTACTTGAATCCAAATCTTCTTTGCCATAAAGCCATCTCTCTATCCATTATGTCATGCTGTATTTACATAGTTCTTTAGGTTTGTAAAATACATATACAAGTTGTCCCAAAGGTCTTAGTACAATCTTAAGCATGATAGTTTAGTTGCTTTTTAATAGTTAAAATTCCACTAAGAGTTTTTAGGACACCATGTATTAATCAACAACTCTAAGCCTGACAACAACCCTAGGAAGTAAATATTATTGTTATCATCATTCTACCAATGATGAAATGAAGACTAAGGGTGGTTGTGATGTATCAAGGTGGTGACATTAAGCTAGCATCCAAGAAAGTATTTCAATTTAGGTCTTTGTGACACTCAAGTAAAGCAGCCTATTCACTGTACCATCTAGCTGCCCCTGATTGCATCTAGCATTAGAATATTGAATAGCCCAAATACAATATCTCAAAGGAATCTGGACTAAGTATCTATACCAGAAATATGAAGTGGATAAAAAAATGAAGATTGTCCATTTCTGAAGACTTTGGGTACAAAGAACATAGTTAATTTATAGTCTTTATATTTTAGATAGATACTATAGACAATGACATGGGACCAGAATTAAAGGAGGAAGAGCCTGGATTAATTTTGGGGAATTGCATATTCATTTCAATGACTTAGAGCTTCACCAAGAAACAAAGGTTTATTTTTTTTAAAACAACAATATCTGTCTCTGATCCTGTGAGTCATGAAATCATCTCTGAGGAATTAAGTTTGAGGGTCACCCAAAGGACAATGGAGATGTCCGTGATAGATGTGAGTAGACTACAACACTTTACTTATGAAGAATTAGTTGCACAAGAGATGAAGAATAAAGGATGTCATCACCAAAAAAATAGTTAGACCATAAAGTAGGTGGGTGGCCATGTAATGAGAGTAACTTATAAACAGAGTACAGTGCACTAGCTATATATTAGTT
This sequence comes from Dromiciops gliroides, assembly GCF_019393635.1. Classification (NCBI taxonomy): domain Eukaryota; kingdom Metazoa; phylum Chordata; class Mammalia; order Microbiotheria; family Microbiotheriidae; genus Dromiciops; species Dromiciops gliroides. Next base: position 365,128,817 of record NC_057863.1, on the reverse strand, counting down.
CCACATGTGTGTGTATAAAAATTTTTATATATAGATACACAATTTCAAGAAAGTAGAGAGAGGTCCCTTGCCATTTGGACAATTACCCTATGGAAGATTAACCTAAGGGTGTAGGGAAGAGTCCCCATAGCATCTGAAGGAGTATCAATATTGATGGTGAAGCAAATCAAATCAATGAGCATTTATTAAACACTTACTTTATGCCAAAAACTGTGCAAATTGCTGGGAATACAAAGCAAGTAAAAGAGTCTCTGCCCTCATAGAGCACATAAAGGGATGAGACAACATATAAAGAATAGATACAAACAAGATATACATAGATATACATACATACATACATACATACATATACATATACACATACACATACATATACATGGAATGAATTGGAGATAATCTCAAATGGAAGACACTAAAATTAATGGGAACTAGGAAAGGATCATTTCATAGGGTGGATCTTTAGCTGAGACTTGAAAGAAGCCAGAGAAGCCAATAACCAGAGGTTAGGAGGGAGAACATTCCAGGCATGGGACCCAGGCACTGAAAATGCATGGAGTTGGGAAATGGAATTTCTTGTTCAAGAATCAGTAAGGAAGAACCAAGTCAGGGAGCCAAAATGGCATAGGAAAGGCAGTGAGCTCTCAAACTCATGACACGATTGCTCAAAAAAACATCCAAAAAACATAGGACAATTCCTGGAGCAGCAAAACCCACAGAAGAATGTGCTGAAATCATCTTCTAACAAGAACGGCTTGGAAGGTTGGAAGGAGGGAGCTGCTGTTCTGAAACAGGAGTGAAGCCCAACCTAACAGTCACCCTGACACAGATCCAGTCCCAGGAAGGCCTCTCCAGAGAAAGAGGCCCGCTCAGAGCCTCTGATTCAGTTGTAATGCCAGTGTTGTCTGGAACTAAGCTCATGCTCTGGTGAGAGGGGCTGAGCCCTTGGCGAGGGGCGGGGAGGACTGAGGCAGAACTTGGGTTTTTCACCCCTGCTGGGAACCAGGAGATAGCTTGAGTAGCAGTGGCCCAGGTTGGGAGGGGCACAGGCTCATCAGTGCTGACAACCACAACACACAAAGCTAGTTGAATTAGCAAATATGTCTGGGGTTGTCTATAGACCAGGCAACAGGCCAGGTGAGTGAAGAACCTCCAACTCCTTAAATCATACCATTTTGGACTTCTGAAGCTTGGGATACTGCAGCCTGGAAACAGTGCCCCACTTTAAGGAGCTAAATTCCAGAGCTCTCAGGTCAAGGACAAAATATTGCAAGCTGCCAAAAAGAAAGAATTCAAGTACTGTGGAGCCCAGTCAGGATAGCACAAGATCTAGCAGCTTCTGCATTAAAGGATCAGAGGGTATGGAATATGATCTTCCAGAGGGCAAAGGAATTGGGATTACAACCAAGAATCACATATCCAGCAAAACTTTGTATAATCTTTCAAAGGAAAAAATGGGAATTCAATGAACAAGAGGACTTTTAGGTATTTGTGATGAAAAGACCTGAACTGAATGGCAAATTTGACTTTCAAATACAAGACCCTGGAGAACTATACAAAATTGGAGTTGGGGGACATACCTGGGGGCATGCAGTGGGTGACTGTCATGTGTCTGAGGCTGGGTTTTGGCTGGGATCCCCCTGGGCCCAGGATGGATGCTTTGTCCACTATGTCACCTAGCTTCCCCATGATGACACCTTTAGGGTTAAATTGAGGGTTGACTGGAATGCACTGGGGAAGGGGGAAGGGCAGAGGTAGCATGACATGAAATTCTACATGAAAGAAATAGGAAAAGGTTTATGGAGTGGGGGAAAAGATGGGGGAGGAGCAGGGCAGTAAATGAATTTTACACTCATCAGAATAGGCTCAAAGACCTTAAAGTCATCAGAGTTGCCTCAAGGAGGGATTAATACACATACCCAACTGGGTGGAGTAATCTATTTAATCTGGGTAGTAAATAAGCCTAACACTCATCAGAATTGGCTCAAGGAGGGAATAACATACACACTCAACTTTGGTCGAGTAATCTATCTATCCCTGCAGGAAAATAGGAGGGGAAAGGAGATAGAGAAGGAAAAAGAAGGGAGGGCAGATTGGGGGAGGGGACAGACAGAAGCAAATCCCTTTTGAAGAAGGATAGGGTGAAAGAAGATAGATAATAGAGTAAATATCATGGGGAAGATAATAGGATGGAGGGAAACAGTTAACAATAGTAATCATGAAAATAGAGACAACGGGGGAAAATTGTACAAAAAAATATTTATAGCAACTCTTTGTGTTGGCTAAGAACTGGGAATCAGGGGAATGTCCATCAATTGAGGAATGACCTGAAGAAGCTGTGCTATAGGAAATGATAAACAGGATGATACCAGAAAAACCTTTCAAGACTCATATGAGCTGATGTATAGTGAAGTGAGCAGAACTGGGAGGACATTGTGCACAGTGACAGCAGTATTGTTCAATAAGCAATTGTGAATTATGTGACTACTCTTAGCAATGCAATGATCCAAGACAATCCCAAGGGACTAATGACAAAGCTTACTATCCACTCTCATAGAAAGAATGATAAAAAGAGCACCTGTGGATTGTACATATATAACTTGGTGATGTCTTATGGAGGGGGGAGGAAAGGGAGGGAGGGAGAAAAAATTGGAACTCTAAATCTTATGAAATTGAATGTTGAAAACTACCCTTACATGTAACTGGAAAAAATAAAATGAATGTTTGTTGCAAAGGAAAAAAGTCAGTAAGGAAGTCAGGGTCATTAGGTGGTAGTGTATGTAAAGGGATTTAAGGTCTAAACCTAGGATAGTAGGAAGGGGCCCAGTTATGAAGAACTTTGAAAGCGAAACAGATCATTTAATATTTGATCCTGGATATACTAGAAAGTCACTAAGGTTTATTGAATAGGGGAGAGGCATGGTGGGACAGAACTTTAGGAAGATCATTTTGATAGCTGAATGAAGGATGAACTGGAATGGGAAGGGACTTCAGGCAGAGAAATAAACCAGAAAGTTATTGAAGTTCTCTAGGTTTCTTTCTCTTTCTTTCTTCTTTCTTTATATATATTATATATATATATATATATATATATAAAATACATATATAATATATGTATTGTATGTATCTGTAATATATGTATTGTATTGTAATGTAATATATGTATTGCCAAGGAAGAATTGACAAGATTTCTCAACAGATTAAATATGAAAAGAGAGAAGTTGAGAATGACACCTTGGTTTCAATCCTTGGGAAGTGGGAAAATGTTTAGTACCATCAACAATAAGAATGTTAGAAAGATGGGAGGGTTTGGGGGCAAAATATTGATTTCAGTTGTAGTCATGTGGAGCTTAAGATGTTAAGATGTTGAGAGAGGTTAGCACTGGATAAATAGGTATGAGAATTATCTTCATAGAGAAGACAGTTGAATCCAGGTGATTCATAGGTTCCATTCAAATTTTACCACAAGGAAAATCTATTAGCACATTTGGCAAAAACTTAAGATCAACATTCCTTTGAATATGTACAATCTGAATCATACTCAGGAAATCATATTTGGCATGAATAAATGAAAGGCAGAAACATAATAATGGACAGAGAAGTGGTTTTTGGAGTGAGGAAGGACATGGGTTCAAATCCTAGTATTGACATCTACTGGTTGTGTGACCTTGGGAAAGTCCTCTGTCTCTACAGTCAGTTATCAAAAAAAAAAAGGTACAATTTACAGACATACATCAGGTAGGAAGAATTCCATATCCAGAATTTCGCCACCTGAACTTACCTGAAATTACAGGGTTGGAAAAATGTGTGTGTGTGTGTGTGTGTGTTTATTTTTTTAAATGCCCTGCCTAAATTCAGAATTAGCTAAGATAAGTGCGAAAAAGTTCTTGTGAAAAAGGATGAATAATTTTCATTTACCACAAGCTTAATACAAGTCACTGGTATGTGACACAGCTGTCTGCAGAAGCTAATGCAATCTTACCTGAGAGTTTGAAAATATCTACTATTTCATGGTTATGGTACTGCCTCCAACTGATTCAGATTATAACTGCTCTGATCCTAGCAATTCTGTGTGATCCTATCCCTCCATAGATGAGCCTTTTGATGCATTGATGTTCATCCTTGGATGTTTTTATTATCTTGAGAATACTAAAGTATCCTTACAGATATGCCATCTCTTTTCTCTCATGCTTCATGATAAGCCTGTCTTCTTGTTTGGACAAGTATGTGCTACATAACATACCCTCCTTTTCCAGTTTTTTTTGTTTTGTTTTGTTTTTGTACCTCACATCCTTCAGGTACTCCAGTACACTGGGTCCTTGTCCTTCCTCACGCAAGACACTCCATTAGTTTTTGTTTTTGTTTTGTTTTGTTTTGTTTTATGGTGGGGCAATGAGGGTTAAGTGACTTTCCCAAGGTCACACAGCTAGTAAGTGTCAAGTGTCTGAGGCCAGATTTGAACTCAGGTCCCTCCTGAATCTAGGGCCAGGCTTTATCCACTGTGCCACCTAGCTGCCCCTCCATTAGTTTTTTATTGTCTATCCTCAATTGTGTCTGGTGTCCTCCCCTTCTCATCTCTGCTTCTTGACTCTCTATCTTCTGTTAAGTCCCACCTTCTTCAGGAAGCCTTTTGTTTTTTGTCTTTTTTTGTTGAGGCAATTGGGGTTTAAGTGGACTTGCCAGGGTCCCACAGCTAGTAAATGTCAAGTGTCTGAGGCCAGATTTTGAACTCAGGTCCTCCTGACTCCAGGGCAGGTGCTCTATCCTAGCTGCCCCTAGGAAGCCTTTTCTGATCTCCCTTCATTATAATACCTTCTCTTTTTTTTTTTTTTTTAAATTTCTAATTTGTACTATACACATGGCTTGATTGTACAAGTTGTTGGCCTTTTGTCTCCTCCATTAGATTGTGAGCTTCTTAAGGCTAGGGATTATTTTTGCCTTTCATCCCCAGCTCTTAGCACAGTACCTGATAGTAGATACTTAATAAATATTTATTGACTAACTGATAATGCTCTTTATATCAGTTCTTGCAAGTAAACCATGACATACTCTAACCTCCAAGCACATATCTGTAGCTTCCCACTGTCCACTGTCTGAGAACCGAATCAGTCTAAGTGCAGGGATGCAGGGGACGAAGGTGAGGATCTCTTCCATCACAATATCCTTTACGACTGGTGGAATGGGTCCTCACCCTGGTCCCTTGGGAAGTTACAAAGAAAATAAAGATCCAGGACAATTTCTGGAGGTGGAGAGAGGCAGGGAGGGTCCCTGCGCTTAGAATGATTCAGATCTGGGACAGGGGACAGTGGGAGGCCATGGATATGTGCTTGGAGTTCCATCTTCTGGAAGCTGATCTGAAGGCTACACTTGGCTCGTTCCAGGGCACATTAGCTGCTTTCCAAGTCTTTGGTTTACAGCAGTTTCTTCTAGAATTCATCGTAAATTCTCTGACATGGTTCCCTGAAGCCCAGAGGATGGTTCACTTGTTAAAGTACATCTCTGAGTCTCTGAACTTGGAGATTAGTGGGCCTGACCTCCACCACTCAATAAGGACAATTGTCTTTGTGCTGTTTTTCTTTCTTTCTTTCTTTTTTTTTCCAGAGGGGTATTTGACTTATTCTCAGAGATCTCTGTTTGATGCTGGTCAGCTCAGCTGAGCAAGAATTGTTGACAGAGTTGGCTGGCACTTTTTCCTAAGGTCCTTGTAGAATCCTTTCTCCCCAAAGGCCCACTGTGTCTGGGAGCACCAGCCAAATAAGACCTCCAGACATATAGCCAAGCCTCTCATCATTGTAATTGGACTCCAGGACGATTATTTCATTAATCACATGATTAGCCACCTTCTCTGAACTTGGAGCCAATGTTGAAAAATGCCATGGGGACTGTTAGGAGAATGAGTATTCCTCATCTGGAGGTGGTAACAAGGCCTGAGAAACCAATTTGGGGCCAAGAGTAGTTGACAGGTAACTTTTTATTTTTATTATTTTTTTTTAATTTGCTGTTTAAGGGCCTCCTACAAGTGGTTAGAACCTGCACCTTTGAGCCCTTCTAGGGGAGAGGATTCAGAAGAGCTGCCTCCAGCAACTGTTAAAGATGTCTGAGACGGTGGGAAGGGAACAGATCACCAAGGGAAAGGAGAAGACAACTCTAATTTCTGCCACACCTGCTGCTCATATGCCCATGTTGGGCCTTCATCAGCAATAGTGGAAGAGGATTCTTAAAGACAAGACTAAGAATGACAATCTGGAGATTGGGTGGAGGCTGCTGGGGCAGCTGTATGGGAACAATAGAATGAATGCGTTGACTCTTTTACTATTAGAACCTGACCAGGATCAAGGTAAGACATTCTCCAGCTCAATGTCTGTACTAATTGCATATTTAGGAAACAGAGTGATCAAGCTATAAGGATACTCATCTTTAGCATCCCTCTCCAGCCTATGCCCTTAAATAGCGGTTTTCTAAAGCCAGTTTGAACTGGCTCTGGAGAGCTGATTGTTAACTTTCCAGTGTGGGCATTTACAACTTCAGAAAACAGTGCTACAAATCAGATAACCATTGATTTTCTAGACTTGTCTTGGATATTCTTTCTTCTTGTTATTGAAGAGGACCAATGATATCAGGAGGGTTATGTTGAATTGCAAATGAACTGGATTTAAGGAGGCAGACCTGCCCAAAATCATCAGCCTCATTCTTTCCTCCAGAATCACTGGGTTCCAGTGGCAGATGGATCAGGACAACTGGCAATGGCACCAGATGCAGTGAGAAACGTGGCATTTTTAAGCTAAGGACTTTCCAGTTTGTCTGGGAACACCCCATTCACTAATTAAAGGCCAGGCCAAAAATTCAGGCCAAAGAAAGTGAAAATAATGAAATTAAAGGGGGCAGTTATGTGGTGCAGTGGATAAAGCACTGGCCTGGATTCAGGAGAACTGACTTCAAACCCGGCCTCAAAACACTTAACACTATACTGGCTGTGTGACCCTGGGCAAGTCACTTAACCCTCATTGCCCCACCAAAAAAAAAAAAAGAAAAGAAAAGAAAATTATCAAGAGAATACCACACCCCCAACCCAACCCAAGACAGTTGTAAACATTTACCTGCACACTTCTCCCCCTGCCTTTCAGGAATTAGCCTGTAATGGGATATTCTGCCAGTCTTCTACACAAGACCTTAAAGCTTCTGGGTTTTAGTTGTCTAGCTAGGATGGGAGGAACCTATGACTAACTGCTATCCAAGCTCTGTGGTTCTAGGAAAAGAAATGGGCAAGAAGGGGTACAAGAGACTCTGAGAAGGGTCAGTAAGAGTTTTGGAGGCCCAAAAAGGGTTTCTGGTTAAGGAAAACATAAACAAAGAAGGGATAAGAAATGGGTTCAGTTAGGACATGATTGGATTTAGAGCCAGAAAGGACTTTAGAAATAATCAGCTCCAACCTTCTCACTTTCTAAAGAAAAAAACCTCAGCCCACATCAGAGAAATGGCTTGCCCAGTGACACACAGGTAGTAAGTACAGGAACCAGAAATGACAGGACAGGATTTGGGAAGTTGGAAGTCAGAAAAGGCTTCTGAAGGTCAGGAAATGAGTCAGACGAATAGAGAAGAGTTCTGAGAAGACAGTAAAGATTCATTCAAGTATCTGGCAAGGATGGTCAAGGGCAGTAAATGAGTCGAATAATATACTGCTTCCTCTGTGAAGTCTTCTTTGGTACCCTTAACTAAAACAATTCCCTCTCTCAGAGATTTCATAAAATATTATGTCCTACTATGCATTTGTCATATTATTTATATGTGTGTGTGCGCACATATATTCTATTTAGATATTTTCTGTTATATTATATATACATACATATATGTGTGTATGTATATGCATGTCTATGTATATAATACATATTTATATATACCTACATAGACATGAATATTTATTTATTTAATTGTGTATTTATCCTCTCATTCATTCAATCATTTATTTGTTTGTTTGTTTACATTCACCCCATACCAGTTTGTAAATTAATGGATGATAGGGACTAAGTCTTTTTAAAAAAATAAATCTCAACCAATACAGAGAATGATAGTGTTTGATACATATTTAGAACATTTATTATTTTAATCAATGGATAAATCAATGAAAATTTAATGACTTAGACCCTAATAAACCATTATATGTTCAATAATTCTAGACATCTAACAAAGTTCATAGGATAATTAAATATAATATAAAATTACCTGAATCATACTAATAAGAAATAGAGGAATAGAGAGGAAATAAAACTAGAGAGGAAATAGTTCTACCTATTTAGGCAGAGTAGGTTGAGAATACTGTGACCAATTCACTTTTTACCCACTAAAAAATAGTTTGCTTGGGAAAAGAGTCATTGTTCTCTCAGGATATATATGCCCCTAACAATCAATGCTGTTTTGGCTTCTTATCCCTTCTTTGACAATAGGAAGTTTTAGTGGGAGATAAGAAATTTTACTTCTCTACACTTCTGTTTTCTCGTCTTTAAGGGTTGGGGAGAGTTTGCTTCCTTTTAACCTTTGTATCCTAAGACTCCCTTCCACGTGTCGTTTGTTGAATGGCTATTTTCCTCCCTGTTGCTATTTTAGTTGTGTTTGACTTCCAGTCACCCAATTTGGGGTTTTCTTGGCAAGATCCTGGAGTGATTTGCAATTTCCTTCTCCAACCTCATTTTACAGATGTGGAAATGAGGCAACAGAGTTAAGTGATTTCCCCAGGGTCACACAGTTAGTAAGTGGCTGAGGCTGGATTTGAATTCAGGTCTTCTTGACTCTGGGCCTGGGCACTCTATCCAGTGAGCCACCTGACTGCCCCTACTCTAATATTAAAATGGTAGACAGTAAGATGACAGGTTACAGAACATTGCATTCAAATAGCTTTATTTCTGTTATCAAACAAATAAATCAGGTGCTTTTAGGATTGCTGTTGTTGTTTTGCTTACTTTTGTTTTTTTCAGTGTAAGTACATCAATCAGAGCAAAGGTATATCATCATTTTCATCATTTATGTCAGGAAGTGTCATGATCTTCATCCATGTTAATCCATAAATAAGGCCATGTCTATCAAAGACAGAGAAAATGAAGGGGTGGGGAAAGGAACAATGCCTGAGAAAAGTGGCACTGAGTATGCCTAGCAGAGCATGAGAAAATGAAGCTGCTCCTGGCGGTAGTTTTCATCTTATCATTAACTCTGCATATAATGTAGCAAATTAGTACGTTAGTGGCTTTGCCTGACATATAATGTATATGATACTAACATAATGCATATGAGGCATTTTTATTTGATAAGGTTGCTTTTATGCCCCAGGTTTTCTTCAAGACTTCTTTACAACTATAACTAGGAACTTTAAAACAACGAGGGAGGTCTGAAGAGAATCAGATTAAAAACAAATAAAATTAAAAAAAAAAAACCAAACCCTGAAACCTGTAGAAACAGAATACACAGCAGGAAAGAGATGAAAATAAAGGGACAGACACATCCTGCATATTCATACTCGTGTTGTTGCAAATGCAAAGATGACAGGTAGGGAAAGGAAAGTTACTGTGACTGCACATAGCTCCAGGAATGACAGTCTTTGAATAAATAGACATGCCCAGCGAGAGAAATGGGCTATCTGCTGTTTTGACCAAGGAAGAAGTTATCAACATTGGATGGGGGAAAAATATTTGGGGCTGTGGAAACAGAGAGGTTATGAGAGAGGGTGGCAGGGCCGTAAAGTCAAAACAAGAATGTCTGGATGAAAATGAGCCAATGCAAAACAACATTGCTTTAAGAATCTAGTGACTGTATCTCAGCTAGCCAGAGAAGGCTGAATAGCAGTCGTTGGTATCTTTTATTTATTTTTCTTCTCTTGACATAAAAAAAATACACTCATAATAGAATCATTTCAAATTGATTATTACTGGATTCATAATATATACATGTATATTTCATAAAGGGGGTTCTTTGAGTGATAAAAATAAGAGTAATTCATTTTTCTCCTTGAAGTCTTATCTAAGAAACTACCTGTAGATATTCTGTCACTATTGCCCATTTCATATAGAACCAGAGTTCTGTCAGACTCGGGACCAAAATTGGGTACGTCAGTGCTGGTAGATGACAGGCCAAACTGCTTTGAAGATATTTGCACATACTCTTTATTGGCAAGTTATCCTTTAATTTACTACATATGCTCATGTGTCTCCGAAGCTACTTCAGTAGGTTCATTATTCATTAAATAAGTGATGAATTTACTCAAATATTGCAGCCACATGGCCTGCACAAATGCATTTTAATATTATTAACATGTTGCCAACTTGCAACTCTTCGAAGTCTGAGTAAATGTTTTGACAAGAAGAGGCAGCAAGAACACATAAGTAGTAGCGGTCTAAGCGAAATTCAGCCCTGAGTTCTAACAGCTTTAAAGTCTTAACAGTGTTTTCACTGGGGCAAGTACCAGATAAATTGCTCTTATATGTGCATGCAAGAGACTAAAATTCCTTTGAAAGTTTATAATTTCTCATGGGAAAACACAACATAAAAGTTACTTTTACTCAGAAAAACAACACCATATTTTCCTGTCAACCTTTGCTGTTGGGAATTTCAAACTTTTTGCATTTTTTTTCCTGTGATTCTTAGCTGGCCCAAGGGACAGGCGTTTACAACATAATTTACTTTCAACGTGTCTCTGTAAATCATTGTAATACTTTCTATTGCTTGTGAAAAAAACACTCCCTTTGGGACCCAACGTCCCACTTTTGCTAGCCTCCAACAGCTCAAAAACAAACAAAAACTCTCTGTTTAAACCTCTGGCTCTAAAATACAGGCACACACAAAAGAAACACATAATAAGGAGTGCAGGTGAACTTTGAGAATCATTGTGGGCAGGATTTCTTCTTGACAGCCCCTCTACCATCTGGGGAAAGACCATGGTCTCACAGGGGTGCGAAGCTGAAAAAAAGAACTGTGGCCCATATGATTTGTAAGAAATAACCATGGGCAAGTGATTCCAAAGCCGACAGTGTTTCTTATCCTCCTAGAAGCAACTAGATTTTTTTTCCCCCTCTCATAAAAATCACAAGAACCTGTAGATCCTTACAGCCCCACTTTTTGAGACTGCTAATATCAAGGCTCATTCAATTTTACATTAGAATTTGATGACTTACACATTGGTTGAACCTTCACCTTTTACAACCTTAATGGGGATTATTAGCTATTTCACAGTGTGTAAATTTGAATCTAGGTCAGATGAGGAAGAAAAATAGGGCAAATCCAGGCCCTAAAGTATAACCTGAAATATAATTTATCAGAAGGGAAAAAGGTGCAAAATTAAACAGATGATTAAAAGTTTCTCAAGCAGTCTGCTAGGTGAAGACAGAAAACTGATAAATTAGGGGTCTGCATAACACACGACGTTCAAATTCAGGTGACTGATGAAAAAAGAGAATCTGGTTTCTTGTATAAATGCTTCAGATGAAGGAGTTAAAATGCCTTATTAACCTGCTTTCTGCTAACTGTCCACCACAGGAAATGTAACGCAGGTGGGTTTTGATAGTCACAAGATTAAAGCCTACCTCTGCCATCAAATGGTCCACCACATTAAAGCTGCTTTAATGAGGTTTTGGGAGATAATGAATGAATGTCTTTAATTCACTGCAGAAAAGCCAGTCTGACCCTCTGCTGACCTCTTTGTAGCCAGGTAGCTTAAACTACATATTAATCCTGCTTCCACCAGAGATGGTTAAGAATCATAGAATACCTAAGTACCTGTTTGGGTCCTCAAATAATTTTAAAACAAAGTATGCCTTTTTTAGGTGGCTACTTTCAAAAAGAAACTTTTGGCAGCTGTGTCCTTGACTAGCAAAGATAGAGTGGTTAATCATAGTATATTTCAACAGTTCCATCAGCTTTGCCAGAGGAAGAGTAACAATAACAAAGTGGATCTTGGAAGATGGAATTAGGAACATTTTCAGGATCTGAGGATGGGATTATGATTTCTACTTATTTAAGGTTATCAAAAAAAGTTTAGAAAGATAATGAGTTAAGAGTTTGTTGTTATCCTGTATAGCAATACTAACCCAAAATGCTGAATATAAACCTAGGTTTTTTGGGGGAAAAAATCCTCAAAATTTGTTTTCCAGGGCCAGATTATTTTGGCATGCAAATTCAGGAAACTCCCATAGTGTACCAAGTTTTAAGTAATGTATTTGGACACTAATCCTCTAACTGTAGTCTTCAGTTTGCTGACACCATCTGCGTGGACACTACTTCTTTCTCCTAATAAGTAGCAGTAAATTAAAATGGTGACAGCAATGATTTCAATGATTTCAGCAGCAAAACCGGACAAATTAATAGCATATTTGAAGTTATGCTTGCGTTTCTGAACCAAAAACAATGTGTGATATGACGGTAGCTGAATCATATCTCATTTAAGCATTGAGTGAAACCTGAAACATAAAGATTCCTACTTGTTCTTCCTATTGGCTTATTTGCAAAGAAGATACTCCTGGGGTCAACTGGGCAGTTTCAGATGCTTACAAATAGCTCTGGATTGCTTTGAGTTTGGTCCTCTGGAAACAGGAAATATCAATCATCTAGCTGAATTCAGGAAAACATCTGTTAATGTCCTACTTTAACAAGTTTTTATGCCAAAGTTAAAAATGAAAAGCCCCTGCCCTCAAAGTGCTTACACGCATTTGGGATACAGAATGCATAGATGTGAGTAAATATTAACAAAGAAATACAAAGTCACCTTCTAGGGTTAGAGGGAGCCAATGGCTAGGGATAGGGAAGGAGAGAGAGAATTGAGAAAGGCCTTTTGAAGGAGGTCGGTAACTAGTTTTATTTTGATGGAAGTTAGAGATCTTTTTTCAGGGGAAATGAGAAGGGAGTACATTCCTTTAGAAGGAAATTACGGATACAAAGGCCCAGGGTGCCCCAGAATGTTATGGCTAGAAATCACTGGACCTGAAACCTTGGAGACACAGGCTCAAAACACATTTATGAGTTATAAGTTAGCTATGTGACACTTTCCTTCTCTAAATTTTAAAACTGGGGACCACCTGTAGTAAAACCTACTACACTGGGCTGTTGAGCGTCAAATGAGATCAGTTACTATATGACAAGTGCTTTGCAAACTTAACATGCTATTAAATATCAGTATTTATTATTAAAATATCCCACGTTTTTCTGAGGAGGCTTAATGTGAAAGAATTCGAGGTGAAGGTTGCAAAACTGGGGTTGGGAAAAGTATATACACATGACTGAAACAATAAAAGGAAAGAAACAATACAGCAAAACTCCAAAACTAAATGTGCGATTTACAGTCACCAAGTTTGATCTTGAAAAAAGATGAGAAAAGATACATTTCCCTCCAATCTTTGCAGAAACAGAGTACAGGGGTAGATATTGTCAGGCTTACTTAACCCCCTCCTTTTATTCTATTCTTTTACTATACTGCATGGATTGGGTAGAAGGAGGAGGGAGGTGAGAAAGGAAGGGGAAGATGCATACATAGATATAACTAGGAAAAATGAAAGTGATGTTAAGAAAACTAACAAAAGACAGAAGAAAACCAAATACCAGGAGTATACCACCCAATGAAGATGCAATTAAAGCAATTATTAGGAGTATATTGCCCAATTATATTCCAGTAAAACTGACAGTCTAAATGAAATATATAAATATCTGTTGTTGTACAGTCACATCTGACTCTTTATGATCCTATATTATGAAATTTGTTTGTTTGTTTTTTTTGTTTTTGCAAAATTATTCAATGATTGGCATTTCTGTTCTCAGTGGATTAGGACAAACAGAGATTAAGTGACTGCCCAGGTCACACAGCTAGTAAGTTTCTGAGGCTAGGATTTGAACTCAGATATTCTTGACTCCAAGTCCTTTGTTCTGTACACGAGGTCCCCTAGCTGCTTCTAATGAACATTTACAAAAATTGCCAAGATTAATAAGAGATGAAACTATAATAATTATCCCTATCTTAGAGCAAGAAATTGAATAAGCCATAAATGATCACCCTAAGAAAAAAAAATTGCCAGGGCCAGAAGGATTTACAAGTGAATTCTATCAAAAATTTAAGAAAACAATTAACTTCAAAATCATATAAACTATTTGAAAAAATAGATAAAGAAGGAATCTTACATTATTCCATCTAGAGCCCAAATATGGTTTTGATACCTAAACCAGGGAGAGAAAAAACAGAGAAAGAAAACCATAGGCTAATTTCCCCAAATACATATTGATGCAAGTATTTTAAACAAAATACTACAAGGAAATTATAGCAGTGATTAGGTGGGATTTATATCAGAAATGCAAGGCTAGTTCAATATTAGGAATACTTTAGCATAATTGACAGCATCAATAACAAAAACAACACAAATCATTTTAGATGAAATGTACATCCACTTCTAATTTGTAACGATTGGAATGATGCCACCTGCTGGATGCTCTCTCCCTTTTTTATATTGTATTGGCATATTTTTAGTTAGCATAGGATATATATTCTGTTATTTCTGGCTGTTTCATGAGCACACCCATTTGGGTTTTTCCAACGAAACAAAGGGGGGATTGTAACGATTGGCATGAGCCACGTGCTGTAGACTTACTGTAGCAAAACCTCCGTCACAAGGAGAGAAGGCGTCTGAAGCAAGACATGCAGTTCTTTGGTGTCAGGAAGTGAGGTTTGTTTGTGGAATGAACAGGGGAGAGGCGGGCTCTCTCACTCTTTTTCGTGTGGACTCTGGGCGGAGAGCGGAGCTAGGAATGTTCTCTCCTTTTTAAGAGATAGATGAATATAGGTCTTTCTCTCTCTCTCTCTCGTTACCAAATTCTTATTCTCCTTAATAAATGCTTAAAAGTCTAATTCTTGCTAAAGCTTATAATTTTATTGGCAACCCACTCATTACTATTTTAGACAGTGACACTGTATATACCCTTTTGACCCAGCAACACCACTATTAGGTTGGTTTCCCTAAGAGATCAAAGAAAAGGGAAAATAACCTATTTGTACAAAAAATATTTATAGTGGCTCTTTTTTGTGGTGGCAAAGACTTGGAAACTGAGTGGATACCCCTCAAAGGGGTAATGGTTTTAAACAAGCTGTCGGATATGATTGTGATGGAACACTATTGTACTTTAAGAAATGACAAGCAGAATAATTTCAGGAAAATAAAAACTTGAAAGACATATAAAAGGATACAAAGTGAAGTGAGCAGAAACAGGATAACACTGTACACAGTAAAAAACAATATTGTAAAAATGATCAACTGTGAAAAACTTAGTTACTCTAATCAGGATAGTGATCCAAGACACATTCAAAGGATCCTTGATTTAAAAAAAAATTGCTCTTCACCTCCACAGAAAGAATGAGTGCAAATTGAAGTATACTTTTAAAAACTTGTTTTTATTCCTTTTTTTGCTTGCTCCCACGCCACAAATATGGAAAATGTTCCTCATGATTTAACATGTATAATTGACTTAATAAAAAGATAATTACCTCTTTCTCTTCCCTCCCCCCAAAAAACAGCTAGGATAAAAGGAAGTAGAATGTCATCACAGTGTAACTCGATATAGATGTGATTATAGAATAGAATTTGTTAAAGGGTGGCAGCTACATGGGGGACTAAGCTTAGAGGGATTTAGTTACTAAAAGAGGAAAATCATCCTGGTTCAAGGCAATGCTTGTGGCACACAGCCTAAGACCACCTTGTAGAAGAAGCCTTGTCTGCTTGCTCCAACAGCTAGAGTGCCCTCTCTTCCAATCTTATATGTATTATCCTTTATTGTCCAAAGGTTTGAGAGTAGTTTTAAGCTATTAAATCTTAAAACTGCATTCTTTATGTGAACCTTATATTATGCTGTGTATACTTAATATTGTATTAATTTTCTTCTTGTTTTGAAAAGAGCAAGGACTTTTTATTCTTAGTATTTGTGGCCCTGCTGTCTAGCCACAGTGCTTGGCACAAAAATATGTGTTTAGTAAATGCATGTCAGTGATCACCCATTCAGGTAAAATAGGATAAAGAAACACTGATATCACTCAAAGGAAAATAAAAGACTCCCTGGTTAAGGATGACAAACAACTTATTTGCATTTCTTCTTTCTAAAGAGTAGGACAGGATTTAAGAGCATTGTTATCTTGATTCAAGCAGAGACTAGGGAGTGACTTAATCATGGTCTTAGCACAGGTGAAGGAACTTTCAAAAGAATTTTCTTTGTCAGCTGTTCTTTTTCATTGAGCTTAGGACAAATATGGGAGAAGGCTTAAATTGCAGGCTAGAGAGTGGTTTTAGCTTAGTCAGAAGACTCCTGAGTCATCAGTGTAGATTGGACACACCTGTGGCAAGCAGCAACTCACAGGTAACTTGAAATAGCACTGTATTTTCCACCCTTTTGCATTTCAGGACTACTGCTACTCATGGTAAGAATTTCATTTGTATAAAGATTAAATAAATCTGTGACCTTGGAGAATTGAAAGCAAGCTTTCAAAGTTTGCTTTTTCAGATCCTTTTTGCAGGAAAAAAAACTCAACAGAGTTGTTTGCTAACTTTCCTCTACAGTTTTCATGGAGTTAGTAGCTTCCTAGCAAGGAGTTTACCTTGTTTCCAAGTTGTCTCCAGAAAATTGGATCTTTCCTAGAGGTATCACTTTTCTCTATCCCACTCCTGAAGTCTTCTCCTTCTAATTGGATTTGGTGGAATTCTTTAATAGAAAACTATGTGGGGGCAGCTACGTGGCACAGTGGATAAAGCACCGGCCCTGGATTCAGGAGGACCTGAGTCCAAATGCAGCCTCAGACACTTGATACTTACTAGCTGTGTGACCTTGGGCAAGTCACTTAACCCCAATTGCCCCACCAAAAAAAAAAAAAGGGAAACTGTGAAAGGTCCTTTTTCCTTTGATTAATAGTTTATAGTCCTAAAATGAAGTTGAATCTTATCATATATAATTATGGGAAAGGTTAGCAGGTCTCCTTTACTTGAAATGTGGGATTCTCATAACAGGGACTCCCATATTAGAAGGATTATTGTATCTTCTTTTTCTCTTTTTTATTTTTATGTTCTCCCTTCCCTAACCTTCAGCCAGGGCTTCAGTCTCTCAGCTGTATATAAAATTATTTAATGACAATTACACACACACACACACACACACAGGTCCTATCATCATTTTAGAATTTAATTGCCCAGAGGGAAAACATGCTTGCTAAAGTTAGTAAGATGTATTTTACTTCCAATGTAAATACTGACTTCTGTTTGTGAAGTGCATTAATAAAGAGTCCTTTATAAAGAATCTCTACCTAAAGGGATTGAGCTTCATTGTAGTAAGAACAGGTAGTAGTACTGTTGATAAAAATTGTCTTAACTGATTTGGACTTAGAAAATGTACTGAGGGGGGCAGCTAGGTGGTTCAGTGGATAAAGCAGGAGGACCTGAGTTCAAATTTGACCTCAGATAGTTGACACTTACTAGTTGTTTGACCCTGGGCAAGTCACTTAACCCTCATTGCCCTGCCCCCCCCCAAAAAAAAAAGTGTACTGAGAAAGAGGATATGTAATTCTGGTCCTTTTGTGATGCAACTAAAGTGACATTTCTTCCACCAACCACACCAGCCTCCTTTGGCATCTCTTTAGTGTGATACTCTATGGCAATTTTTCTTTGTACCATTCCTTTTGGAAGTTATTCACATACTCCCTTTTACTCTTCCTTCTCTTTATATTATGGGAGGCCCCTTTGAAGTCTTTTCCAGATGGCTTCTTCAATACCTGACCTCAAAGAAGTTTATAAGCTGCACTGTGATTTCTATCACATCTACCTGTGTACAAGTGGCAAGAGTCATATTGTGCTTTATGGGTTCCTTGGTCTTATAGTTAGGAAGACCAGGGTTCAAACATTGCTTTTGATATTTATTAGCAATGTGAGCCACAGGAAGCAACTAAACTTCTAGATAGAAACAGTCTCACAGGACTATATAGAATTTAATAGTCAAGCCATGGACAGGATAAAACTGCATTGGTAAAAAGAGTTTCTGTACCATTATTTTTTTTTCTGGCTGACTGAAATTAAAAGTTCTTCCTGTATGATCTGTATTCTAGTCTCATTTCCTAATCAATAGTAAGTTCCTTAATGCTTTATCCAATATCTTATTTAATTTTGTAGCTTTGCATTGTACAGGATAGGATTTTAATAAATGATTGAATTAATATGGTCCTCTCTTTGATGGTAGACACCCCAATGACTCCTTTTGTATTACAGATAGTGCCAAGCACAGTGCTATGCACATAAATGCCCTCTAAATTCATATAGATTGAAAGAGAGAATGAGGCAACAAAGCCATTATTCCATTGATGCATTTGGATAACACTCCTTTCCTTCAATGTGATAAATGTCTCAGTGAAAAGAAGGCTGACTTATTTTGGGCAACTGCAGAGATGAGATGATGCATATGAATTTGCTTTCAAAATTGTAAAATGTTTCACAAATGAGATTTTTAAAAAATCAATATTAAAATGAGTGAGATGGTACTTGGAATAGAATAAGAGCAAAATACTAATATAACATGTTTGTTTAGGAAATGTTTGAGGTAAAAGGAGTTTTATATCTTTTCTCTTTTTATGAACTAAGCGCCAAAATAGTTCCTGGAATCTAGACAAAATATTTTTATTCCATTTTACAGATGGTCAATTGACCAAACAAACAAATCAACAACAACAAAAATAAGCCTCTTAAAGATGAGGAATATGGTGGCTTTTTCTCTGTGACCTTAGCATAGTGCCTCGGACCATAGAGACTAATTTCTAATTGCTTGTTGCCAATTAATTCAAATATATAACAGAAGAGAATACCAATGACAGTAGATGAGTGTTACTTGAAGTGGTTTGCTTTTTGTTTTTTATTTTTGTTTTGTTTTGTCTTTTTTGCAAAACTTCTCAAATACATGAGCCTATTGAGGCTTTTAATGTCATGGGGGGCAAAGAGGACGTTAGCTTGGCTTTGTTACTGATTTTTCACAAATGAGAGACTGTGAAAGTGGAAATTGAGAGGAGTATTTCAACAGGCTAGAAAATCTGGGCTACCAGCACAAGGACTAGACATAGAAGCCAGGCAGTTGGTCATGACAGTCTTGAGGGTTTGTGTACTGTTCAATCAAGTATTAACCCAGGATAAACTGTCCCAGTGAAATGAAGATATTGTGATAGGTTTGTATTTCTGTCTCAGTTGATCAAAAGCTGTGTCTATAGTAAGTACAATGGATCTCCTTTGTAGAAAAGAGTGTTGTAAAACGGGGCTTTCCACTCTTGTGTATCAGGAAGTTGTAGCCTCTGGAATAATTAAAAAAAAATAAGTGGGATTGGGCATGGGGGTGGCTAGCTGGAAGCAAAAAATAGGAAGCTAAATCCCAGGCAAGAGCATGAAGAGGTTAGAAGAATGTGGTGGTGGGTGTGTGTGTGGGGGGAATCATGAGAATCTAAATTGGGATTTATGTAATAGGTATGAAGTTTTTACCCTTAGAAGGTAGACCCACATCTTCTGAGAAAAAAAATCAACTTTTCATATTCCTGAAATTTTAGGACTGTTAGGGAAAAGATTAAAACAAAGTCAAAACATTTTATCTATTGAGAAGAAACACTATATCCATAGTTTGGGATTAGGTACTACATACCTTCTGATAAGTCTAGAAAATCAACTAATGTGAACCAGATAGAATCAATCAGGATTTATACTGTATGCTCTACCCTCTTCCCCCATCTCCCCCAACTCAGAATTTTAGAGCTGGAAAGAACCATAGTGGTTTAGTCCAACTAATACTAAAAAAACTTCTCTCTTACAATATTCCCTAAAAGAAAGTGGTCATCTAGCCCAGTCTGAAGATGTGCTGTAATGAATGGGGAATACAACACCTCTGAGACACTCCATTCGAGTTTTAAATAGCTTTAAATGGATAGGAAGTTTTTCCTTATGCTTAGCTTATATTACTCTATTAGGAGATTCTGTCTCTAGCTCTAGTTATGCCCTCTTGCTCTGAAGAGAACCAAATTAAATTGCTCCTCCACAGACAATGCTTGCCTTTACAAGCTCAATATATCCCTTTTCTTCAAATAATTGTTAATGTAACTGTGCTAGTTGCCTTCTCTGAATGTACTCTAGGATGTGAAAGAAGCTTCCTAAAACATATTGAACATACTGAGTAGTAGCAATATTTGATGATCATTTGGAGACAAATTATATAACCATATACAATATAGCAAAATTTCTGTATGGGTGATGTAGGATTGAGAAGGAAACTGGTGATTTGGGGGGCACAGCTGGTACAATTTATCACTACCAATTAAGCTAGGCATGTTTAAAGAAAAATAGGCTATGTATGATATGTGAAAAACGGATTGAGAAGATGGTTTTAAGTCAGTATGGTGGACTTTCTGGACCATGACTTACGAAATGAAGTTAATAGACTGAGTGTATCTTATATGGACTGGTAAGAATGTACTTGCCCTACTAATATTGATATGATTAGGAAGATTTTGAACTCAAATGTAGTGGAGTAAGGAAAAAAAAAAGATTAAATTCAATTGATAAACCAGGTACTGTGGAGAGTAAGAAGTATGACAGAGAATAGTCTAAGAAGTGTTTAATAATTCATAAGAAAAAATCATTGTGAGAAGAAATGATTGAGTTTCAGATTCTGTCCCAAATAAAGAAATATGGGTAATAAGATCACCTTATGCACAGTATCAAGGTTTGATGGAGTTTAGGACTTGCAAATGGAAATGAATAGGGATATACCTGATTCCAAAAGAACATGTCAGATACAGTGATGGTAAAGAATTGTATTTTTTACAAGTGCATGTGTGTGTATAATGTATGTAGATGTATGCAATCTATAAACCCATGGAAGGAAACAGACTCAAGAACATTTGGATAATGTTATTTAGTAGTGAGTATGGTACCTATCACAAGTGCAATCAAAAGAAACTCATGATGAGTACAATATGCTGACCACCAAATTGTGATGAAGGGAGGGTGTAGAAGCCCTATGACACAATTTCCTGGAATTCTGTTTGAGATATGTTCCTTTTATTCAAGGAGCTGAAATGCTCTTGCCTTCTCTTGATGATAAATTTACCTTTATAAAGGAAGAGAAAATTTTAAAAAGCAGAATTTTGGGGGACTTATGAATATATAGATATAGATAGATATAGATATAGATATAGATATTCATGGTATCTTTAGAACCTATGGAAAGAAAGAACAGGAACCCTGGGTAGAGCCTGGCATAGGTCCTAGATTTCAGGAGAATGGATGTCAAAGTTGTAATAAAAGGCCCCTCAAGAAAAGCTTACTTGAGAAGATGGAGACAAATATGGCTGCAATGAGAGCTCTTTGATGGACAATAGATTCAAAAGCTCATGTCTAGGGGCCACTAGGTGGTGCAGTGGATAGAGCACCAGCCCTGGATTCAGGAGGACCTGAGTTCAAATCCGGCCTCAGACACTTAACACTTACTAGCTGTGTGACCCTGGGCAGGTCACTTAACCCTAATTGCCTCACCAAAAAAAAAAAAAAAAAAGTCATGTCTAAAAGATGTGAGGCCAAATAACTGAACACAACAACAAAAGAATGGATAGATATGTAAGAATAATGCCAGAAAGGCCTAGGTAGAGTATGAAAAGTAATTTTTGGGGAAATATTAAGAATAGAATTGTGGTTTTTTGTGTTTTTTTAAAGAAGATGATTGGTATACTATTTAGGAGTGGATGAAATGAGAGCAAAATTTAAAAAAAAATCACAATTGGATAACACAATTTTTCTTCTGCCTTTTCTTATAGGAAGAATAAACCTGACCCCAGAAGACATAAAACAAAAGGTTAGGGGATCATAATGCAAGATGAATGAAAAGATATAAATGATCCCAATTGTCCTCAATGAATTCATAGCATCTGGTCTAAATAACTGGTATAACTCTGTACTGAAGAAATTTTGAGATATTATTGCTAAATTTTTTGAGTGAACTTTTAAGCATAATGGGGAAGGTGCCATGAGACTATAAATGGGTAAACTTTTTCCCGATTTTATGAATATGGTGGATCCTACAACTATAGGCTTGATGAACTGCAAATTAGAGGCTGGATGAACACACGGAATTATTGTTGAAAGGATTACAATTACAGGTAAGAAATGAAAAGTGCACACTATTCCTCTTATTTCAGTACTTTCATTATGTCAACAGCCTTAATCTTAGCTAAACCTGGAAATGTGGAATTGGAAGAATTTTTAAAGCTCAATGTGTTTAAAACATGTTTAAAGTTAAACATTTAGTTAAATTTTGTTTCTGAAAATTAAAATTAAAATTATAAACTCTAAGTGAGCTAAGACTGGGAGAATAATGACTAATCCATCTTTGTTAATTTGGAAAACTAAAATCTTTCATCTTCATATGTTAGAAGGGTCAAGTCATTTTCTGGTCTTTTTCTACTCTAAAATCATTAAAGTAATTACTTTTAAAAAAGATTTCTTAAACTAAACTCTCTAATCCTCCTTTGCATCATAAATGTCAAACACATCACCACCATAACTCCTCAGTTCCTAGGAACCAGATTAAAATGCAATAGGAAAATATTTAACAAAATAAGTACAAATACAATAAAGAATAGATATGTCAATTTGTAATTTTATAAGTCATAATGTGCCCTCTGGGATCCTTGTATATGGTTTAGGAGTTCCTGTTTGTATTTGAGTTTGATACCAATGGTCTATAGGTTCTTTGTGGCTGCCCAGAGAACTGGCCTACAGGAAATTGGTGTGATGTTTCAACTTTGTTTCTTGTTTGTCTTGTAAATCTTTCTTTTGTTCTATGGTAGTTCTGGTCTACTCTTTTCCAGTTTTTTTATACTTCACAGATCTCCTCAGTCCACTCCAACCACTCTACTATCTCAACTCCCAAATAATCTGTGATCCAGTGACACTGGTCTTTTTGCTGTTCTTTGCACTAGAAACTGTCTTCTGACTATGTCCACTTACTGTCTCCTACTTCTGGAATTCTATTCGACCTCAACTTTGCCTCTAATCTTCTTTGGTTTTCTCCAAATCTCAGCTAAAATTCCAGCTTCTAAAATAAACCTTTCCAGTTCTCCTTAATGCAAGTGTCTCCCCTTTGCTGATTTACCTCTAAGGGAAGACTTCCCCTGGTGAAATGTGTGGGTGAAAACAATTTGTTCCAAAAGACATGAACGAAGCTAAAGTAAGCACTATGGAGTGCTTAAAGCTTTGTTACACACCAAAGACACCAAGGTCATCCACTGCATCCCAGAGACCATTGGTAGCCATCCTGACTTTTGTCTTGCCACTGAACTCCAATGACTGTGGAAGAGAGAGAGTCTGATGGTTCTGTCCAATTCTGCCTTACTTAAATCCAACTCACGAACACGTCAAGACATTACCTGTGATGTCATTGGTCCTCTTTGAAAATGAAGGAGGAATAACAACCTCCAGCTTAGCCTGTATATATTTTGTGCATTATCGTTTTTATGTTGTCTCTCCCATTAGACCCTGAACTCCTTGAGAGCATAGATTGACTTTTGCCTCTCTTTGTATTCCTAGCACTTAGTATAGTATCTGACACATAATAGGTTCTTAATGCATATGTGTGTGTATATATATATATATATACACACACACACACATATATATATGTATATATGTATGTATATGTATATATAAATCTTATATTAATATATATCTTTATATATAGATCCTATATATGTTATATATATATACATACATACATAGAAAGATACGTGCATACATACATACATAGATCCTATATATGTATGTGTTATAAAATCTAACTAGGACTTAATTAATTTTGATGAAATTCAGTATACTGATATTAAAAATTATTATGTTACATTTATTTATGGCCCAACCTTCCAGCTTGAATACTACTACTACTACTACTACTACTACTACTACTACCACTACTACTACTACTGTGAGAATATTTTATTAACTTGCTTACGGGCCTAATCTATGGATGACTAATCTGGGGACTTTTGACTATCTGGCTATCTGACTGTTATTAATTTAATATGGGCCGTTTATAAAATTTCTCCACACTGCTCAACTCCCAAATTCATAAGCAAAAGATTAAGAATCCTCTTAATTAAATAATCAAAGCAGAATTTATTTATAAAAATCAATGTAAATGATATGGGTTAAGAAATGCAAATTATACAACCTGTCTTCTTTTAATATAGTAAGGGCCTTTGCTGCCTCTTGCCTTAGGGTATGCTCCAGCTTTCTCCAACTTTCACTCTTTTTCTCCTTCACTTCAGCTCCCCTGCTTCTCTTTCATTTCTCAGCTCCTTTCTTCTAATGCCAAGCTCCTTTCACTGTCAACCCCCCTTACCGTCTAACTTTCCTCTCTGTACTGCCACGCTGAACCCCTGTGCCTCTTTCTCACAGATCTCCTTGCGTTTTCTTAATTCTCCAGCATCCTCCAGCCTCCTTGCTCTTAGCTTTTTCTCCATCTCCCCCCTTCTTACATAGCCTCAGTCTCCTTAGGGTCCTTGTAGCAGCCCCCCTTCTGTCCGTCCACTCTCCCTTTCTCCAACCTGCTTCTCCCTGTACTGTCTCCTTCTATTCTCTTAATCTTCCACCCTCCCTTTACTGTCTTCTCCCCTGTATATATGTTCCTTCTCTCCCTTCAAACCTTGGGCTCCCTGTGCCCCCACACATACCAAGCTAATCCACTGGCCGCACTAGGGCTGTGCCCAGCAGGGCTTGAGGGGCCCATGTCCCCTGCTGTGGACCTGGGAACGATACATGGGCTATGCTAGGGCCTGGCAGGACAAGCCTGGGATCTCTGGGGCAGCTCCCCTCAATGCATAGGGAGCTGGGGCTTTTTCCCCCAGCTGTCTGACCTGGCATCCCATAAAGCCCATGGGGCTTTTTGGCTCAGCTGAAGTGGAGGGGGAGGGGTACCAGCCCCTCTTACACAGAAAAAAACCCTGAGGCCCTAAGGCTTTTTAATCTCAGCCCAAAGGCAGGGCCCCCAAATCACAATAAATTTCCACAGTACTACTTTATATTTATTTATATGGTACTTTACAAAGTGCTTCTTATAAAGTTAGGTTCTGATTAGTACAAATAATGATTCCTCTGAATGGTCACATGTATTCAAATTTGCCTTTTTGAAGTTAAAATTATATGAAATGTGATCACTGGCTTTGTTTAATGCAACCCCTTCAAGGGACTCATTCACACTAATTGGGAAGTGGCTGTATGATTTCATCTGGTTCTCAAAACAACCTTGTAAGGTTTTTGTTGTTCAGTCATCCAGTCATGTACAACTACCCACGACCTCATGGACCATAGCACACCAGGCCCTTCTAGACTCCATCATGTCTCAAAGTCTACCCAGTCTCTTGCTTCCATGAAACTATCTCTCCATCTTACCCTTTGCTATCCTCTTCTCCTTTTGCCTTCAGTCTTTCCTAACATCAGAGTCATTTCCAGTAAGTGACATCTTCTCATCATGTGGCCAAAGTATTTAAGCTTTAGCTTCAGTATTTGTCCTTCCAAAGAATAGTCTGAATTAATTTCTTTAAGTATTGACTGATTTGACCTACCTCCTTGCTATGTAAGGGAGTCTCAAAAGTCTTCTCAAGCACAAATAGTTTGAAAGCTAATTTCTGTGGCACTCAAATTTCCTGCTAATCCAACTTTCAGAGCCATAAATTACTATCCCAACAAAAACATAGCTTAGGCTTTCCATATTTGACATAGTTTTCCTTTTAAGGAGAAAGTGTCTTTTAATTTCCTGTCTAATGCAAGGGCCAAAATTTGATATATGTCATGTTAATTGGGTGACTTGCCAGAATATTGGGGTCCTGGAAATATGAGGGACCTTTTATGTTCACCCTCCCCTAGATATTTCTCCCAGGCCAATAAGAAAGGAACCATATGACTTTAATTCACAGAAGGATCAGATTTTATTACTTGAGAATTAATTAAACAACAAAGGTAAGACTAATAAAAATCAAAGATAAGGAAATAGGAAAAGAAATACAGATAAATACTCTTAAATCCAAACTTAGCCTATGCAATCCCCAGATCATTTCCAATTAAGCTAATTCAAAGGAATTTATGGTTTTCCTTTGTTCACTCACCAACACCTGGAAAGTCTACAGTTGTGTGCGCCACCAGAAGGGGAGAAGCCAGAGAGAGAGAGAGAGAGAGAGAGAGAGAGAGAGAGAGAGAGAGAGAGAGAGAGAGCGCGCGAGCTAGTGTTTCAAAAGAACCTCTACCTCCCTTCAGGGAGCATTCAATCTTTCCTCCCCCAAAAGAGGAGGTCCTTCAAAAACTTACTATGGAGAGTTCTCTTTCTGACCTCAGTAGCATATGTAACTTCAGAGTGAGCCAATTGTGGCCCCTCCCAAATGAGTCAGCTAAAACGCCAATAATAATTTTTACCACAAATAATTTTTACCACACTAATATTGCTGTTTTCACTGGTCTTTGGACCCAAGAATATACAATCTGACACTGCTTCCATTGCTCCTCTTACTATAGCTAAGAAACAATGGGAAAAGTTGCCATAATCTTAGTTGTTTGTTTTTGTTTTTTAAATATTGAGCTTCAAATCAGCTTTTCTCCTGTTTTCTTTTACCCTTCTCAGGAGACCTTAATAGTTCTTCACTTTCTGCCCTCAGAGTGGTATCATCTCTATACCTGTTTCTCCTGTATCTTAAATCAAACTTTTGATTCATCTAGCCTAGTATTTCATATGATGTATTCTGCATATAAATTAAATAAATAATGTGACAATATGTCATACTACTTTCCCAATCTTTTTCAAATTATCTCTTCTGGATCTATTTTCCAAGTCAACTGTTTTTCCAAGGAGATATTACATATTGCCCTCTATTTTTTTCATTCAATTGGATTTGCTTTACTGTGTCTTGGTTTCTCATAAAGTCACTAGCTTCTATTTGCTCAATCCTAATTCTTAGGCAATTATTTTCTTCAGCAAGTTTTATCTGATTGAAATCTGATTCTATATGGTTGGAGCTTGTTGTGCCTGTGCCCTTCCCCCACTGGGCCGCCACCACTCAATTCGGCCCACTGGTTCAGAACCAGGGCACTTTACTCCAACTCCAGGAGAGACTACAGCCATTTCACCCTGGCCAACTGCCAATCCCCGTCACTGGTCCATTAGCCGAGTCTCAGAAGAGACTCTGAAGACTTGGCGGTGTCTGTTCCTGGGTGGGTGTAGGCCATGCGCTGAGCTCTTCTTTCAGTCCGATCATCAGGTGATCTCAATTGACATTTTTTTGGCTGGAACATAGTCTCACTCTGTTCTTATGTGAGTTAGGCTGCTTTGGTTTTTGTTGTTGTTGTTGTTGTTGTTGTTGTTTTTGTTTTTCTTGGGTTTTTGTCATTATTTGGGAGTGGATGGGTTTATGGGGAGCTCGTGTGAGTCACAGCCTCTCCTCCAACATCTTCTCCTTTCCCAATCTTTAACCAATCAGTTAGTTCTTATTTGATTCTAATTGCTGCTTCTTGACTCACATACAGGTTCCTCAAGGGAGAAGTAAGATAATCTGGGACTCCCATCTCTTTGAGGACTTGCCACATTTTGTTATGATCCACGCAAAGTCTTTAGGGTAGTCAAGGAAGCCAAAGTAGTTGTTTTTTGTTTTGTTTTTTCTGAAATTCCCTGGCTTTCTCTATAATGTGGTGTATGTTGGAAGTTTGGTCTTTTACTTCTTCTGCCTCTTTGCAAACCTGTCAGGACTTTTGGTAATTCTTGTTTCACATAGTGCTAAAGCTCATCTTGCAGAATTTTAAAGCATAACCTTGATGGCATGTGAGATTAGTGAAATTGATTTGTAATTTGAACATTCTTTGACATTCTCTTTCTTTAGGATCGGGACATAAAATGATCTTTTCCGATTCAGTGGCCACTGTTAGGTTTTCCCAATTTGTCATTATGTTGAATACAACACTTTATATTTTAAAAAGAATTTTATTATTTAGATATGATAAAAAGATTCATATACATGTGAATTTTATTTATTTTTTAAATAAACATTTTTAGTTAAAGTTTTGAGTTCCAAGTTCTATCTTTCCTTCCCTCCTTCCCCTCTCCCTTTCTAAGGCAGTAAACAATCAGATATAGGTTATACATGTGCAATTACATAAAACATGACCATATTAGTTATTTTGTATAAGAAAACTTGGGGCGGCTAGGTGGCGCAGTGGATAAAGCACCGGCCCTGGATTAAGGAGTACCTGAGTTCAAATCCGGCTTCAGACACTTGACACTTACCAGCTGTGTGACCCTGGGCAAGTCACTTAACCCCCATTGCCCCACAAAAAAAAAAGAAAGAAAACTTGAATAAAAGAAAAAATGAATGTGAAAAATAGCATGTTTCAGTCTGTGTTCAATCGATATCAGTTCTTTCTTTGGAATTGGATAGTATGTTTCATCAATATTCCTTTGAGATTGTCTTGGATCATTGTATTGCTAAGAATAGTTAAGTCATTCACAGTTCTTCATCAAATAATACTGTAGTCTTTGTGCACAATGTTCTCCTGGTTGTTCACTATGTATTATTTCATACAAGTCTTTCCATGCTTTTCTGAAATCATCCTGTTTGTCATTTCTTATAGCACAATAATATTCCATCACAATTATATACCACATTTTGTTTAGCCATTCCCCAATTGATGGGCGTTCTTCGATTTCCAATTCTTAGCCACCTGTCTTTGAGACATAAACCTAGCAATCATTTTGCTGAATCAAAGGGAATGCCCATTTTTATAGCCTTTTGGGCACAGTTCCAAATTACTCTCCAGAATGGTTGGATCAGTTCACAGCTCCAACAATAGTAGATTAGTATCCCAGTTTCCTACATTCTCTCCAGAATAAAATATTTTCCTCTTTTATTATATTTACCACCCTAAGAGGTGTGAGGTGATGCCTCAGAGTTGTTTTAATTTTCATTTCTCTGATCAATAGTGATTTAGAGTAGTTTTTCATATGACTACTGACAGCTTTGATTTCTTTGTCTGAAAACTGCCTGTCCATATCCATTGACTATTTATCAACTGGTAAATGATTTATATTTTAAAAATTTGAGTCAGTTCTTTACATGTTTGAGAAATGAGGCCTTTATCAGAGATAATTGTTTCAAAATTCTTTCCCAGGTTTCTACTTTCTTTATAATCTTGGTTATATCAGTTTTAGTTGTGGAATGCAGCAGTTTAAGAGCATTATCTTTTAGGATTGTAAATAATTCAGTTGGAATTCCATCACCTCCATAGCCTTATTGTTAGCAATCCTTCCTAAAGCCAACATAAATTCATTCTCCACGATATATGACTCTAAATTTTAAGATATTTCTTGTATAGTTCTGTATATTCTTGCTATCTCTTCTGAATTGCTTCTGCTTTTGTTAAGTCCCTACAATTTTTGTCTTTTATCATACCCATTTTTGCACGAACCATTCTCTTGATATTATCTTTCCTTGTGAGAAAATAATTATTAATAATGAATTTCTTGGGGGGACACCGAGATCAGTTTCAGTCCTTTCTTCCCCCACTCCAGAAAGTTCAGCTCTTGTCTGAGACAAACCCAAGGGAACAAAAGAAATGGAGATTTATTCTTTTGTCTAGCTCAGTGAACTGAGGGGATCAAACCACACAGATACTGGACTTAGCCTTTGCCCTTTAGAGAGGGTCTTTTTGAAAACCCTTCCCTTATGTCATTGGTAGAGTTCATTTTAATTTAGACCACCCTCAATTTATGTCAACCATTGGAATTGAATGATGCTAACCAATTAGCTTTGATCAATGTATAATGACCCGCCTCTATCTAAAGAGGATAAACCCTTGGCCATGCCAGGCTACACTCTCTTTACCCTCTCTTTACCCCTCTCTTTACCCTCTCTCTTGGCTCTGAATGTGCATGCTCTTCCTCTTACGACAATGTAGGTATGAAGGCCTGATACCATGAAAAGTTAGGGAGACACAAGTCAGTACTTTATGAATATATAATATTAATAATAAATGCATATTGCCCAAACTGGTTTAATGGCCATTAATACATAAATAGCAATTAATTTATAAATTATAGTAGCAATAATTTGAAATAACACACCTATTCTCTTGTTTTCTTCTATTTCTTTGCATTGTTCATTTAACTAAACCTTTTTTATCTCCCTTTGCTATTCTTTTAGTTAATCACATCTTTCCCTTTCCCTTTTCTTCTTAGCTATTTGTAAAGAATCATCATACAGCCATTTTCCTTTCTTATTCTTATTTTTCTTTGTGTTTTTTTTGTTGTTGCTTTCAGTATAGTATTGCAAACTTCTGTCTATAGTTCTTCAGTCACTCTATTTACCAGATCTAATCCCTTAAATCTATTCGTTACTTCCACTTCATATTCATAAAAGATATGATTTAGGTCATACCTATGTGGTCTGATGGTTTTCCCTACTTTCTTCAATTAAAGTCTGAACTCTTCAATAAGAAGTTGATGATCTGAGCCACAGTCAGCTTCAGGTCTTCTTTTAATTGACTGTATAGAGCTTCTCCACCTAGGTGATAGTATTATTCTCATTTTATGAAAGAGGAAACAAATGGTAAAACACATTACCAAAGACCACAGTTAGTAAATGTTTAAGCAGGATCCAAAACTATATTTGCTATCCCAAACAGTTGTTATTCATCCTTTGTTCTTGAAAAGGACCAATGGTATCATGAGGGTGGTATCTTAACTTGCAAATAAATTGCATTTGAGTCAGAGCTGTGTACAGAATAGTGAATAATACATTTTCGTGTGTGTGTGTGTGTGTGTGTGTGTGTGTGTGTGTGTGTGTAATTTTCAATAGATTGCAATAACATTTTCTCATGGGTAGTCTTGTTGGTCTTAACAGCATTAATGTTTATGCTATACATATATTTGCTTATTTTATTACTCAGTAATAAGTCAAACTATAATGCTCAGTTAAAAAAAATTGGGTGGGAGGGACCTACGACTTCATTCATTTGAGGAACTTCTAGTGTGGAAAGTTCTTTGGCTGATGCAAACTGTCAATTTCTCTGCAACTTGGGTCACTGAAAATTCAAGTGGGTCAGGTGAGTGAGACAGATAATTGTATGGGTCAAAGGGTCAAATTTGAAGCCATCTTAAGACTGTTACAGGTGGTATAGTGCCATGCATGGTCTCAAAAAGCCCAATTACTTTCTCTTCAGTATTTAACCAAAGTAAAGGCACTATTCTAATTCATTCCAGGAGAGCTTTTTAAGGTGTATTGCCCCTGAAAGTGACTACAAACTACAAAGTTTTGAAAGTAACTGATGTAGATGTGTCTATATGGAGATTGTATACTTATATGCAAAATGCTCCTGAAAGGCTTGTCTCATTCCCAACAAATACAAACACAATCTGTTCCCAATAATTTGGCTAACAGCCTTTACTGGTGCTAAAGCAGCATTTATGTCCTACTAAAGCTTGAAACTATATGTAGTAAGATGACTTAGTTTTGGCTTCTGTCCACTTCTCAGAATATTACTTTAGAGGTCATGGCTTAATGAGCATACACTATTTAAGTTTAGGGCAAAGTAGCATTCTAGGCAATGTTTTGCATAAAATGCCCAGAAGCTTTTACATAGGTCAGACTAAACCATAACATAGGCCATTAGTTACCAGAGAAAACTATACACATGCAACATATATCATTTATTTATAATATATGAATGTTTTATGTTTGGTGAAGGTGCTGTAGCTGCTTTTAGGTTTATCTATGTTATTAAATTCCCTAAATTGCTCTGCACCATATTATAGAATCAGAAACAACTCAAATGAGCAGCAACAACCAGCCCAGACATTACTGTTATGCCACCTCAACACACTTCCTATAATATTTCTGTTTGACTAACTCCTTATATCCTGTTAAATAATTCAAGAGAAAAGCAATATATTTTTCTTTCCTTTATAATGTATTAGAAATGGTAGGCAATGGGGCAGCTAGATGGCACAGTGGATAGAGCACCGGCCCTGGAGTCAGGAGTACCTGAGTTCAAATCCGGCCTCAGACACTTAAGACTTACTAGCTGTGTGACCCTGGGCAAGTCACTTAACCCCAATTGCCTCACTAAAAAAAAAAAAAAAAAAAAAAAAAATGGTAGGCAAAAAGGAGGAGCAAATTTTTGCCATGACCTAGAAGAGTGACGAGATATTTGTTTGCATCTTCCTTTGCCATTCTCATGGGATGGAAGAAGGCAATCCACCCTGTATTTTTTAATATATTAGTATGCATTACAAGGTGCCAGACCACCCTAACCCATGGCCCAATCTGAAGGATATAATGGAACCTAACGGACAGAGGCACACTGATCCAAAATTCAAATCATTGTAGCATTTCCCCCCTCATTCCCTGTAGAATTCTAAATTATCTTTGCTTCTGTTAGAGCACACCTAAACACAAAAATTCTCCTCCTGGATAAATATTTTTGTAGGAATTCCTTAGCAACAAGATTTCTTTCAATTTAAAGAATACTCATTAACTTAACTTACCATTTTATTTATTGTTGCTCCTGCAATGAAGTCCTACTCTCTCAGGTCATGGCAGTGATCCAAAACTTTTGGGAGTTAAGCTAGCAGAGCAAAAACTCTGAATTATTTTTTAAAAATAAAAAGGCTTCAAGGATGAGGCTATTGGAAATTTAAATAAGAACCAAATTAGATAAGTTTGGAAAAGCCCTTTACCAGGACATAATGCTCGATGGTATGAAGAAGGAAATGGTAAACCATTCTAGTATTTTTTCCAAGAAAATGACATGGGGTCATGAAGAATCAGTCATGACTGAAAGCAACTGAACTACCACAGTAACAAAAATACTAGATGGCAGATAGGTGGTAGAGTTAATTGAGCTCTGTGACCCCAGGCAAGTCACTTAAACTTTGTATGCCTCAATTTCCTCATTGGTAAAATGGGGATAATTTAACAACTACTTCCCATGGTTGTTGTGGGAATAAAATGAGATAATATATGCAAAGGGATTTCCCAAATTTAAAGTGTTACACTAGCTAGGAGGTTGTGTGTGTGTGTGTGGGGGGGGCACAACAGTTGATGAAAATCTTTTCAAGCATAATGCATTGTTGTATGTAATAGTGGTTAGAGTACCTGCTTTCATAAAGACATGAAGTCATGAATCTTTTGAAGGAGCATTTACTAGAATCAGGAGTTATTTCAAATACGGTTGGCTAAAATTGATAGCATAGTCTTTAAGTTTTTATATGAGGTAGTTGTGTTGGCTTCCTTTCTTCTAAGGGAATATACAATTCCCCTTCCCTCCCAACCCCTAAACCCCTGGCCAGAGTTTTTTGTATCACCTATTTTGAAGATTTTTCTCTCCTTTTCTTTTATTCTTTTAATTAGGTTGTTTCTTGACTTCACACACTCATGTCAAACTTCTTCTGGTTCTACTTCTTTTTATAAATAGATCTGGATTGATGGGGCTTTTGTTGTATTTCCTTGACTCTATTTTTGGCAGGACTTAAAGTCATAAAGACATTTTCCACACAGAAAACACACTTAATCTTGACCTGTTGCCAAAAGGTTGCCCATTCAGACCATGCACATAGTATAAATATTTTTATACTATGGTTATTTATTGATTTTATTAAATTGTCCATATAGAACATATATTCTAACTCTTTTTTCCTCTATTAACTTAAATTGCTTTTAGGGTCAGGATCATGTCTCTGAAATCATTCTATAACATGCCTTTGTTATTCATTTGTATGACTAGGTCCTGCCAAGACCTAGCTCCTATGCTGTGATGCAGTACTGAAGTAGACAGAGCACCAGAATCAAGTCAGGAAGATCTGAATTCAAATCCCACCACAGGCACTAGGTTTGCGACCTTGGGCAAGTTACTTATCTGCCTGTTTCCTCAACTGTAAAATGGTAATAGTAATAGCACCTTCTTCCCAGGGTTATTTTGAGGAGCAAATGAGCAAAAAGTTGTAAAGTGCTTAGTGAAGTGCCTGGCAGATAGTGAGCACTATATAAATGTTAGCTATTATTTTATATTTTCCTAATATATTGCATGGGGCAGATAGGTGGCAAAGTAGGTAGAGTGCCAAGTCTAAAGTCCAGGAAGACTCATATTCCTGAATTCAGATCTGGCCTCAGAAACTTAATAGCTGTGTGACCCTAGGCAAGTACCTTAAGCCAGATTGCCACAGTTTCCTCATCTATAAAATGAGCTAGAGAAGAAATGGCAAACCACTCCAGTATCTTTGTCAAGAAGACCCCAAAATGGGATCCCAAAGAGTCAGACATGATTGAAATGACTGACCAATACAAACACGTATTGCATAGAAAATTGGTTCCCATTTTCATTTGGGAAACATAAATTTCCCCACCAGACATTCTCTATTATTCTTCTACAAGTTCTGAGGGAAAGAGATTTTGGAGAAGTACAGCTTGGTAAGACAATTTGTGTTTATTTCTTGTTTTCCAGTTATTCCTTCCTTTCTTTTTCAATGATCAGTGAACCTCCTTTTCGATCACTAGGCACTAGAGTAGAGGAAAGTGACTGAGAGTGTAGATAGTAGTTACATGTCAATTTAGGAGCAATGTTGGTATTTTATCCTTTTTATAACTTTATAAATTATATTTGATAACCATAGCATTCCCATAAAGAGGAAGAAAATATTTTGCAGTTGGAAAAATAAGGCACATTGAGACAGAGTCTACTGAAAACTTGGACTAGAGCCCAGCTGTCCATTGGTTTTTCTTCACTATGTATTGTGATGGAAAAGGATTTGAGAAACAAAGGGTCACATTTGTGACTAAGAATCTGGCACATTAGCTAAAATGATAACTGTGGTAAATACTGCCAAAGGATTAACTTTTGTGTAACAGTAATAATTTATTTTTTATACATGGCTCTGTCTGTACTTTGCTGTTCAGTCTCACTTTGGATGTCTGATTTGAGAATCAGGAAGAATATCACCTTTTCAAATTAAAGTCATTATTGAATAATTTGCTTAGCAGGCAATCCTTTAATCATTGTTGTATCTGAGGGATGAAAGTGGCTACCAGGTAATACATTTTTAGCTGTAACAAATATTAGACAGAATGAAAACCTCTATAAATTTTTTTTAAAAATCTGATTTTCCCTCTTTTTGAGTTTATCTATGTGACTCAATATGATAAAACATTTTCTCTTCTTCCTTTACCCTTTTAAAACTTTTAAAAAATTGAGTGGAGTTTTTTTAAAGACAGATGGAAATCCTCAAAACATTTTAGTAACATAAGTAGGTATTAATGGAAGTGAAACTGGCTCTCAACAGCAGAGGTCTCAAAGATACTGCCCACAATACCACCCCCCCTTAACCGAATAAAAATGTAATTAGAAAATATTTAATAAAATAAATGAACATACAGTAAAAATAGTGCTATTTTTATTTTTTACAATGGGGGGACAAGGTAATGAGGGTTAAGTGACTTGCCCAGGTTCACACAGTTAGTAAGTGTCAAGTCTCTGAGGCCGGATTTGAACTCAGGTCCTCCTGAATCCAGGGATGGTGCTTTATCCACTGTCACCTAGCTGTTCCATAATGCTATTTAAAAAAAAAAAAAATAAGTCAATATATGATCTCCAGGGATCCTTATTTATGCATGAGTAGTGCCTCTTTCTATTTGAATTTGACAACTCTGCTCCATAATACCTTCTGCTTTTTGAAGCCTGATAGAGTCTTTTATAACTGTGACCAAATACTTTAGGATGTCACCTATGTCTGTCTATTGTTTACTAGTTTGTAACTGTTTGGAATCTGTAGCTTGGACATATCCTGTGCCTCAAAGAGAGAGGGAAATAATGATCTTGGTCTTCCCCATCAATAAAGTTTATGATCAATGCCTGAAAAGTTAGGGAATTACAATCAGTCTTGCTAGAATAGTTTCAATGAAAAAAGTTACTACTTTATTTTGGGAAACTACTCCAAAGTACCTGGAGTCTGGTATTCAAGGGCCATGCTAGATGAAATTAGCAATTTATTTACACAGAAATTGGCTTTACTTCATTTTTTAAAATGTGTATGATTTTTCAGGATAAACCATCACCACAGTCTAATACCTTTTTTTGGCAGCAAACTATGTGTGTCCTCTCTGGGGTTTTGGAGTCTGTTTTATTGTTGTACCTAAAGTCACATTAACATGGAGTGAAAGAATGAAAGGAAAACCAGGGAATACATTTTACAACTTCTTACATGGTCTATGTAAAGCTTTGGAAAGCTAAGGAAATATTCTTATTAAAATAGTTTGTTTCCACCTGAATACTGCCCACTCTTCTTGCCAGAACACTCCCCTCCCCATGAAACACACACACACACACACACACACACACACACACACACGCACACACACACACACACACACAAATGGAAACTGATGACAAAGAAATAATCATTTCTGATCTGTCAGCTTTCTCATTTTTTTTTCAGCTTTCAATATTTGAATTGGAAGATCTCTGAGGCTAATAATGGGAAAAAGAAGGTTCAAAAACAGAGCTAAAAAATTATTTTTACTTTATTGTTGTTGTTGTTGTTGTTTTAGTTTTTATAGAGCCTTGGCTCTAAAGGTCTGATTCATTCTCCTAGGTCTACCTTTAAAAACTGATCACAGGGGATGTAATCTGTGAGCACCATAGTCATCCTTTGAAAGTTCCCAACTGGTGTTGAACTAGCTGCTTTTTCAGAGTCACAGAACAACTGTAAAATGTCAGACCTGGGCAACAGCAGTTTTCCAATACCAAAGAAAAATTCATTTTTCAATGTCTTAGTGCCACTGGCACACATTTTTGTGAATATTTGGTATAAAATTATAACCCCAGAAACAATATTTTTAAAAAACATAGATATAGATATATAAAAACATGCAGCAGGTGGTTTAATTGCAATTATTTCCCTCATTTTCATTTTATCTTAATAGAAAATGTTTAGCTGTTCTCATACACAGGGTTAAAAGACCTACAAACCAGCCATTAAAGGTGATAACTGACTTAGAAGAAGAACCAAGGGAAACCAGGGGAGTCAAAGTACCAGGAAGGGAATGATAAAGGGAAAAACTAGGCCAATGCAAATTGGTGACTTTTCTGATGAGTAAGCTTTTCCCAGGTCACCTAGTTTAAAATAGGGAATGACCTTAGTTAATTGTCAGTTCACACCTTTCTTTAATGAGTTTCCTAGAAGTTTATAGTTAAGTTGCCTTGGTGACTCAGGTAGGGTTTCTGTCAACTCCAGCTGAGGCTGTCAGAATAAGAAAATGGGGGTCCATTCTCTGATTAATGAAAATAATAATTATGTACAGACTAGAGTGGGAGAGCAGGAGAGAGAGAGAGAGAGAGAGAGAGAGAGAGAGAGAGAGAGAGAGAGAGAGAGAGCTTCCATGTTACTTTAAACAAAGAAGAGTTAAGGCCTTATCTTAACTATGCATTGGCACCGCAATGCGAAATGGTCATGCAAAATTAATTTTTAATGTGTTCAATTTATATTAAAAATTTCTGCAAGTGTGTGAATTTTTTTTCCAAGGCTGGAGTGCTACTTCATTTACAATATTCCCTGAAGGTGTTTTTTTTTTAAAGAGACTCTTAAACTGAAGCCATTTTAAGGGTTTTATGAGACATTATGTGAGCTTTCATATGCAAGTTAGTCGTTAAGTACCAGATATTATATTCTGTAATATGCTTAAGTGATATTAGAGGCTGTATATAGCCTGCAGTAATGGCTATTGCTGCTTTTTTAATTTATCAAGAAAATGTTGCTTAAATAAGGAGCAAATCAATGCTGGGTTGTAGAAAATATAAATGTAAGGAAGTAACAGTATTTTTTATATACTTGGTGCTTCTAGCTTCACTGAAAAGGAAAAAAAAAGTACTGCGTACTTTAAAGACTTGTATTGACATGAATGGGACAAACAATATATTTAGAAATGAAGGGATGCTAAGGAGCTAAGATTACATTGAATATAATGCAACAGTGGTGACCCATTTCTCCTCAATGTTTCCTGACATAGATAAGGATGAATTTCATGCCCCTGTTAATTGGGGTTTTTTATACAGTTTTGGCATTTAAAAAAAGTAACATCTCACACATACTTAAACCACCGAAGACTTTTGAATATTCAGCCTACAAAGGGAAACATTTTTATGAATTCATTGGTCAAGTTGTGAAAAGTGTGGATAAAAGTCCCATCTGCCCGACCAAATTCACTCCTGAAAAAACAAAAAACAAAAACCAAAAAAACCCACACACATATTAAAGGCAGGATGGCATGTCCATCCACTGTTATTTCTACCCTTCCCCCAGTCTGGTATGCTACAAGGCTGACATCTGAAAATTTTTCTAATCAAGTTATTTCACGTTATTTGAAAATCTACTTTTTCTTCCTAGCATGGCAAGAAGGCAGATAGGACCAGTTTTGTACTGTACCCAAGGGTGCATGCTGTAGGAGGATTGTGGTCTAAGAATTATAATAGAGGATAAGAAAGCAGGGCTCCTATTCTTTCCTTAGCATTCCCTGCGTAAACTTGAGTATTTAGTTATTCTTAACCTATTAGAATATGATTGGCAGGCTAATGTTCAGGATAAGGTATCAAGTTAGCAAATTAATGAAATTTGCTTATATGTACATGTTAATAGTGAAAACTAATTGTCCCTTGTTTTAAGTACAGCCTTTTCTACTTATCTGGGAATATTAATTGCAATGTGAAATGGTGGATGAGTTTAGCTCTCTACACTGAAATAAATATGATCCTAGATAATAATCAACAAAACCTTTAATAAAAGCTCAAGATTTTAGGTAAAGAAGTGTTTTCATTTGAAGTGTGTCTAGAATGACAAAAGATGATTTCTGATAGTTTTTCTCTATTGTAGACTTGAGAAGAATTCAGACTTTACCAATATATGTTACATATAAATTGCCTGTTAAAATAAATATAATGGGGGGGGGCAGCTAGGTGGCACAGTGGATAAAGCACCAGCCCTGGATTCAGCAAAACCTGAGTTCAAATCTGGCCTCAGACACTTGACACTTACTACTATGTGACCCTGAGCAAGTCACTTAATCCCTTTTGCCCTGCAAAAAAAAAAACCACTAAAATTAAAATTAAAATTAAATAAATAAATAAATACAATCAGGTCCTGATTATTGTGAGCAGTGAATCTCTGAAAAGTGGGTGCACGTATTTAAACTGACCCTTTTTGAAGTCACAATCATGTAAAATAGGATAATTCATTCCAGTCCAAAGGAAAAATGCAAATTCAAATATTGTACTTAGCTGGATTTATTATTTGCACTAGTCAAGACCTAGCTGTAATGTCTAATATCACTAGAGTACAATTTACTATATGAAAAACTCACAATTATCCAGGATTAAAAAAAAAACAAAACAGAACAGGGAGTTCAAATAACTAGATTTTTCACATTGCTTCAGTTTAAAAAAGAGTAAAAAAAACTATTAGGCATCTCCTATGTCTAAGACTTATCCTTAATACTAAGTATACAGAGTTGAAAACCAACATAGGCCTAATTCTCAAGAAGCTTATCTTTTGGGGAAATAAGGCATGACATGACATAGAACAAGGTAAGCAAAAAGGAAAGATCTGAGAAAATTTTGAGAGAAATCTGTTTTGAGGGGGAAAAAGGAGGAAGAGCTCATTATAATTAGTGGGCTTAGAAAAGGATTTATGGGAGCAGTGAAAACTGACTTGAACACTGAAGGAAGAGAGAGAGAACATGATTCTCAATAGGTTTACATATATAAGGAGTATTTTCTATGCATGGAGGATGCTGTGTTTGCATGGATGTGTGTGCATGTGTTTGTATGTATGTATGTATGTACAGAAGCTAAAGAATACAGGATGATGTCAAGGAACAACAAGTATTAGTACAGTTGGCTTGAATGGAATGTCTATAAAATAGTGTCAGGGTGAATGAGAAGGGTCCATAAAGATAGCAAAAAAGCCAGATTGTGAAGTGCTTTAAATGACTAAAATCTTTCTATTTTATCCTACAGGCATAAAAAGCCACTAACAGGCTTTTTTAAGCAAAAGAAGGACATTGTAAGGCCTATGCACTAGCAAGATTATTTTAGCAGCTATGTGAAAGACAAATTGTCCAGAAGAGAGATTAGATGCAACACAGGACTAGTGGGAAGGCTATTTACACCTCCAGCCAGAAAGAGTACCTGAACAAGAATGTTATGAGTAGACAGAACAGGGAATCATGGATATATAATTTACATGAAGTGTTGACTGTTTGAATGTGTAAGTTAAATGTGCAGTAAAGATGCTATGTGGTTTTTAGTGTGGGTGAATGGGAAGTGACAGTGACAAAAATATAGGTTAGCAGAGGAACAGATTGATGGGTTTGGTTTGGGATTTTTGAAAAGATGATATAGGGACAACAAAGTGAAATTTCCAGAAGTTATTTATAAATTCTGTATTAGAGAGACAAAGAAAGGGGTAGAGTCTTTTAGGATACATTCATATGTGAGATTCAATATAGACCAGTGAAAAGGACCAAGAAGGAACAGTTGCATTAATGGAACTAGGAGAGGGTGATCAAAATTGTCAAATGATGCAGAAAGTTCAAGGAGAATGAAAACTGAGAAAAGGCCATTGGTGATCTTGGAAAGAAGTTTTCATGAGAGAAAAGAGAAAAGAAGTCAGAATGTAGGGAATTTGTGAGTGACCAGCTAGATGGCTAAAGGGCATACTTCTCTTTTTAGAATAGTGGATAATTAATAATAAAGTAATGAGCCAAGCAAGATGGATACTTCTAGGATGGTTATGGATGAGGACTGAGAAATTTACAGGAGAAGGATTTTCCTGTAGATAGGAAGAAAGTCTAATAGGTTAGGAAATTACAAATTTGGGCTTAATTAGCCACAGACAGGAGGATACCACAAAGCTAGAGATGTGCATGTATTGTTTAAGGTTCTTATTAGAATGTTGGCATGACAGAGCCTTCACAGATCTTGTCTTCCATGTATTTGGTTCCTATGACTTGAGAGACAAATGACAAGTGGCAAGTCAGCAATTCAGTGTGAAGTATTTTCTTAGAAAAATAGCTTCTATATCTGATTATATAATTAGCTCAGATTTAGATGTTCTATTAAGTTTTCTTGTCTCCAAAAGAGAAAAGGTTGAACTGGATGATCTTTGTTGTTACTGATTCAATCTGGTCTGACTCTTTTTGGCCCCATTTGGGGTTTTCTTTACAAAGATATTAGAGTGATTTGCCATTTCCTTCTCTAGTTCATTTTACAGATGAGGAAACTGAGGCAAACAACATTAAGTGATTTGCCCAAGGTCACAGAACTAGTGAGTATCTGAGGTCAGGTTTGAACTCAGGAAGAAGTCTTCCTGACTTCAGGGCTAACGCTCTATTCACTGAACCATCTAGCTGCTGCTAAATGATCTGTTAAGATTCTGTGATCCTGTGCTCAGGGTAGTAGAAGATCCTGAAATGCAAAGCTAGAATTAACACACTCTAGATTGAACATACCTGCTTCAGAAGGAATTTCAGTGGTTTCTATTTGAAAACTATCCTTCCAAAAACAATGTACAGGATTTTAATCTGTGGTGTATGAGGTATTCAAAGAGGGTTTGCTCAGCCCTTTTCAGGGCTGCTCATCCACCTTTGGTGTCCACCCTTCATTCACCCAACAGTTACCTGTATCTCCAAAAAGCTCTAGCAAGTTCAGTGGTTACAGGCCATTCAAATAGTCAATGACAGACAGCCTAAACTAGGTTGAGGGCAATCAACAGAACACAAACCTATCAGTAACTTAAGGGGGTGGCTACCCCAAGCATGTGAAGACTCCCCATGGTGGTATGGGTAGAAGAAACCAATTTATTCCAACAGCCATGAAGAAGACTTGAAGCAGTTTCTGTGAAGCACTTAGAACTTGATCAGACACAGAAGACACCAAAGTCATCTGCTGCATCCCAGTTCATTGACAGTCCTGACTTTTGTCTTGCCACTGAACTAAGATGGCTCTGGAAGAAAGAATGAAGCTGGCAACTTTGTGCATTTTTGCTTCACTTCAATCCAATTCACAAATGAGTCAATACATTACCTGTGATGTCATTGGTCCTCTTTGAAAACAAAGGATAAACAACAGCAGCATAGTTTTCATAGTAAAAATGAAGAGAACAACTAAGTGTAATCTCAACCAAGTGTAAGAAGAATATTGGTCCCAGACAACAAAGAAATATACCTCCTTCCTAAGAAATTGGGGGCTATAGGACACAATGTGGCATGTATGGTCAGATGTGGTCAGTCTAAAGGTTAATCTGGCTTAAATGTTTTTCTTTGCTATAAGGGAAGGTTCAGTGCTAGAGTGGAGGAAGGTTATATTTGAAAATGACAATGAGACAGTGAGAGTAAATGATGAGTTTTAGGAAAACACTTGATAAAAAATATAGTCTTAGTATATTATCTTCCTCTGCATATAGCTTGCTAGTTAGCTATCTCTCTATTTGTGGGAATACATATCACAATATTCAGTATATTGAACACCCTCTATTTGCTTTAATTCTTTTAAAATCTTGGGATGTAAGTCATTATTTTGACTGAGGGTCTTAGTTCTCAGTTTCACCTTTGACACTGATCACCAGAGTCCTTTAACTATAGCTTACTTCAAGCTGTAAAATCCCTTTTGTATCCACCAGTTTCCTGGTCCCTCCTGAGCTTCAATAAACCCAAAGCTGTGTATTTCAAATGAAGAAAATATTTTAACTTAGCTCTCTGCCTCCATCAGCCCAGCTGCAGAGTCCTCCCTCCCCTTCAGTCTCCAC
This sequence comes from Dromiciops gliroides, assembly GCF_019393635.1. NCBI lineage: Eukaryota > Metazoa > Chordata > Mammalia > Microbiotheria > Microbiotheriidae > Dromiciops > Dromiciops gliroides. The sequence continues at coordinate 365,085,935 of NC_057863.1, read as the reverse complement.
TTTGCGTTATGATTAAATACATTTAAAATCAAAATCATCTCTTCCATTAGCTTTCCCCCTCCCAGCTGCTGATTCCCACCCAATCCCTCTTTTGGAACAAGGATTAATACGAATATTTAAAATCAAAATCATCTTCTGTTTCTCTGTCGTTGCCTTACCAGCTGCAGATTTGCACTTCCTGGTTCTGTTCTTGGTTTAAGATTCACTGAAATATTTCTAAAGGAAAGTGTCCAAACTTCTTTTTCGTTTTTAATTCTTCTTTGCCTCTATTTCCCATGTAGCCTCCTCTCTTAATAAGGACAAAAAAGGATTTGTAGACAGGGCTTAGGTAGATAAACTAGGTGAGTAGGATGAGCTTATTTTAATGATATGGCATGGCTAATATATATATGTGTCTTTCTGGTTCAATAGCTCCATGCATGCCCACTTCATAATGCCCTTTAAAACATATATGCATGGAGCATACACTCGCCATCAATACAGCAAAGAAAATTGGAATAAAGTGGAGTTAAGTCAGAGCTTAAAATAAACATTCTGGAGAAATAAGCAAATAAACTTTTTTGGCAGGGAGTTTATTTATTTAACAACAGCGATGCAGTTGCTTACACTTTCTACAAATGTTTTATCTCTTCTTCCTCCGCACCTGTCCCTGAGTGAATAGAACCACATCTGTCTCATCTTGGCATAACAAGTACACATCTACATCTGTGAGTGATGATTCCATTTTTGAAGGAAACAGTGTATACTTTTGCACTCCTGCAGTCTGGTTAAAAAATATTACACAATGGATTTTGTGTCTTGCAGGAAGGCTTCTAAAGACTGAATTGAGAGCTTGGAATGGGTACAGTAATACTGAACTCACAGCTTAGGAAAGATATTTTATATACATGCATGCATGCATGCATTATATACACATATTATGTGTGTATGTATGCATGTACGTATACATGCATATATGTACATATATTGGCTACATGTATATATTTGTCAATGAATATATTCATATATTGGCAGCACATGGAAAGTGAGGGGTTCAAGAATATGTGTAACTTGTAATAAAAAAATACTTCTCAACCAAATAATCAATACTTGCAACAATGAGATTTTAATATCTGATATAATATTATCTTAAATAGTCCTGCCTTTTAAAAATCCTGTACAATTATGATATTTTATAGCTTTTGAGCTTTCACTTAGGGGATTTCACTTGATCTTTAAAACATCACTGTGAATTTGTGAAGCAAGGCCTCTGTTTTATAGATAAAGGAACTGAGACTAAATTAAGTAATTTACCTGGGATCAAATGGCTGGTAAAGAGTAATGCTGAGTCTAGAAATCAGATTCTCTTTGTTAGCATGGGCCTAGGGGAGAGTAGAAATCAGTTGCTTCTGCCAGTTATCACCCTAATCTTTTGAAGATCCTCCAGAAAGTCAAGTGTATTAGAAATGGTGTTAGCTGTGGAGTGTTTGGAACCTATTTTTTCATGTAGTTTAGGAAGGATTGTGATGGAAGGATAGGGCTGTGCTGTTGTGAAGGAAATTTGAAGGGTTTGAGTGGGTATGGAGGAGTTTTTGTTAGTTCATGAATCTGCATGGAGGAAGGGAAAAAATAGGAAGAATAGAGGGTGAGAGAGGTAGAGAAGTCTGTTACTGGCCTACCCTTGCTGTTCATTGAATCCCAATAAAAGAGGGAATGTGTTCATGAAGGATGTTCCTTATGCTTTGAGATATATTGTAGGGGGTAGCTAGGCAGCACAGTGGATAAAGAACTGGCACTGGATTCAGGAGGACCTGAGTTCAGATCTGGCCTCAGACACTTGACAATTACTAGCTGTGTGACCCTGGGCAAGTCACTTAACCCTCATTTCCCCACTCAAAAAAAAAAAAGAAAAAAGAAAAAAGAGATATATTGTAAACTCAGGAGAAAAATCTGCTAACTGGATTTGGTCTTGTATGGCTTCCTAGAATTGGGCTTATACTTGAGCTCTTCCTAGGGTGCAATCTAAGAAGTCATAAGTATCTTGATGAGGATTAGGGGGAGATGACCTAAAGCAAGGGGTTTGTTTGTGTGTGTTTGTGTTTGTGTGACAGTTCAAGACTCCTGGAATTGACCTTTTTTTTTACATAATTGATGATGATGTTCTTTTACTATAAGGATAAATCGGGGTTACTACTGATTCAGAATTTTCATGTAAAATATTGAAAGACTTCTACAATTCTACCCTCTTTGTGATAATAACTGATATCGAGCAATTTAATGTTAGAAGAGTGTTTTACATATCTAATCTACATGTTCTTCATAACAGCCTCTGTCAGGTGAGCTCTACAAACATTACCATTTTATAAATGTGAAAACTGCAGGAAAAAAAAAATCAACAGAGTTGTTTGCTAACTTTTCTCTACAGTTTTCACAGAGTTAATAGCTTCCTAGCAAGGAGGTTTACCTTGTTTCCAAGTTGTCTCCCAGAAAATTGGATCTTTCCTAGAGGTATCGCTTTTCTCTATCCCACTTCTGAAGTCTTCTCCTTCAAATTGGATTTGGTGGAATTCTTTAATAGAAAACTATGTGGGGGCAGCTAGGTGGTACAGTGGATAGAGTACTGGCCCTGGACTCAGGAGGACCTGAGTTCAAATCCAGCCTCAGACACTTGACACTTACTGGCTATGTGACCCTGGACAAGTCACTTAACCTCAATTGCCTCACCAAAAAAAAAAAAAGTTAAATAATCAGCCCATAGTCACAGAATTAGCAAGTATTGGAGATGTTTTTGACTTCTATTCCAAATCCATACTCTTTCTTTCATATCACATGGCCATTCAGTGATGAATTTCTTTAGCCACAGTTCTATATGAAGACTACTAATGAAACAGAGGTGTTATAAAATACATCATTGTCAGTGATGCCCACATCATTGAAATCTCTAATTCTTGAAACATCCCCCTCTCCATACTAAGAAAAGATAGCCAATGTGGTGGCATACTATGGCAAGTAAAATACATACTGTTCTCAATATTTTTGTTTTATACTATTGTTGTTTTAATGATAACTCCCTTTTCATTCTTTGAGCATCTACCATCTCCATTCTTTACCTCATATCTACACAGAAATGCAAAACAAAACAAAAATTATATCAACAGGAAAGCCCTAATACTTATTGTTTTGGACAAACTACAAGAGAGCTTCACAACAAAGAAGGGCATTATTGATTCAGCAAAAAAACATGGCTCACTTTCTGGCTAATGCAGAGCTATAGACATAAAGGAAGGCTACACTTTCCTCTCCCTTCATCATCTCTCTATTCTTTACAAACATTCAATCAGCTAAAATTAAGTAAGTAAGAGAATTTGAATTCAAAATTGCTCAACATTCCATTGAAATAGAAGCAGTACATTTCAAATTGTAGAGCTGTTAAAGAAGGTTACCAGTTTTTTACTTAGTTAAATCTGTCTTTCATTCAGGTGGAGTGAGCAGCCACTGCAGAAATAATCCATAGAGAAAATGCACTTACATTAAGGTGGATAAGCAAGAGGTTTCTTGCAGAATGTGGGACTTCAGCTGAGACTTGACAGAATCTGTAGAGGCCAGAAGTTGAAAATAAAGAGGGAGAGCATTGGAGACTGCCAATACTTAGTGGGCAGGGGATGGTTCATATATCTAGCATTAACTAATACAGAGTTGCTGATATTATTGGGTGGAGTATAGCATATCAAGCCCTGAAAATCTCAAGCTATTATAATAATTGTTGTGGCCCACACAGAAAGGGAGTGTAGTAGAGTGGCTAAGGGGCTGGCTTTAGAGCTTGATTCAAATCTTACTTCTGATACATACCACCTGTGTGACATCAGGCAAATCACTTAACTTTTCAATATTCCCAGAACCTCCTCTAAGACTATAAATTACAGAGTAATTGTTGATCTGCACTAATAGATGCCATTTCCTCACTGAAAATTCCCTGTACTGATAAAAATCACATGACTCCCCAGCCATTCCCTGCAAAACTATGTCTTTGACCATGACATCCCTCCACTCAAAAACCTTCAGTAGCTCCATATTGCCTACTGAATAAAGCATAAATTATTTATTCTTGCATGTTATACTTTCCACAGTTTTTCTCCTCCTTTTTTGGTGCAATCTTGTCTTGTAGTGCTTCCTTTTTCAAATTCTATGTTCAAGAAAAGTGGGACCAGTATCCATCCCCAATCTTATTCTAACTTCTTCCATAGGCATGAATTTGTTCATATCAACCTTGATTCCTTGAACAGGTAAATCCCATTCCCACTTCTTTGTATGGATCTCACAGTTATTCCCCAGTTAGAGGGATAGGTTGGAAAAATACAGTCAGAAGGACAAATCTGATGAGCTGACTTTTTTGTGTGACCTGCGTTTCCTATTCTCTAGATCATTCCCATGATCTCTTTTTGATGAGACTAGCTGCTCACTACCAGCTTCATAATGCCCCTGTACATACCTGAAAGTTCTCTTTGATCAACTTGGACTTCTTCAGATTGTATTTTCTTGATTATAGAAAGGATGAGATCAAAATATCTTTACTTTTAATTTCATGCTTAATCAAAATCTATTAGATCCATTGACTATGGTAGATTTCATTCTCTGGAGTGAATAGCATATCTCTTCTCCAATTTGGAAACAATTTACCCCAGGGTCAAAGCTACAAGCTCAAAAATTAACCATTGTTCTATTTCCAGTAGTTCTTCATAAACCACCTTCTACCTTTACTCTGTTCCCCCCACCCTCCTCTAACTGTCTTTAGAAAAGGGTTATACTTTGCTCAGTGGGGCTGCTTGTGGACCTGGCCAGTGGCATGTACCTTTCCCTCTTTGTCTTCATCTGAAAATGCAAAGAAGAAACTGCATAATTTACCAGGCCTTCCTGGGTGGTCACACCTTCCTTTTCTCTTCTGTCTAGGCTAACCCAGTTACCATCTGTTCTGCTGACTTCTTCACTAAACACCCCAGGCTCTTCTGCTCTTGACAATACACTGTAGTATTGTAGTGTTCAGGCCGAAAAATGAGCTGTGATAGAAATCTGAAATTCTTTCATGCTGTAGTAGTGTCCAACTTCCTAGGTTTTGTTTGTTTCAGGCAGACCCATATATATATACATGTATATGTATATGTGTATGTGTATGTGTATGTGTGTATATGTGCATATATGTGTATGCATGCATGTATATGGATACACAAATATGAATAGGCTTTCAAATTTCCTTTTTTTGTATTTTATATTCCAAAGAAGAAAGAAAAAAATCAATCATAAGAGATTATATAATGTGTACTATTTACTTGAAAGCATTCTGTCCTATTAGGTAAGTATGTAGTCAGCCAATTAAAAAAAAATTCTATACCCAAGAGACCAGAAAGGACTTATTATAATCTATTGGGTAAATATGTTTATAGATTATTTTTTAAAATGTGTTACAACTCTTTCAGTGTCACTCTGGTCAATTGGGAGAGTACACATTTAGATTTTTTTTTTAAATGTACATTATATAGCCCATGGATAGAAGGGGCTCAAACTGCTGGATATGTTTTTCTAATTTCAAACATGCCTATCATTTACAAATTCCTCAAATTTCTCAGTTGATCCCTGCTGTTGTGTTCTGAGAAAAATGTTACTGCCTGGGAAAAAATCTGTAATAAAATAGCAATCTTGAACAATAAGGGTTTTAAAGTTATAAGATTTAGGTAATTTCTTTTAATAGCCAACATGTCTAATTCTGTATTAAAAGAGAGGAAGCATTGCTATCTGTGCATTTGGATTTTGCCATTAATAAAGACTTGTGAAACCTATAAATACATAATTTGCAAATTATATTTAAAATGGCCATATTTGTTCAGATATAAATGCTATAATATAAATCAGTCAAGGTTCTTGTATGTCACAGCTCAAATTGGATAGATTTTGTCCTAATTTTTTTTCTAAATATATGGATATAAAAGAAATTGAGAAAGATTTGTTCATTCATGTCAAGTAATGGATTATAGTATTCAGTATAAGGCAGTAATCACAGGCACAGTGTGATTTTTTTTTTCTTCTCGTGAGGAGCCGAGTTCACATTCTTTCCATTCAACACAACTGTGTTCTCTATTAGCTTGAGGACATTTCTACTTGGGAGTTATGCACTGAGGAGGAAAACAAATAAGAATCAGATCAAACTGAATTATTGTCAATTATTATAAGTATTTATAAAGGTTGGTAAAAGAAAATATCAAATCAAATGCTATGTAATGATAATGATAAAAATGGCCTTAGAGGAGAGTTGAGAAAATGTGTGTGCTTCCCTCCCTCTACCAAAGAGGTGGAGATCTACAGGCATTGGACATTATATGTTTGTGAAATGCTGTCAATGGATTGATTAGTTTTGCTAAATGCCTCCTCCATTATCTTTTATAATATTTGCTAAAAAGAATGATTGCTGTGTAAGGGTAAGAAGGGACATATTTGACAGGGGTGTATTTAGGAATTAGTATGATATAAATTAATATGGTATTTAAAAGTTATAAATAAAAATAAATGCATAAAAAGAGTATCTGAAACCTAGGAGAAAATGCAACACAAAAGCAAACAAAAGCACACCAAAAATATATATCAATTACTTGTCCTTGTAGAATAACCATTACTTGTTCTAGATATGAATAGTGGAGAAGAAATTAGCATCACTCTACACATACCCAATGAGATACAAAACACGTTATTTAGTTCTCTAATACTTTGTTAATTTTTCTAGTCTAAGAGAATCATTATGTCTATTAGTTTCAGAAGACAAAGCATTTACCTACTATTTACTTGTATTTTCAACTTTGACTTCAAAAGCCCTGCTTCCACTAGAGTATAAATTGCCGAATAAATTGTATATAGGCAATTGACCTTGCCCTATAGAAAATTTCACTTAAGTGATTGAGTGCTGCTACATTGCCATGCATTACTGTACACTACATTGCATTTTAAGTACAGTTCTATGTTCAAGAGAAAGGCAAGAATTCTAAAGAAGAGGGATCACAGATGAAAAGCCTAGACATATCTTAAATTCAAGGCAGAAAGTATTAATTATGCACCTACTATGTGCAAAGCACCATACTATACACTGAGGATACAGAACCTATGACTCAGGACAAGTCACTTCACCTTTCTCTACCTCAGTTTTATCACCTGTAAAATGGATATAAAGTGCTTAGCACAGTGCGTATATAAATATCAGTTATCATCATCATCATCTCCTTAATACCAGCGTTTTTTCAAGGATAGAGTTAAATTTTATATATATATATATACATATATATATACACATATATATACATATATACATATATATATATGTATATATATATACATATAATTTTGTAAACCTCATTGTACTTTTTACTGAGATAGAAATCAAACAACATTTACAGTTAAGGAAGTTACATATCTATCAACTCATAAAAATATGTCAAATATTGTCAACAGGGAAAGGAAGTAACAAATTGTGTTTTCTTTAGACTTTTCTTTCTTCTTCCAAGTAATGTTTAAGTTGCTTCATTTCTTTTTTACTTGACAGTAAGAATTTTGAGTGATGTACTTGACATGAGTTGGCAAATCCAGAAGAAATGGATGGAAGTTATAAAACAGCTTATTTAGGTTTGATTAAGGATAACATTGTTCATAGTCAGCCACTTCATAGTGTAACAGGCTTGGTAGTGTATTCTCTCTTACTAGAGGTTTATAAACAACATCTTCAAAAATTGAGGAGGGGATTCTCTTCCAAATATCCATTGAACAGCATTATCTTTTAGGTCCCTTATTACTCTATTTTTTCTGGAATGTGTATTTTTATAAATTTTTGCCTATCCTCTTTCCCTCCTCTCACCCAAGAAAAAGCTTGGAAAGAAGGAAACAATGGGGAAAACAGAAAAAGACAAACAAACTAGAATGTCGCATTAAATCCCATACATGGAGATATATAGGGAACCTTATATGAGATCTCCATAGGTAGTTCTTTCACATAAGCAAACATCTCACTCTTACATAAACAGTACCCACAAATGCATTAAAAATAAACAAGAATCATCTATCTTGTGCTACAGAAACCAAAAAGAGGGTCATTTCTTTTTAATATCATTGTTAAGCTAGAGCCAACAGAGAAACTATAGCAGCAGGGATGCTACTCACAACAAGGTCTTATTTGGACTCATACTTGGGTACAGTGCTAAAGTATGGGAAAGAAGTTCTTTTCTAAAAACAAATAAGGTAGAATGCACAGTTGGAAGTAGAAGTGAAAGGAACAGTCTTGAAAACAGACCTGATTCAGTCAAGCTACTGCATTATTCTAGTAAGCTATGGTTGGGTGAAGATGAAACAGGCCATGAATCCCTTACCAGATTACCTCCTAAGTAGAACTTTAGCCTCACTGGAGGGCTAGCCCCTATTGATAGCTGCCCTGCCAGACAGGTCATAAAACTCTGGGATGTTGGGCGAGCAGGAGTATCAGGTGTTGAGAAATGCAATGGGCCAGCATTCAGCAGTTTTGCTCTTGGTTTGAAAAAGCATATAAATGTATAGGTTCCCTATTAGGGCAGTGGTCCTAAAACATTTCTATTCTAAACTATCTAAGGGTGTGAGGGTGGCAATGTTGAAAATAATGCATATATGTATAATCTATGCATTGTTTTATAACACACACACCCTACACTACACTGAAACGAGGGAAGTGGGATCATTTCTTGGCATAAGAGTACTAGATCAATGGCTTCATGGTTAGGGGTATTTTAGAAATGATCAGGTTCTCCTCTGAGCTGGAATTATTCTAGGATGTTAGAGCAAATTTAGGTTTGCTAATTATATTGTCCACAAATCCAATTATTCTTTCCTTTAGTCCTCAATTCTCTTTGATCTTTCTGCAGCTTTGACATATTTACCTTCCTAAGATGCTTCCCTATCTTGGATTCTGTTCTTTTTTTTTTCCTTTCATCTTTTTTCAGTCTTAGCACAATGCTCTGGAAATAGTGGGAGCCTAACAAAAATTTCTAATCAATCACTATATTTTCACCACTACTACTATTGCTTCTATGCTACTCACTTGCCCTCTAAGCAAAGACTTTCTTCTTCTCACTTTTTGTCTGGTATCATTCCTTGAATCACTATGTTTCTGTCAATGACTACCCACCTATCTCTCCATATAGTTAGTCCCAGCCTCCTCCTGATCTTGTCCAATATTTCCAAGTGGCCATTGGACAGCTCCACCCAAATGTCCTGTTAGCATTTCAAAACTCAGCAAGTCACAAAATGAATTGAAATTTCCCCCTTCATCCCCTACCATTACCCAGACGGGGCTAGATCTCTTCCTAACTTCTTTATTTATGTTAAGGCTAGCTAGCCCCATCACCTAGACTTGAAAACTTAGAGTTTGTTATTCCTTTCACTCTATACAATCAGTCAATATCCTACTAATTTTACATCCAGGATGTCTCTCATATCTGTTACCTCTTTTGTACTTATATAGTACTACCACCCTAGACTTGATCTTATTGCTTCTAACAAGTAATATATGTACTTAGCTTAACTATCCTCTCTGCCTATTATCTTTCTTCTCTCTAATATATTTGTTCATGCAGCTGTCAAAATATTTTCCCTAAGAAATATTTGAGTATATCATCTGTCTATTCAATAACCTTTAATGCATGGGTCCTTAACATTTTCTTTGCCACAGAAATTTTGGCAATCTTGTGAAGTCTATGAGCCCCTTCTCAGAATACTGTGTTTAAATGCATAACATAAAATACCTATGATTGTGAAAGACACCAATTAAACTGAAAGAGAATTATCAAAATATTACCAAGTTCCTGGATCCCAGACTAAGAACCCCAGATCTAGTGGATTTCTATTATCTGTAATACGATGTACAAACTCTTGACCTGGGGTTTAAATACTTTCCTAAGGTCTTGAGTAAAGACAAGGTCAGAGATAGGAGATTTTGTTGTCAAAAGGCATTGGATTCAATTTTTCATTTGGATATATTCTGTCTTGTGACTATGTGCATGTCATTTAAACTCTCAGTTGAATGGCAAATGTCTGAGATGACAAGTTATCAAAAGGACTTGTCAATCTCCATCTTTGGAAGAAGTTTCCAATCAATCAATCAATAACTATTTATTAAGTACCTACTATTAGACAATATTCTTGATAGCTGTCCATACTAATGGAATCAGTCTGGCTAATTAAGAAAAATAAATAATAATTTGAACCCAATATAACTATCTTGTGTGATTTATTATCTTAAACTTGAAGAAAATTTCAATCTTGTCTCATTTTTCATGACCTCATTTGAGGTTTTCTTGTCAATGAGCAGTTTGCCATTTCCTTCTACAGTTCATTTTGCAGATAAGAGAACTGAGGCAAATAGGATTAAGTGACTTGTCTAGGGTCACACAGCTAGTAGGCATCTGAGGTCAGATTTAAATTCAGGAAGATGAGTCTTCCTGATTCCAGGTCCAGTAATCTATCCACTGCACCACTAACTTCTTAACTTAGAGGGAATGAATTTTAATTATTTTATCATATAACAAAAAAATTTTGGCTAGATTTTACATATAAATCCAAATAAATAAATGAACATATATAATATAAATACATGTATATATGTGCATATATGTATAAATACATATGTGTATGTACACGTGTATGTATATGTATGTATCTATCTTTCTCTTTGAGAATCTTCAATGTTAAATGACCAAGATAATGTTGAACTTTAACTTGGAAACAAAATTAGTTTCTCTTTTAAACTATCAAAGGATTAATCACTGCTATTTAGGTGAAACAGATAAGGCCAGATAATAAAAATATATTCACCATAAATGATTTTACATTTTGGGAACCCACTTTACAATTTGAGCATCTATCCCTATAGTGCCAACCCTAATGGACCTAACTCAAGTCTTCACCTAGGACTTTGCAACCTACTAGTTTGTTTAAGTTTATGAGCTTCTTACTAACTTTCTTCTCTTCAATCAAAAATCTTCCTGCTCTAGGTAATGCTTATAGAAAATACTTTAAAAAGTTGAACTTCTATCCCTCATCAAATAAACTTGCTGATATTCTCACATTTTTACCTGATTCTGCCACTTCATGAAGAGGAAAACCTGAATGAGAAAGGGAGGCTGGTTCCATTTGGGGTCTGCAGTTAGGAATATTTTATTAAACAATTTAGTTATCTCTAAGAATATGACAAAGTAGTTTCTGCAGAAAACAATTTCTCTGCAATTTTCAATTTTTCTTTTAATAAGTATTGTTCAAATTCTAGAATTCTAATAATGTGATATTTGGCCATTTTCTCTTTCTATATTACTCATTTGACACCATCTTAAAAGGAAAGAGAAAACACTAAGAAGCTGGATATTTACATCTTTTCAACATCTGTGGAAAACTAGTTTAGTCAAAATTGTATTCAGAATTGCCAAGTTCTCAAGAATGTCCCAAAGTTTGCAACCACAGAGAGGGTCTGGCACCAGGTACCTTCCCCAAGAAAAGTTATAAGAAGGCCTTATTCATATGAAGTTTCAGAATTGATTACTATTTACATTTTCTCCCCAATAAGCACAGGCTGGAATCAGCATTATCTAGTAGACTATTTTTATGTGCAAATAATGTTTTGTTTGTTTTTTTAGGTCTTTGTGGTTTTGGAATTGTGGTTTTTTATCATATATTAGAAAATTATTGGGAGGGGGCAGCTAGGTGGCATAGTGGATAAAGCATTGGCCCTGGATTCAGGAGGACCTGAGTTCAAATTCGAAATCAGACACTTGACACTTACTAGCTGTGTGACCCTGGGCAAGTCACTGAACCCTCATTGCCCTCCAAAAAAAAAAAAAAAAGATTTGCCCAAAAGGCAATAGAGAGGTGCATAGTTGGTGTGAATAGGCTGGAACATATTATAAGCAATGAATTATGCATGTAAACTGTAATAAATAACATCATCAAATAAATATATCATCAAAAAATCATATCAGTTTGTCAAGTAGTTAAAGCATTGCAATACTAATAAGGCAGTGCAGGGGCCCCATTGCCATTCTTCTTATTTTAAAAGAATATAAAAAGAAGTAATCAGTACAAAGTGGGAAGACTTGGATGGGCTTCTATCTGCATTATTAATGGGCATACCCACACTGTTGAGATTACACTTTCATTGGAATTTCAGGATTTCCTCTTACTTTAACATTTTTATTCATACACTGTCATTCAACGCTGACACTTTACAGATGAATAAATTTAGAGGCTAACTAATTTGTCCATAGTTATACATTTAATTAATATCTAACCTGAGAGTAGCACCTAGGTTTCCCGACCTTTTGTCTTACTCCATTATACTAGGTAGCTTACTTGATAGGCATTCCAAATCAGCAATGGAAACTGTCCTTTGAAGTAGGACAGAACAACAGTAGAGGGAAGCAGAGCAGATCTGTGTGTGAGAACTGACTGAAGAGATCTTTAGCTGCTTCTGAGGGTGGGGGTGGGGAGAAAAGCTCAATAAATACTGCATTCCTTACTGGGTGGAAGATAGAGTTGAAGGTGAGTCTGAAGATAGTACCTTGGCAGAAGACTAGAGGTGAGTCCCAGGGGAGCCTGAGGAAATTGGTTGAAAGAGTTGTAGTTCTCACCTACAGATGAGAACCTTACTGACACATGTTTGTTGGTGAGTTTATACTAAATCATAAGTTCCTTGAAGGGATAGGACTAGAGTCTCTCTTTCTCTCTCTCTCTCTCTCTCTCTCTCTCTCTCTCTCTCTCTCTCTCTCTCTCTCTGTCTCTCTCTCTCTCTGTCTCATACATAGAGAAACATGTGTGTATATATGCAAGTATGCATATATATATATATATATGCATGCACATATAAATGTGTACATACACGTACACCTGCATTAAATATACAGGTGTTAGATTGTTATACATGTGTGTATAATCATAGCACAGTGCCAGGTTTTAGCTGCTTAATAAATCCTTTGTTGATTGATTAAGAACTGAAGGCCACCTGAAAGAACATCTCCAACACTCACCCAGAAATAGTGAATCTGATTCTGCCCAACCCTCCCAAGAAGGAAAGGTGGTAGATGAAACAGCCAACAGGGAGCAACAAAGCCATGATCTCCAAGGAAGAGCAGGAGAGAAGTAACACCTGTCTGAGAGTAGTATGATAACATTGGTAGAAGACCTCAACCGCTTTAAAGATCAAAGGCATGAATTGTTCCACCACAACTAATTCCTGTATGTGTGCTTTCCCACAGTATCTGGTGAATTTGTGGGATGATTATCAGAAAATCTCATAATTAGAGGCAGCTAGTGGTGTAATGGAGAGAATGCAGGGCCTGGAGTCAGAAAACCTAAGTTCAAAGCTAACTTTCGGCATTTACTAGCTCTGTGACCTTGGGAAAGTCACTTAAACTTTGCCTCATTTTCCTAAACTGTAAAATGGTGATAATAATAGCAACTATCTTGCACTGTTGTTATGAGGATCAAAATAAAGTGACGTAATATTTGTAAAAAGTGTGTAGCACAGTGCCTAGCATATAGGAAATAACATATTAATGTTTGTTCCTTTCCTCTTTATTCTTCTTCCCTTCATCAACTTGTAAGATCAAATAAGCCTTATTATTCACCTCATGAATACCCTCTGCCCTTTGATTATAGGGAAATCAAAACATGAGGTGAGCTCCAAAACTTTCATTTACAGAGTGGGTCCAGGTCAGGCATTTTATTTTTTTTTAGAGGGCAATGAGAATTAAGTGACTTGCCCAGGGTCACACAGCTAGTAAATTTCAATTGTCTAAGGCCAGATTTGAACAGAGTCCCTGCTTATCCACTTCACCACTCAGCTGCCCTCCAGGCATTTCATTTCCTACTCAATGCACTCCTTTTGGACTTCATCATGGTCTATGCTAGGTGCTTTTTCCCCCCTCCCTAATTCCTTCCTCTCCCTAACCATGCTTTTCAGCTTCCCTTTGTTCCCCCAGTAGATTGTAAATTCCTTGAGAGAAATAACTGTGCACATACACACCCATATGTAATATATATGTATCCATACATATATAAATATGTATATGGATATATATAGAGACAGACATGTATATACATACGTATATAAATATTTCCATCTTCAGCACTTTACACAATGCCTGGCACATAATAGCTGTGTTTACTGACTGACTTACTGAAAGCAAGCTCAAAGTTCAACAAGGGAATAATTTGCAATTTTTTATATTTTTCTGTTATTTTACTGATTGTCTTTGCTTTGAACAGTTTGTCCTCTGACTGACTAATAAAAGTAAACCCATTAGTTGGGGCTCATACAATATGACCTAGAACCTTGGAAAACTTTCTCAGACCCCAAGGGTGTACAACATTTAGAACTAGACACAATTGTGCCACTTAGTCATTCTCTCCCACTTTTGTCATGCATGCCAGAATATCCAAATTTCTAGTAGAACACTTTGGCATTCCAGTATTATCTATAAATTTTACTAGTTCACTTTCTACATATTTCCCTATAGACCTCTTTACATGATGGTTTATTCAAGTTTCCAGTTCCTTTGAATATGAAGGAACTCCCTTGGTAGTAACTGTGATTTTTTTTTTAACATGACAGCAAGCATCTAGATGAAAAGGAAAAAAATAAAAACAAAATCCAGTCAATCATGTTTTATGTACATAATGACAAAAATATAAACATTTAGAAACAAGGCATATATTGCCAAGACTGAAAATCTTTTGGGGGGATGAATGGTGAATAGAAAAAAATGTCTTGCATATTTAAATTTGTACCAAATCTTATAAATAGTAAAATCTCTGTATGACAAATATAGTACCAAAGTCCAGGTTACACTCGACTTATCAGAGCAACAGTTGATATTATTGGTCCTACTGATCCATCCTATTGATTCTATGTGTGAACTTACAAATAGGACCAATTCTTGGTTAAATTGGGGAATAGGCAAAATGTGTCACTGGGATGTACACCTCCCTATTCTGAATCTCAGTTGCATAATTGAGGTGATGGTAGGGCTAGATGACTTCTAAGGTTTCTACCAACTCTACAATAAATCCTATCTTATGTTTTATTTTCTTTCACTATGCATTTTTTACATGAACTTTCTCCCTCTTGTGTTCAGTGCCATATTGATACAATCTCTTCCCATATCCCACAAGGTATTCTGATGGTCCCTCCATTCATGTTTGTTTGTTTTTTTGGGGGGGCAATGAGGGTTAAGTGACTTGCCCAGGATCACACAGCTAGTAAGTGTAAAGTGTCTGAGGCCGAATTTGAACTTAGGTCCTCCTGAATCCAGGGCCAGTGCTTTTTCCACTGTGCTACCGAGCTGCTTCCCCTCCATTCATATTGAAATATGCATAGTCATAACAATCTAAAGTGTTTCATCTTTACAGTAGCATTTGGATTTTAACATATATCAACTGGGCAAGTAAAAAATGGGAAATATATAACAATGGTAGTTGAAACAACAACAACAGCCCAGATGTTTAGGTTAACTATAAGCTTAATATGGGACAGATATCTTAAAATGTATCTTTAGAAGTATAATGTCCAGCACAAGAAAAGGATTAGTCTCATTATACACTGATCTGATCACCACCATAATATCATGTTCAATTTTTGACACCATTCTTCAAGAGAGAGAATTACAATGGGGAACATTTTCAAATAAACATAACCAATGCAATTAATAGCATTGAAATATCTTTTGCAAAAGAAACAAGATAACTAGGAGGAGTTGTGCTGGCAATGAATATTAAGGAATTTTACTCAGGTAAATAAATCCAAAAACAAATGGGCAGATGCATAGTGGGGTATGATTTAATAAAGTTCATTGCAATATAGAACCATGAAGAAATTGTATGGTTACTATAGTATAATACAGACTACTTGGACACAAAGAGGAAATAGATGAGGAACTTTTTTCAAACTTCATTTACTTTGACCTCTCTGTAGCCTTTGATGATGTTGATCATGCTTTCCTCCTTAATATTCTCTTTTCTCTAGATTTTAGAACACCATTCGCCTATATATCTGACTATTCCTTCTCTGCCCCTTTTTTTGGATATTCCCTCAGATTCTGCCCCCTAACTGTAGGTGTCCCTTCTGTTCTCTCTCTCTCTACTACTTCACTTGGTGATCCCATCAACTCCCATGGATTTAACTTGCCATCTTTATGCTGATGATTCTCAAACTTCCTTATCTTGCCCCAGCTTTTCTGCTGACCTCCAATCTCATATCTCTAACTATCTTTCAAACATATTGAATGGCATGTCCAGTAAACATCTAAAATTCAACATATATAAGACAGATCTCACTATCTTTTCCCCATAACCTCCCCCTCCCAGTCCTCTTTATTATGGAAGGAAAGAAGGAATGAGGGAGGGCTGGAGAGACAGACAGACAGACAGACAGACAGAGAGACAGAGAGAGACAGAGACATAGAGAGACATAGACAGAGAGAGAAAGGGGGGAAATTGGACCAACTGGAAGAATTTACAAGAAAAGAACTTAGACCAATGGGTGGAAGTTAGAAAGTGAAAAACTATGGCTTAAAATAAGCAGTGTCATTCTACCAGGGAGAAGCATTTCAAAATGAAAAGCTGTGTTGTAACATCATAAATTCCTTACTTCTAAATATGTTCAAACAGAAACTGTAAATATCTTATATGAAGGAGGTGGTAGAAAGGATTCTAATACTGATTGTACTAATGAAATAGATAATCTCTAAACTCAATTCTTTCTATTATTATGCTAAATTCAAAGTCTTAAGCAAAAGGAATAGCCCTGATATTTGAATTTCAGACAGCAGCTGGTAGGTATACTAGAATGATGTGGCTGTTTTGGTCCTTCAAAAATCATAACAAATCAAGGAACGAATACTGGTTTTTCAGAAAAAAATACTTGGGTTCAACTTCCAATTTTTCCCCTTTTGATAGTCACTTCACATCTCTTGTTCTCAGTTAATTTAGCTGTGAAAAAGGAATAATAATCTACCTAACTCTAAGGTATTATTGTCAGGATTAAATTAAAATATATGTGAAAATATTTTATAAGTTGTGAAGTGCCTTACAAATATATGCGACTCCTACCATAGAAAAAGTATGTGAATATAACTTATTTTCTTTTTGATGTATCGGCACACTATTTCACTTTATGTCTATGTGTAAGATATCTAAGTCAACTTACCTTCCTTCATGGAACTTATTTTTCTATTTATTACTTTCTATATTTGTGGGCATGCACAGTAAGTTGACATAAAGAGAGGCAACAAGGGTGTTAACTTACCTGGTACTATATCTTTCTACAATGTACTAGAATGTGAAATATAGTTGATAATAACAGAGGACCTCATTACCAGAGTCTTCCTTCTCTGATGGGGATATAGCTGGGGTGGAGAGTGATAGATAAAGATAAATGTTAATGACAGTAAAACAAAACAATATTCATTTGAAAACCTTTCATTCTTTTCTACTTTTCTTTGGTTCCTTGAATGCGGACCACTGGCTTACTCCAAAAATGATCATGATAGACAGATTTAGGTGCCTTATCAAAATTCAATTCTGTATTCAAAAGTATGAATTTGCTTATTTATGGGAAATTTCCTAACTGGGACTGCTTCCAAAAATCACTTTATTGTAGCTATATGGAATTTTCTCCACGGTTTCATTTGTTCCTTCTCCACACCTCTTCCCTGGTGCATAGAGGCACATCTGTCTGTTTTCTGCCTTATCAAGCAGACATCTACATCTGCAGGGAAAACTTGACTTCCTCAGCTCCAAACCTGTATCTGATTGTGGTAATAAAGCTCAACTTCCTTAGTTCAAACATACATCAGACAAGACCAATTACTTCAAATGACTCATAGAAATAGGCAAAGGAAGAGTCTTCTTTTCAAAGTCTTTGAACTTCCACCGCTTCAAAGGTGTCCTAAAGTGCGGTTATGAGGCGATCCTCTAAAATTGCCAAATTACCAGGTTCCAAGTTTTGACATTTGTTATTCTGAGTAACTAGATAAAGAAAAATAGCAAGATTACCTACTACCAAGAAGAAAAAGCTTCCCCCTCCCTCTATTGATTTCTTAGTTAAGCATGCTTAATATGACATATTCTTGAACAAGCGATAAATAGGAAAAGAGATTTCCTTTAGTGGGTCTTAAAGTATGAAGTTAAACACTAGGAATTTTAAGCTTTTCTGCCCTAAAAGTATGCTACCAAAGGCTTTAAAATGCAATTCACTGATTTTAGAGTGGAAAGCAATATTAAGGTTTCCACAACGAAAGTCAGCCTGTCCTGGGAGATACCCTAACTTAGAATTCTGGGAAAGAGAAATTGACATTCCTTTGATTGACTTTAAGTCTCATTATGTAATCTGTGCTAGGTAGTCATCAAATTCCTTGCTCCTGATCAACTTTTCAGAAACTTGTGTCAACTGTCATGACTTCTTCTTGCCACTTGCCTCTGTCTTCCTAGATCTCCTATATATGATGACAGTTTTCTCGAATACTTCCCTTTCTAATTCAAAACATTACCCCCCCTCCCTCTCTCTCTCTCTCTCTCTCTCTCTCTCTCTCTCTCTCTCTCTCTCTCTCTCTCTCTCTCTCTCTCTCTCTCTCTCTCTCTCTCCCCCTCCCTCCCTCCCTCCCTTAAAACATCCTTAATTAACAGATTATACAGGAGATGATCATTTGTCTCCCTTAGCTAATCAAAGACCTCAGTATCTCCTTAGGGTGAAATTCATAAAGAAAATGTGATATATGAGATTTAGTGACTATAATTATGCTTAGCATATAACCATATGCTATAACCATATTAAAATGGGCTTCAACAGCATTATTGAGTAACAAATGCTGTTGAAGCCCATTTTAATATGGTTATAGCATTATTATATAAAATTACTACATTGTAACACACATATACATATATACACACTTTTTCAGTCTCTATTTCTTTCTACACATTATTTTTTTTAAATTAAAATTTAATTTAATTTTTATTTTTTGGTGGGGCAACAAGGGCCAAGTGACTTGCCCAGGGTCACATAGCCAGTAAGTGTCAATGGTCTGAGGCCAGATTTGAACTCAGGTCCTCCTGAATCCAGGGTCGGTGCTCTATCCACTGTGCCATCTACCTGCCCCCTCTACACATTCTTAATGTTAACATTCTTAGCATTAATTTAGTAGAATTCTTTTAAGTCTAGAAAGTACCTTTGAGATCTCTTGGTCAAACCATTCAAGCACTATGTAAATGCTGGCCAAATAGAGTGATGATGTTTCAAACTTCTATCTAGGGTTCCCTGCCAAGTTGAACCTGAATCATATGTCAACATTCTGTATATCACCTAACTGGATTTTGCTCTTCTGATATATCATGATTAAGTTCCTTTGTCTTGTTCTGATCTAAGAGAAGCAATTTTGAATTAGTTACTGACAAAATATTATAAACAAACATTCATTTGGCATTCTAACATTGTAGGCAAGTGATATGAGCCAAAGTTTCACACAACATTTCAAATATAGCACAGATCCTGGAAATAAACCCGCCTAGTCAAGTTTTATCTTGTGTGCTGCACATTGCACAGCTCTTGTATAGGAAATAGAGTGTATTTAATATTGATGACTCTGTATGTGTCATTTAATCATCCCTATTGATTGGATTTCATCAGAGTGTGGGGCTTAGATAGAAGCTTTGATTATACTGTAAGGATTCCTTGCAGTTTTCTGTCACCCAACACCATATCAATGCACCTTCTGGTGCGATATCACTTTCACAATCAATACCTGAAAAGACACACACACACACACACACACACACACACACACACACACACATACCTCCAGGAAAAAAAGAAGAAGAATCTACTTCTCAGTCCCTTTTTGCACATAGATTAAACATCTCCAATTGAAAAAAGGTTTATTGCATGTTTTAATGTAAGAGGATGATGGGGAAAAGGTCGTGAAAGGGTCTCCATGGATTACTTGAATAATTGGTTCATCATTTTTTATTTAAAAGTGTCAAACTCTCCTTTTAAATATTGGTTGACATTTGAGACTGATCACTTTTAACAGTTAAATTTTATAATTTCATTTTTATGTTGTTCTAGATGAAATAATAGTTCATAAATATATTATTTGGGCAAATGGATATCTTAGGAAAATACCTCTTGTCCAAATTCATTTTGCATGGATTTTGATATTGTGAAACCTCCACTGGGCTTTCCTGACTTTTATCTCATTTCAATTAAGTTTATTTCTATTTACCTAAGTTTTCTTACTATGAATTGACAAAGCTTGAGCTCCAAAGTACAATCTATGTAATATTAAGCGGCAACTGATAGGTTTTATCATTTTATACAGTTTGTAGAAGTTGCCTTCCATGTTCATTGTAACAAGGAAACTAAAGAAAGTTTGATTATCTTTTCCTTGAAACATAGAATTTTCTTACAGGCCAATTATCAATATCTTATTAGTTATTGCTGGACAGACTTTCAGAAGCTAATTGGAACCAGCTCATACTGCTCAGAATAGCTGATTTTTAACTTTTCAATGTCAGCATTTAAACCTCAGAAATGAGCAAATGTTACAAATCAGATCTTGAATTATTTTGTTAATTGTCTAAACTAAAGAAAGTGATAGAGGAATTCATTTGTGAGTATATTTTTTTTTTGTCAGACAGCAGATTGTTAAGCATTTACTAGCATACCACTACTATAGGGTATTTTGTTGTTACTGTAGTTGACGATTTGTGTCAGTCCTATCTAACTCTCTGTCACCGTATTTGGGGTTTTCTTGGCAAAGATACTTGGAGAGGTTTGTCACTTCCTCCCCCACCTCATTTTACAGATGAAGAAACTGAAGCATCAAGGGTTAAGTGATGTTTCCCAGGGTCACACAGCTGGTGTCTGAACTTGGCTTTGAACTCAGGAAGATGAGCCTTCCTGATGCTCTATCTATTGCACCACCTAGAATTTATCAAATTCATTCCTCTTATATTTTAAATGAGAAAAAAACACAGGTACAAAGAGGTATAAGAATCACATAGTTTGGGGGCAGCTAGGTGGCACAGTGGATAAAGCGCTGGCCCTGGATTCAGGAGGACCTGAGTTCGGATCCGGCCTCAGACATTTGACAATTACCGGCTGTGTGACCTTGGGCAAGTCACTTAACCCTCATTGCCCTGAAAAAAAAAAAAAAAGAATCACATAGTTAGAGATGGAAAGAAATTTAGAGGACACTTGATTAATCCCTCTCATTTTGAAGATGAAGAAATTAAGATCAGGAAAAATTAAGAAACTTTCTGAAGGTTTCACAGGCACTAAAGTGTCATCAGGATTTGAACTTTATCCTCTGACCCCAAATCAACAATCATTGCATTTCCCCACACCAAGTTGCCTAATGCCATATAGTGAGTGGCATTGCTGAGACCAGGACCAAATCCTCTGCTTTTTTCTACTCTACAGGAAGTCAAGTTTTGTTATACCAAAGTATTGTTGGATACCTAGATCATGAGCCATGAAAATAAATCTCCCCACCATATAAAACTTAGAAGTCCCATTGGAACCAGTTACTCACATGCCAGTGCTCCTTAGTGCATTGTTTAGGTGAATGTTTATGAAGGTTTGTGAGGAACACAGCAACCCCTGCCTCTGCCCGACTATTGGGTATTCTTGCTCCATTTGCTTTCCTCAACCTTCCTGCCTACAATTTCTTGAGACTGGTTTTATTTTATCTCACTTCTATATATCTATTTTTAGGACAAAAAGAAACTGCCTTTGTAAAAGGACTAGATTTGTACTTAACTTTATAGTTCAATGAGTTAGCTCATACTCTAATAAGATGTAGTCAGAACTAGTTGAATGACTGGACTCAATTCAATTTAATAAATATCATTAAGTCCCTACTATGTATCAAGCATGGTATGAGGGTACAAAAAGAGGCAAAAGGTAGTCACTGCCCTCCAGAAGCTTATAATCTGGTTGGTAATGGTTCAGCAGCAAAATGACAGAAAGTCTCTAATGGGATCCATGCTTGGCATTATGCTAGCTAACATTTTTTATGAATGACTTGGATAAAACTATAATTGGTATGCTAATCAAATTTGCAGATGATATAAAGCAAGAATATTGAGCTGAATCAAATATGTTTAAATTCAATAGTGATAAATTTTAATTCTTTCGTTTGGGTACACAAAATCAACTTTCCGAGTATTTTACAGGAGATTTATAGTTATCATTTGTTCTGATAAGGATCTAGAGGTTACAGTAGACTGCAAGCCCACTCACAGTCACCAGTAGTATATGGAAACCTAAAAGGTTAATTCAATCTTGGGATGCATTCACAGAGGAATAGCTTCCAGGAATAGGAAAATGGAAGTTGTACTGTATTCTGTTGACATAATCTATGATTTGCAGTATAGTGCTTAATGGCTTAAGAAGAATACTGATGAGGCAGCTAGGTGGCACAATGGATAATGCACTTACTCTGGATGCAGGAGGACCTGAGTTCAAATCCAGCCTCAGACACTTGACACTTACTAGCTGTGTGACACTGGGCAAGTCACTTAATCCTCATTATCCTGCAAAAAAAAAAAAAGAAAAAAAGAAAAGGATACTGATAAACTGTAGAATGTATGGAGAAATACTGACTAGATGGTAAAGGACCTTTAGGACTATGATATGAAGATAAAGTGAAAGAGCTAGACAACTTTGGCCTAGAGAAAAGACTCAGAATGTTATGATAATGTGTTTAAATGTTTGATGTGCTAATCTGTAGAGGAGAGATCAGATTGGTTCTTTCTAGCCTCAGAAGGTAATACATAGAGAAATGGATAGAAGTAACAAAGAGGCAAATTTAGGTTTGATTTCAGGGAAAAACAAACAAAAGCAACCCAGCTTCTTAACAGAACTATCCCAAAGTGGGAAGGTATGAAGTTATAGGTGGTAGGTTCCCCCTCCTTGAAGATCTTTAAGCAGAGTGTTGAAAGTCACTTGCTAGATATGTTGTAGGGATTCCTTTGTTGTATGTGTAGAATGAAATGGCCATTGAAGTCCCTTCAAATTCTCAAATTCAATGATACTCTGACTTGCAGTCAGAAGAGTTGAATTATAATCACAGTTCAGGCACTTAACTAGTTGTGGGACTGTGGGCTTGTCATAGTATCTTTCTTGAATTTGTTTTCCTAATCTATAAAATGGGAACAATAATACCTGTTCTACCTATTACGTAAGGTTTTATGTATAGGCACAAATGAAGTAATTTATTTAAGATATAAAGTACCCTGTAAATATAAGCTATACATTTTTGGTACTACAGAGGATAGTCCATTTTTAGAGTTAGTGGAAATCTACTTCTAATAGGTACTATTTATATTTTTCTTTAGTAACTGGCATTTAAATTCTGACAAATTCAATTGAATTAGTTTCAATAAGATTTAGGTAACTTCCAATAACTTCATTTTAAGTGTTTCCCCAGAGAATCTGTGCCTTCATTGTGCTTGTGATAGCACTTTTAATATCAATATTCCTTTCTCATATTTCTTTTTGCAATGGATCCTATTATATGGGTACTTTTCCCAACATCAGGATTCACAATTCCTTCTAGACAATTCCATAAGTTTTAAAGCACAAAATATTTAGTGCTCTATGACCAACTCTTATATTGAGCTAGGTTAATCCTCAGATGATAAATACATAGCCCATTCCCAAGCCCATATCTGAAGACTTTCAGATAAGCCAGGTATTTGAGAGCCTGAGTAACCTGGTTTCATGTTACAAGGCACCATGGGACAAGATCTTCCAAATTCCCTTAAATAGAAAATAACATCAAAATCCCCCTTGAAAAGCATATAAATATAGTCATAAGTATTATTAAGGAATTCCTAATCATTAGAGCAACACATTAAACTATTTTAATAGTAAGGGCCCCTTGGCCTTAAATGGGTATTATGCCTCTGTCTTCATTCAGACTGTCTACATGATGGCAATATAATTAGTGAAATATAGCAAACCAGTTCTTTAATTGCTATATCAGTACATAGAGCACCAAACAATTATAATTGAATTTAATTTTACTCTTTTCTTTACCCACCCCCATACCACTTATTGAATCAACTGGATTTATATAGAAAGGGTGAATGAACCAAATTGGAAACACAAGTTCTGAATTAATAAGTTGACCTGTCCAATTTGTACAACCATCTATTAAACAATAAGCATTTATACGGTATTTACCCTATGCCAAATACTGTCTTAAGAACTGGAGATATAAAGTTAAACAGAAGATAACATGTGTAAATATAGATAGACACTAGCCTAATAATAATAATAACAACAACAACAACAACAACAACAACAACATTGGGGCAGCTAGGTGGCACAGTAGATAGAGCACTGGCCCTGGATTCAGGAGGACCTGAGTTCAAATCTGGCCTTAGACACTTGACTACTAGCTGTGTGACCCTGGGCAAGTCAACCCCTATTGCCTCACCAAATATATATATAATATTTATAAAGCATGTACTATGTTCCAGGCATACTATCTACTAAGCTTTATAATTATTATCTCATATGATCTGCACAACAACCCTACAAGAAGGTACTGTTATCATCCCCATTTTACAAATGAGGAAACTGAGGCAAACTGCATTTAAGTGATTTTCTCAGGGTTATACAGCTAGTGTCTGAGACCAGATTTAAACTCAGGTCTTCATGACTCGGGGCCCAGTACTCTATGCACTATGGTGCCTAGGTGGAGACATGAAGTAACTTTATGTAGCATCTGTGTGGCCAGGACAGGCCTCCTATAGGAGATGGCTTGAACTGATTACTGAAAGAGCAAGAGCTTCCAAGAGTTGCAGGTTAACTCCAGGTATAGAGGAGAACCAGTGAATAGGTGAAACAGAGAAGATGGAGGAAGTCAGTTGATATGTTTAGACCATAGAAGAGAGACATGAAACATTAGCAAGGGGCCATGTTGAAGTCTGTAATTCATGTCAGAATGTGCTCATATAGACTGTAAGAACTTGTTTCTGATTCAGAGGTTTTCCATGAAGACTGTAACGATTGGAATGACGCCACTTGCTGGAGAGTTACTGTAGGAAAGCTTCTCCATGAGGAGAAGGCATCTGAGGGCAAGCCATGTGGCTTTCCTTGGTGTCAAGAAGTAATGTTTGCTTGTGGGTACTGTCAATCAAGGTTACCAGCCAATTAACTTGGAGCTGTGTGTTTGTGAGTGGATAGGATGTTCCCAGTTTCACAGGAGGCTTGTGGGATGAAGGAGGTGTGGCTCACTCGCTTTCGTGAGGACTCTTGTGGAGAGTGGAGCTAAAATGTGCTCTCCCTTTGATAGATAGAAGAATCTAGGCCTTTCTCTTGCTCTTCACGAAATTCTTATTCTCCTTAATAAATGCTTAAGAGTCTAAACTTTTGCTAAAGCTTATAATTTATTGGTGACCACTCATTAGGTATTTTAGACAGACTAGCTAGAATTTTAGCCCAATACAAGACATAATGTATACTGATTTAGTCTGTTGGGATACCTTTTTGGTATCCCAGTTTGTGGTTTGTTTTTATTTCTAAATCAACTTCTATTTGATATCTACAAACTTTATTAAGTTTTTCATACTTGGTATAAGCAATAGATGTTTATTAAGTACATATTGCATGCAGAATATAGCACTAGGCACTAAGGGAGACACATGGTTTAGATAAAACACACCTCCTGCCCTCATGGACCTTATAGTAGAGAAGCAGATGAAACACACACACACACACACACACACACACACACACACACACACACACACACACACACACACATCTGAAGACCAGTCTTCTCTTCTCATTTGATCCTTCACCAGGAATCCCAGTCTCACCCAGGTACCCTGCCTCATCTGCCTCACTGACTCCTTTCCACCTCTATGTTTCCCATAGGGTAATAAATTTCAAGCTGGTAGGAATGTTAGGGACTTTTTAATTCAAATTTCTCATTTTACAGATGAGGAAATTGAGACCTGGATAGCTCAAGTAACTTGTCCAAGGTCACATAGGAAGTAACAGAAGTAGAATTAGAACCCAGGTTTTAATCAAAAGCCAATCATCTTTCTACTGTTCTACAGCACTTGTTTTGGAATACTATTGCTACTGGAAAGAGCATGATCAATGACTGCATTATATCTTCATTCCTAATTCCTTTGTCTCCCCAGACCAAAAGTCCTTACCTTGCCAACGCCCCCAAACATTTCTTGTTTCTTCCTATTATATTTGGGAGGACATATTAATAAACTTGAGGACAGGACATGCTCACCTTTTGCATTTTTATTCCTAGCCTTTAGTATAGTTTTGAGAACCTGGTAAGTGTTTAAAAATGTGTTTATTTTATATAAAACAGACAATGAACTATAACACATGGCAAAATATAAGTCTGAAAAACGAGTTCTAAAGGGGCAGGCCATGGTCAGGGTACAGAAAAGAGAACAGTATGTTTACAGCTTAGAGTGTTTGGTTGGTATTCATTAAAAAAAAAAAAGGAAGGGAAGTTAGAGGAGAGATTATGAAGGGCTTTGAATGCCAGACAAAGGACTCCAAACTTTCCTTGGTAGACAATGAAGACTTTTGAGCAAAGGAATGCCATCGTTGGTTGTACACATAATTAGTCTGACAAAAATATTGTGGCTCTATTGCCTGGGGAGAAAAAGAGTTGGAATCAGGAGACTGTTAAAGGAGCCCAGGTAGATCAGGTGGGGATGCGTGTGAAAGGTATTGGCCTAGGAAAGGGCTTCTATATCCTTGATGTCATATGAATTTCCTAAACTGAATTCTACCCCTGAGAAACAAATGTAAACCCAGCCACTTGGGCTGCTCAAGCCTTAGACATCCAAGGGCTTGGTAGTAATCAGGAAGCAGGGAAGGAATTGTGCATGTTATGTTGTTGGGAGAAATGCCGAACTGGCAAGAGCAGGAAAGACAGGATTTGTCCGGGCCTTTGAACATTAGTTCATATCCTTCTACGCGGATTAGGCTGTAGACCATTAAGCTATTTTATGGGCAAGAGAGAAGTTCAAGTACAGCACGAGTTGCCAAAAGGATTATGAAGTTCATTTTGATTGATCAATAATTAACTGTACCTTGTGAAATTACAGGCTTCACTAACTGTGGAACGTATTGTAGTGAATAGCCCAAGCTGCCAATAAGTACGGAATGAAGATGGAGAAAAAGCTATAGAAACCTGAACATCTGTCCCCTTTATACTGAAAGAGCGGGGAACCAAGATCTCACTTTTTTCCTTCTCTATCTAAAGGACAAACAACATAAAGCAGGGATTGGATTGATATGGAACGCTACAGAAAATGTTTGCTTATAATTATTTCTAGCACTTTTTTTTGAAGCTGAAGGATAAAACATTTCCAATTATTCATCATGCTTTTGGAACTCGTAGGCCTCTATAATAGGGATTTAGCAGAACGACAAATAGCAGACAAGGATACAGATGAAAGGCAAGAATGCAAAGGGATTATTACCATAAAAAAGCAAATGACTATTTGATGGAATTACAACAATACAGAGAGTCAGGCACAGATAGAAAAATAATGCTAATTGATAAATATATAGCTATTTAAACATTATTTTGAATTATTTCATGGCTTTGAAATGAGGACTACCTATAATTTTTGTGTCATATGCATTTAACTTATGACATCTGTATCATCTGTTTGGCTTTATAATCTATCACCTATTTCCAAGACTTCCTCCCATTTTCATGTTTTTTTTTTAATCTCAAATACGTATCTGCATTATGAATTTGATAGTGTCTTTTTCTGAAATTCAGGTGGAAAAATAATTTAACACTGTATGATACTTTCATTTTGCCACAATATAGAGAGAGCTAGACCTGGAGTCAGTAAAACCTGAGTCAAATGTGACTATAAACACTTACTAGTTGTGTGATTCAGGGAGAGGTCCTCAACTGTTGTCTGTCTCAGTTTCCTCATCTGTAAAATTGGGATAGTAATAGCACCTTCTGGCCAGGATTATTCTGAGGATCAGATGTGATAATATTTGTAAAGTGTTTTGCAAATCTTAAAGTGTTATGTAAATGTTAACTACTTAGACTTAGGTAGAGCCCAAGACAAAAAACAAACAAACAAACAAAAGCAAGGAGTTTATCTCAGACCCTATACTAGGATATTTTCTAGCCTTACTTATCATATAGCTGTTATCTACTAACTTATCACTGTCTGTAGATCACTGCTATCAAACCACTAATTTACTATAAAAATATCATTTGAAAATAGAACTTAGATGTTGTGAAGTCTAGGAGGGAAAGAGATTGATAGATGGGTCAAGTTTTATCTATATCTTTATAACTATTTATGTCTGTATATTTATATCTTTTATATCAATCTCTATACACATACAAACTATATATACATGTTATCTATATGGTGGTATATATGACACTATATGCACACACATATATATATATTTAAATACACAACATATGTGTGTTTCTGTGACTGTATGTGCATGTGTGTAGACACATAATGTTATGAAATGCATGTATAATACAATCTTTCAGGGGTTGATTCCTGGATGACAGTAAAATCTATGCTTATATTTAGACTCTATAACTCTGTGCTTCTTTGCATCAGATACTTTACTTCTAAATATGAACCTCTCTGCAGTGAATTCCTTGTAATTACCTCTGAATTAGAACACACAATTTAAGACGGTTTACTGAAGCTCTCTAACCACAGCGTGATAAAATTTTTGAGCTAGAGGTTGGGGGTGGGTGGGTGAGAGGACTAGTTGAAAAGCTTTTTTTTCCTTCATAATGAAAGCAAAGCTGATGCAGATTATAAACTACAAAATGCAAAAATCATATTCATATTCACTTTTTTAAAGACTGAGAACACGTGTTAAATAAGAAGGGTGTATCTTGTTGAGTTGTATTGCCAAAATCTGTTAAAGTAAATTACTTTATCTACATATACATCACTTCTCAGTAATATATCTTTAGAGAATTACTATGTGGATTAATTCATAGGAAAATCATAAATGACTATTTAACTGTGGCTGACTCACTGTTAGTAAACATTAATGGCCAGGTCTACTCTAATGCCAAGTTAAGTGATGCCTTCTTGGAGCCTGTTAGGTGGAAGCTTAGCAAATAGAAAGATCTAAACTGGACTTTTCTTCCCCCTGAAATGAAAGGGGGGAGCGCCTATAAGGAAATAAAGATGCTTAAAAGAATTGACAGACCCAGAAATATATGTCCATGAAAAGCAAATCCTGTTTCAGAAGTTGTAGCAACATCTCATTGTAATTTTTTTTTCATTCTCATTTTTGCCCCTGGCCTGTGATTTCACTGGGGTAGGGAACTCACTGGTGAAGAAAGTCCCTTTAACAACACAGATGAATAACAGCTCTGCCACTTGCCTTCTTAGTGAATTGCTTGGGGAAACCAAGAAAGAAGCAAAGTCACACAGACACAGATAATACATATAAGAGATGGGACTTGAACTTGGGTTATTCTGACCATAAGGTTGGTACTCTGTCCACTGTGACATAGTAGCTCTCTCATTGGAACTAGGACAAGTATTAATGAGAAAATGATAACTAGCCTTTCAAGCTAGATTCTGTGTGACTGTAGAAACTGGAAAATAAAATAAAAAAAGGCTACAGTTTTATACTGATTTTCTTATGGGCTATGGAAAATATTTATTTTCATTGAGCTGAAATATATACCATAATAAAGTTTTCATTTTCTATGATTTAAAATAAAGTAAATGTTTTATGACTGGGATTTAAAGTTACATTTGTGGCTGCAATAATTCTTTTCAGAAATGAATATTTCACTGTTTTGCTCTTCTACTAAACAAATCTGCAGCCTGTTACTTTAAAAATGAAATAAAGCTTGTGTTCATAGTGACAGTCAATAACACTACAGCATAATAATCAATTGCTATTTGTAGCAGCAGGACTAGCAGTGGGGGCAGATCAGTGCGAATTACTGTCACTGTGTGCTGTCATGTCTGCAGCCAGCCTGCAGAACACAAGAAAAATGGTGTCCCATTCAATGGAACTAGACAGTACTTAGTCATACCTGCACAACGGCAAAGCTGTGTGTGCTGGCATCCCATACAACAGGAAAGTGGATATAAATCTGAAAAATTGATAGGTAAGAAAAATAAATTAATCCAGCTATGAGTTCTGCTCCTAAGATTTAAAGTTAAATGGTCATGCTTTTTTCTATGAGCTGGAAGCAGGCAGATTACAGGTGTCTAGGGATGCACAAAAAGGTTAGATAGCTTTTTGCGTGCCAGAGAAGTCTATGGTTTACTTTACACAGATGATGTGTGATAATGACTACTATATGATATTGAGTTTTAGATACCTGTTGCAACTGGTAATTGAGACAACATGAAATGACCATGAATTTGTTTCAAAGAGAGAAAACTTTTTCAATGCCACAGACCAGGCAGGTACAATGTCTGTGCATGTTTTTATTCTATCTGAATACAATAGTCAGATATCTGATCTCCTTAGTGAGTCAAACAAGTAATTTTGAATTGGAAGCTACCAAGCTATTTATATTTTAAGACCTTACTGTTATGAATTAAAATGTATTTGATTTTGGGGGGGGGTGGGGTTTCTTTTAGAGTAGACAGGTGCAATTTTTATTTGGGAAGGGATGTGTTAGAAAAACCATATTGTCACTATCTAAGTTGATAGGAATCTCATTGGTGTGTTGCCCAAGTGACTTTGTGATAATGAAAAAGATGGAGCTCAAAGGCAAGAGTTAATTGAGGCCCTGGGAGTACCTATTTTAGTATTTTGGTGTACATTTCTTCCTAGAGTTTCCTATTAATGAATCTTTGCAACTAATGTTCAGGACTAGACTCCTGAAAACTACCACTGGGTAAGAAATAAAAATAGAAAACTCCTCCTTTGGCATCACTGATAGAGCTGCATAGTTCTTAAGAAGGTACTACTGAAAGTAGAAATGAATCCATTTTGGATATCAATCGTAGACATATTCTGTGAAATTGACTCTAAGGAAAATAAATGTATGTGGCCTATGCCACCACTAATGAAAATAACTTGCAATGAAGTGTCACTATCCATTTCAGCTAGTTTTATTTCACTGACCTGGAGGATGAAAGTTTAGATTTTACCTACCAGTATACCAGGTCATCTACAATTCTAAAATCGCATTACAAGAAGCAAACAAACAAACAAAGAAGCAACATTTAGTGGCAATTAAAAGAAATTGAAATGACCTCTTAGAAACAAACTGAAAAGAATGGAAAATAGCAGCTCTATTCACAAGCAAAATGGCTTTTTCAAATCTTTTTAAAAGGCACCTTCCTTAGAAACGCTGCAATTTATTTGATTATTAAACAAGCTTGCTACAAAGTGTAATTTTCCAAGAGGGGCCAAATGACCTGAAAAATAATGCACCTGAGATTAAAGCAAACGTTTCTGCCAAATATAACAATGTAGCATGTTCAATACAACTATTTGCTTATTGATATTCCATGTCATTAATGGCTTTAAAAGGGTACTGCTTGTCTTAGAACTCTAACACAGGTGGAAGCCACTAGAAACCCAACATGCATTTTTATTGGTTTCTACTTCCCAGATTATTTTCAAGATAGAAAGTCAATGGAAATTTAATTGTGATTGGGTTTGAGTTCTGGGGTAAACTCAACATATAACATGTGAGGAAAACTCTAAAGCTTTATTGAAAGTATTCATATTTGACCATGCTTGCTTCCTGAAAATACAATAATGTATTTAGTATGAAATTCAGGTCTCTGTTGTATTTTGCTGATTAAAGCTCCTTGCCAAGTTTGGAAGCATTTGGGGAAAAGAATGCTCATAGCAATACCCTTATAATCAAACTTATGTCACACTCAGTCAGTTGGTCTATGATCTCTGGTCAATCTAACTCAAAGTATAGCCTTTTTTCTCCTTCTGTATCTAAATCCAAAACTTTAGACCCATTAAACAAAAAAAAAAATTCTGCAGTGTTGCCCTCCATAGATTAGAACCATATTCAAGAAAATGATCTTATAATACTACTAATGTTTACCTGGTGGAGAACTCTTTGTATTTTTATGATTATAGTATGCTTACTAAAAAAATTATTTATACATTAAGTAATTTGTGAGAATCCCTGTTTCTTTACATTGAAAACATTTTTCAGTGAACATTAACATTAGACTAGGTGATAGATTGATGGAATTTCATGAAAATAACTACTAGGGTAGAACTAGATGTGTCCCAGAAGATTTAACTGAACGGAACAATTGCATGAGTATATTTCCTATGGTGTGAGTAGATTGACATACTAACAAGAAAGTTACCAGTGTTTGCTCTTTCTAAAGCCATAAAGATTTTTCAGTGGCCAGTTAGATCCTGAATCTTCTGGTCATCATTCTCTTTTTGTGTGTGTGCTCTTTTCCTGTTCATGAATTCTAGTCATGACATTCCCATAGTATTCACCAATTCAATTCTTGCAGAGAATAATAAAAAGTTCACCATCCATAGATTGAGGTGAGAGGAGAAATCATATCTTGTCATGAACTAGTCTTGTTCCTAGAGTCACCATCTTTGGATGTTCCTCGTTTATAGAAATCTTCACTTAAGGGAAAGGGACTCAGTCCAAATGACAAAGAAGCAGAACTGACCATGTACACTATTTGTATTCTCTGGCTACCTTGGGATCTATTTAATGTGTTGTAAGGAAGGGGTTCCAGACCTATAACTTAGCTGGTATACAGAACTCCTCATGTGGAAACTCTCTCTATAAATACAAATAAGCAACTCTTCTGTAATTTACAGTCCTATGAATTACCCTGGCACATTGAAAGGTGGTGCTTTTTCCAGGGTAATATAGAAAATATGGCTTGACTTAAACCCATGGCTTTCTGATTACAAGATCAGCCCCTAAGAAAGTATTCTATGCAGCCTTTCAATCAATGAATTATTTCAAGTAAGAGGTAAAATTAAGAAATGATAGGGATGGTCATTTTGAGTGGTTCTCAGTTTTAAGGCAGCTCAAAAGCAATTCAAAATTGGGGATGTGGGATTGAGATTGGGAATAGATGGATTAATCCCCTCAACTACAAATGGCAAATATTGAATATCCCATATCATATTCCTGCACATAGAAATGGAAGCACTAGTAACTACCAACTAGGATGGGTTCCCCTCCCCTGCAAAAAAGATCATGAGGCAACTACAATAATTTCATTTTTTGACAGGTTCTTTGAGTGGTAGATTGGAACAGATAGATCTTGTATATCTGAATTTTGACAAGATATTTAATAAAGCAACTTATAACACTTGTGGGAAAGATGGAAAATGCCCACTGAACAGTAGGTGGATTTGTAGCTGGTAGAGAATAGATAACTACTGGTGGTGAATAATGAAATTACCCCATCATGGAAGGATGTTTCTAGTGGTATACCACAATGTTCCATTCTCAGACCAATTCTGTTTAACCTTGCCCTTCCCCTAATCTGCATATACAGAAGATATTCAAGTAATGTTATTGGCAATGTTTGACATATTCCCAGATGTAGTCTCCAGCTAACTATTCCTGTGAAATTCTGGACAAAGTTAATTTTGTTTTCCTAGGATCCCTGAATAATAGTTCAGAGTTTTCAGAGTACTTTCTTCACAACAACCCTATGTGGTAGGAACTACAAGTTTCATTATCCCTTTATTCCTTGATGAGGAAATTGAGATTCTGAGGAATTAAGTGACTTGCCCAAGGTCATATTTCTAAGAAGTTTCCGAGATAGTATTCAAATCTAAATCCAAGTCTTCCAAGTCCAGCATTCTTTGCACTAAAATGTGCTGCTTATAAAAAAAAAATATATATATCACAAGTAAAATGCTAGCAGATCTATTTCATTCCACACATTTGTTTTTGTTTATGGTTTCATCTACAAATACTTTTGAGATCATCTGATTTAGCTGGGTCTTATGAGAAGCTTTCTATAGATCCATTTTTCTGATCACCTACATTTTGTTGTTTAATAATTTTCTATCATCCATCTTCATGAAGTTTTTTTCCCCCCAAATGAGCAAAGTATTATAAATCAGTATTTATCTTGGCTACCCTATTTTTCCATATAGGAAGTGAAATAAGTATTTGTTGGCTGATGACATTTCTCAAATCTAGTTTCCTCATTTTGGTGACTTTTATAGTGGCGTTGAATTTCTGTAAGAAAAAAAGAGGCATTTATAGTTTAAGTCTTCCATCCATTTCTCATTCTTTCTGAGTCAATAGCTTGTTAAATGGATTAGGTTCATGTTACTTTGTCATCTCATATTTACCCTTTCTTCTAGGTTGGTATTAATTTTGACCTTTATTTTAACCAGTCAATAATAAGACTTCACATAGAGAGCTGATTATGAAATGGTTCCCAAGTTGATAACTAGTCATTTCCTAACTGTTGAGTTAGTCAATGTAATCTTTGTGATGGTCACTGTTTTTATGTCTGATTCTCTTCTTCAAGATTCTTTTCTTCAAGAAAATGTTAATGATATACAGACATAAAACATTTAAATATTCTACAACCCTTAAGCCTTATTTTTGTTTCATGATCCTGAACATCATTTTCCAATGTAGTTTTTTCCCTCCAACACCTATCTATGTACTGAATTTCCTGAGTATCAAAGTATGCCCTAATTTTTCTTAGAGTGGTGGTGGAAAAAGAAATGAGGGTTACTAAACCATTCATTAGGATGCTTACAGGTTGCATATTTATAGTTTTAAAATATATTATCTCTTTCTTTTGTGTTTTTATTTATTTTCCCATTTACACTGTAATCTGCTTAGAGCTATACTCTATAGTGTCATGGTGGGGGGTATATGCCCACAGGCCATGTGTTTGACACCTCCATTTTAGAGGACTTCTGCAATTTCTTTGTAGAGTTGGTCTGACTCTTTATCTTCTACAACAGATGTTGACATCTAAGATACACTTATTTCATAGTGGTTTGTTGAGTTAAACTGCAGGTGAAATAAACAAATATTCCATATGACCAATTGATTTGTGACCTTCAGACATATCATGAAGCCAAACTGGCCAATTTCTTTAACTTGTCTCTCTGGAAATAATCTGGGGAGTTAGTTTATTCTACATAAGTTCAACATTTTTGTGTATTCTTATTTCACGTATAAGTGGGAATGCCTACATGAAAGGACATATATAAGGATCCTTGTACTATTCCTAATCTTTGAAATAGGGATAATTGCACTCAAATTACTTTCTGTTGTGAGGAAAGTTCTTTGGAAACCAGAAAGAACTATGTGAATGTGAGTTGAATGAATGAATGAATGAAGAGAAATTTATTAATCCTTTTCTATGGGCTAAGCAGTGGATACAAATAGAAAAAGGAAGATAGTCCCTGTTCTCAGGGACATCATTTTCTATTAAGGAGAGACAAGCATATAAAGGATCTTCCAGTCAGTTGGAAAGTGTCCTTAACCAGCAGCAGCAAAGTAGTTGGTGATATATTTTCTTTATTATCATTTCCATCAATGGAGTTATATCCATTTCTGATACTGACCCATTTGACAGTGCCAAAGATGTTGGTGACAACAACTTTCCTCTTTGGGTCTTAGTAGCTTTGGCTGCTGAGGAAGCAGGGGCTACAGCCCCTCCAGAGACAGTTGACAAATTGCATCTTCTACTGGTTGTTTCCCTAAATGATGGCCACTGAGGCAAGATTGGAAGGAGGACTGCATGTCTAGGGATGGGGGTGGCAGAGGGTGCTATTCCTGAGGCTTTTGGGTTTAATATCCTGCAATGCCACTCTCTCAGTCTTAGGGGAGATAGTAATCAAGATGGTGACTCTGGCTTCACTCACCTGACACATGCTATATAATCAATTTCTCTTGTGGTATCCCTTAATTTACACTACAGATAGTATTAAGAGAATCAATTAATTCCATGACTTGTCTAAGAACTATATGATTCTTGGTCTTTGCGTTCTCTCATCTATTAATATTCCTCTTTCATTATGCCTGCAGCTGAACTATCCCAAAATAAAATTAGCTGCCTTGTGAAACAAACTTTCAGTTAGTAGAAGTCCAGGCAATGACCATTTAATGACCACGTGGCAATAATATTTTGAGAAGATTCCTGACTCAAGTAGGAGTTGGGCTAAATGATGTATAGGATGCTTTTTAATTTTAAGTCCCAGACCAAAACATTGACTCTGTATCAATACTGGATCATAATGTACTTTCTGATTGATTGAAAATAAATTAGGTTTCATTCAATATATTTTTTATCATTGCATATTTTATGACATTCTAATTTTAAATATGAAACTGATTATATCTACATGTATGTGTATATAGACACACAAGATATATAGTATCTATTGTACTTCTCAATTAATCATTAACTGTTCTTAGTTAATAATTAACTGGCACATAGTAGGTACTTGATAAATACTTGTTGATGTGTTAATCTGATAATCCTGTTCCTCAATAACACTTTCTTGAATGCAGTGGCAAGTGCTTAATAAGATGTGTATAATTTTATTTAAATGAGTGAGGGAGTTAGAATATATAAATTCTATTTTTCTCCATATGAGAGAACCCAAACTTTAGCTATCTTAAATTTCAGGTGAAACTACTATCTCCATGCGTATGCAATGCACAGCAGACTATTTTGCTTTTTGCATTCACATTTTTAATACAACTTCAGTGTTATAACAACTCTGTTCAATTAACTAATTTTACAATCTGTAATTCCATCACAAACCTTCCAAGTATTATAAACACTATCTATTTTTGATACCCCTGCCATGAATTCTGCAGGCTAGAATGTGAAATAAATAGCACTGCATTCCGTTCCATCACTCATTGGTAATCCTGTTCATTTATAAATAGCAAAGAAAAGAACCCAAGCAAAAGCCCCTTAGTTGATGCTGCATGTATCATGATAAAGAGCAAATCAAGATTTTGTTAAAATAGAAACACACTGGATGTTTGCTTGTAATTCTGACAGTATGCTCACAACTGTTGACTCCAAAAAACACTGTGAAGAATGTTAATGATCTGAATAGTAAAGAAACATATTAGCATGAACTAAAAGCAGTGTACAATCTCTGGAACTAATTTGCAAGCTCCCTTATCTTCCTGCTTCTTTTCATTCCTTTGCATGTCATCATATGAATCATAACCTTTTGGGACGATGCTAAATTGATGGGGATGTGATAACTTATGGCAACGTATAGATTTCAGAGGCACAATAACTACCTAAAGTATGCTTTATTTAACTTACATTGTTCCATGAATAAAAAGAGATCTAATTGGAAACAAGCCCTTTATTAATAATGTGATGGCTTTATTGAATGTAAGCTGTAATCTTACTTCTCTAGAGCTCTAAAGAAGAAAGAGAATAGTGTGTGTGAAACAGGAATAGAATTCATCATCTCTAAGAGGAACACCCATTTTGGCATTTCTTCCTGAATGAAGCAAGTTTGGATTTGATTAAGAATACAAAGCCTTGATATTTATATGGCACTTTAAGTTTTGTATAATATTTTACATATATTATCTCTTATGATGTTATCTCCATTTTACAGATGACAAAACTGAGGCTGTGAGAGTTAAAATGTTGTGACCAAGGTCATATTGTTATAAAGTTTTAGAAGTGGAATTTGAATTGTTTGGCCTCAATCCAGGTTCCACACCTTATCCAGAGTAGCTCAGTGGTTGCCCTGCTTGTCATCATAAATATAGTCATGAAGGTCAATGAATGATGTATATCATATTATGTTATATATTATATATCATATGTTATATGTGTGCTTGTACATATGTCCACCACTTTCTGCCTTCTGCAAGTTTTTATTATGTTGACAACAAATAATAGGTACACAGTTAAGGACCTAAAAGATACACGGAATGATAGATGGACATGTGATTTTGTGTTGGTATTAGGAAGTCCTTCATAAGGAACCCCTACCCCCAACATTGCAGGAAGCTATTATACAGTTTATAGTTAGAGAATTGCTTAGGTCACTCATAAGCAGCCAGGAGATATAGTAGATCCTGGACTTGGAGTTAGGAATAGCTTAAATAAAGCCTCAGATTCTGACTAGCTGCATAAAAGTGGGAAGTCCATCTCTCAGCCTCGGTTCCTCATGTGTAAAATGGGGGTTATAATAGCACTTAACTCACCAGTTTGTCAGCACATATATGCAAAATTATTTCCAAGAAATGGATACAAATATATTTTTTAAATAACGGTTTCAGAGGTTGGAGGGGAACAAACACTAACACCTAAGAGAATCAGTACTTTTCTACAAAGTTGTATCTGAACTGAATCTTAATGGAAGTCACAAATTCTAGGAGGTGAAAGTAGGAAATGAGGCTTCCGGGTATAGTATACCACCTGGCCAAAGTCACCAGGGGAATGTGGAATGCTTTGAATTTGGGTCATCAAGTAGACAAGTTTGACTGAAATGCAGGGTGCTTGAGAAGCAATTATAGGTCCTAGTTATCATAACTACGTAGGGCTGTCACTAATGAATATTGTTTGGCCATAGGTCAGCCATCCATTTAAAGAATGGGTAGGCATCCCAAATATACCAAGCTAAGGCATATCCATGTGTTCACTGATGCAGCTGAAAAGCAAAAATAACTTTGACAGTCCCAAAGTTTGGCAAAGCTTCTCTTGCAATATCCCCATATTCACATATCCGATTTCCATAGCCTGTTGAATGGCAGCCAATGGTACTGGGTTTAAATAAAAGTAGAAAATTAAGTTGCAACGTAAGATTTGTTGAAAGTTTATTTGGTACTTCAGGTTTACCAAGTCCCTATGGGCTTCAAGAGCCACTTAACTAAACAATATTGGCTTCCAGCTAATTGTGGAAGAAAAATTGAAGAGGCAAGTGAAAAGCACAGAACACAGCTCAAGCACAAATGGAGAACATTGTTTTTTAGAGGGCTTATGAGTTCGATGTTCATTTTCTGAAGAATGGGAGGCACAGAGTCGGGGTTTTACCAAGGAGGGCCTGAAAACCTGCTACAGTAATAGGGGTATCTGGCTGTGTGGGATTCTTAGGTTTCTGATCATTTGAGTGTGTGAAGCATAGAAAGCTCACAGAGTGCCTCAATCTCTCTTTGCATTATTTCTGCAATGCAGATTCCTGAGTAATGAATTCCCTTCACAGGGGAACAGAGCAGAGTTAGTCCTGGGAAATGCAGATTCCTCAAGAAAACATCTTTGTTACACAGGCTTCTAGACACTCCAATTCAAGTTTGGGTGGAATTTCAGTTTTAACCTGGGCAGATTCCCCAAAGACTGAGCCACAGAAATTTCTAGGTGATCCTTTACTTTCATATGCTGAGATACTAATTAATAGAGGCCTAAATAGACTTTCTGTCAGTTCAAATGGTGGCACATACTTCATTCTATTAAACCATCTCTGTCTGTGTAAACATATAATTAATTCAAGTTCAGAATTCTCGACCAATTATTATTAAAATTTATACTTTTTAAAATTGACTGCTGTATCTGGATAAATTCATTATAAAAATCTCATTTTGGAAAGAATAATTTTAATCTTTAATGTGCATTATTTGAAATACAGGAGTTGTAAAGTGGATAATGAGAAGATACAACTCTGTATTTCTCCATAATTTGAGCAGCATTTTTATTAAAAGCAAATAAATCTAAGTGGCAGATAGAGTAAAGATAGAGACTTGACTGTATTATCAATTATAATAGAATATAAGAAATCTACATCAAAGTTTATATGGTTTTGTCCTTTGGGGAAAAGCTATATTCTCTTAATTACACAGATAAACAAATGATTTTTTTTCAAAATAAAAAGGCACGGTTAAAAAAATCAATGAATACATAGGATAATATTTTACAGTTATATCTTGATAAACACATACAAATATCCTGTATTCTGGTATTTTCTTTTCAGCATTGCTTCAGCTCTTTTATTGGCCAACTGCAAACCTATCACTTACAATTGTACTTGAGTGTTTAGTGACCAGAAAATATACAAATGCTGCTACCGCCAGAGAAACTAAGAGTGCACAAGCAGATTGAGGGAAATACTACAGGCAAAAATTAGCCATCATTAGCTACCCCTGCTAATATTGCAGAAAATGGAAATGCTTGCCTCACTGAGATTTGAAGAGTATTTCTGAACTTTATCCAGAACCACCCCAAAAGGATTTTTAAATACAAATAAATGATGGGATCATATTTTGATATTGTGATGTGGTACTTCACATAGCATTTTAAGATCATTTTCTAGTCAATTTCAGTTTAGTATGATTCTGAACACAATTGCATTGCCCTTTCTAAAACAAAAACAGTGGCATTCTAGAATACTATACTCAACAGTTATGATTACTAGCATATGAAATATCCCTGAAATCCCTTTCCTCCTAAACAATTAATACCTTCAATATACTGAAACTTTGTATGAAATGGCCCAAGAATATCATCTAAAATCTTTCCTCTTCATATAACGCAACTACCCCCTTATAGCAGTTTGATCCATTGCTTTCATTTCAGTGGTTTGGTTCATAGAATGCTAATAAAATAGCAGACATGGCCAAGACCTTCAAAGACATCTTGTTCAACCCTCTTCATTTTACAAATGAGTAAATTGAGGCCCAAAGAGATAATATTGCTAGTGAAAGTCATGGAGAATCAGAACTTGAAGCCAAGTGCTCTTACTAGGTATTTATGCTTCTTCGTTTCTCTTACACTGCATCTCATTTAAAATTATTTGAATTTAGAGCCAAGGCATAGGGAGCTAAGTTCAAAGTAAATTAGTAGAGTAATCTTCATGAAGTGTCTATTTTTTCAATAATAACAACAACAACCTTCATCTCTCTTCTGGTGGACGCTTGGGGAATATTACTTAAGAACGATTTCACCTTATTTTGGACATAGTTCAAAGTTACTCACTGACCTCTCTTTTCTTCTCATGACTATAACCTATTATGCTATTTTGAGTATTCATTTTCACAGATGACCTTACTGTCAATATCTCTGTCAAGTACATTTCCTCAACACCTGTTATAAACGCTACAGGCTTCCATGCACATGTGACACCATATTGGATTGATGCAGTTCATTTGACATAATGCAAATAGGTAAAGAACATGTTAACCTAACATACTTAAAGCAACATTATATTTTGATCAAGGGAGACTACGAAATATAGGACTGAAATGTAATTTTTCTCTCTGAAATAATATATCCATCTTCAACATTTTTTAAAGTATGTTTATATCAGCTTCTGGGGCTACAAAGAAAAGGATGGGTAAAAATCAAGTTCTTCTATTTATTGAGCCAACATACTCATTGATATAATCAATAACCATACAAACATGGTATATTTTGAGGTAGAGACAGAGCACTAATAAAAAGGGAGAATAAGGACAGGTTTTTTTGGGAAATGTCATCTGTACTTTATCTTTGAGGAAATCAGCATACTAACTAGGAATTTTGGA
The DNA here is from genome assembly GCF_019393635.1 of Dromiciops gliroides. Taxonomy (NCBI): domain Eukaryota; kingdom Metazoa; phylum Chordata; class Mammalia; order Microbiotheria; family Microbiotheriidae; genus Dromiciops; species Dromiciops gliroides. The sequence goes on along the minus strand of NC_057863.1, from coordinate 365,044,374 downwards.
ATTGAGGAAAATTCATTTTAGTAAGACACCAGGGACTTTCAACATGGGTGGGCATTGGGAGCCTAGTATAAAATGTCTAAGATGAGGGAAGATAGATTCAAGGCTTTATATCATCCCCAGAATCAGTAATCTAACAAAGGGAAACATTTCTGGAACTCCAAAAAAATAATTTTCAGTGTCTGTGAATTGATTTTTTGCCCACATACTGAGTTCACTTTCTCCTAGATTTTGTATGAACTTTTGGGACAGCATAATAAGGACTTGTGCTACATTTTGTGTTAATTGTTCTTACTGTGCCTCTGTAGTTTATTCCATTATATATTCTAAAAACAAAGTGAAACCCAAAACTAAATCTGTCTAACCAGTTTATATCAACAGATAACAATAATAACAGTTAACATTTATATGGTGCTTAGTATATGCCAACTCCTGGACTAAACACTTCATAATTATTATCTCATTTTATCCTCACAATAACCATGGAAGGTAGGTGCTATTATTATCCCCATTTTTCAGGTGGAAAACCATAAGACAGGAGCCCCAAAATTATAGCACTGATTGTATTACTAATCACAAATCAAGAACAAGAGTTATGGTAGAGAAAAAGAATGTGGTAGCAGGAAAAAGGTCAAGATGTCCATACTGGTGAATACAATGTGAGGTACAATCTTGGCTATCCAGATGCTGCAACCCAGTATGCTTTTCACTAATCAGCATAATTAAACCAGAGGGCAGGATTCCAAAACTTAGTTTAGTGCATTAACTTTCCCCAGGTAGGAGGACAAAATCTAGAGGTTCTTTTTCCTAATCCCATTGTCAAAGGGGGACAATTGCAGGGCATATAAACTCCAAGTAGAGCATGATGTCAAAATGAATAGTATTTAATTACACACACTAGTGTAAAAGAAGATTGTCACAGGTAAATATAATACTTGAATGAACATATTATGCCTTTCACTTATGTATATCATACAATGCTTGGGATATAGTAAGATTTCTCTAATACACAGATGGATATATAAATCCAAGACAGAAATCCAAGACTTGATCATATTTAGATATAGAACTTTATCAAACTCATATATGCATAGGCAAATAGGTTCATTTACATAACAAAGACCTTTAATCAGAGTTTATCCATGTTCGTAGTCAGTTTCACACCTCAGACATAATGTGACAGCCCAAGTCCAGCTAGGTGCTAGAGAGCAAGAAAGGCTTATTTTAACAGTTGCCATATTTCAATGCCATTAATTATAGGCCATAACATGGAAAGTTCCTCATATAGAAAAAAAAAGATATTTGTAGTTTCCTCACAAGCATAAATCCTTTATCTTTGCCTATCTTAATGTTTAGACAACATGGTATAGTAAATAACTGGTCTAAAATGGGGTTAGGAAGAATTGCTTTAAATCTCACCTCTGACACATACTGTGTGTGAGATCCCTTGTAAGTTGCTTTCTCCTTATGGCCCAGACAACTGTCTCCACCTCTAACTTGCAGAGCATTTTCTACTTTTCAGTGGTAAAGAGAGTTTTCTTACCTTGAGTTCTCTCCACAAGGACTAAGGCTAAGTACTATACCTGTAGTTCTTCATCAGTATACTGATAGCAAAAGCATATTTTATCATATGTTCTTCAAATACTGTTCATTATAATCTAATTTTTGTCATAATATTTTCATTTATACTTCTATAAATAGCAAATGGAAGACTAGTGTATAGACTCATTCGTTACACGAATGGATTAGGACCAGTACTGAGGGAGTCAGTGATATCAATGAGATCACAGGAAAAATTAGCTTCTTGTTATATTTAGTATTGCTGTTATTATTGTTTTGTTTGTTTTATCATTTTTTATTATTCAACTTTTTTCATATGTACAATGAAGTTCAAGTTATCATCATCATGAATCTTATCCCATTCTATTTTTGATGGTGTTCAGATAATATTGTCCCAAGAACAAGTCGCTATCCTGCTTTTATATTTCATATGAAATACTTTTCAGACAATTTAGTCTATAGATAGAATAATTGTGCTTTTTAAAAAAAATTTGGTAATCAAATAAGAGTATAGGGTTGTGAACAGATGTCTGCTAGACTAATAGTAATTTTGGAACAACTTTAATACTGGATAGGATGATACTTTTTTTTTTTTTGGTAAGGCAATTGGTATTAAGTGACTTGCTCAGGGTCACACAGCTAGTAAGTATCAAGTGTCTGAGGCTACATTTGAACTCAGGTCCTCCTGAATCCAGGACCGAAGCTTTATTCACTGCGCCACCTAGTTGCCCCAGGATGATGCATTTTCACTGGCTTTTCCCCATGTATAGAAAGTTCCCCACTACCTCTTATTTCTGCCCCCTAGCTCCCCTGACTTCCTTTAAATTCTTTATAAAATACCACCTTCTACAAGAAACCTCTACCATTCCCCCTTAATTCTAGTGCCTTCCTTCTCTCTGTTGATTATAGCATATTTGTTCTTAGTTGTTTGTAACTTGTCTCCCCACTTGGACTAAGAACTGTGTGAAAGCAGGGACTTGTCTTTTGCCTTTCTTCTTATTCCCAGTGATTAGCACAGTGCCTAGAGTAGGTGCTTGAAAAATGTTTACTGACAGACTAAGTGGCAGAGAGGGCCGATCTCATCCTATTATCACATGGCTTCAACTTTTTTCTGCTAGATCTCTGTGTTGTAAGTTTCTTATTTGATAATATTTGAATATTATAAATATTCAATATATAAATAAAATATTTTCTTATATGTTTATGGATCAAAGTAATTGGGGTATATTGGTGGGTAACCATTCTATCTGCAATGATGCTTCGTTTCCTGTATAATTTGTTTGCTGAATCCTTAAGGATACCATATTGTGGAAATTTTATGTGTAATATGGGGATTTGTCATCTGTTAGTTTGTAAAGTATAGAGAGTTTATCTGGTATATAATTCATACCACTAGATTGTATCTTTCTAACTATCTGCTAGATGCTAACTTTGTGCAGCCTGCAGTGATATGTTGCAAAATTTCCACTACTTCATTGCATAATCTGCATCTGTCAAAAAGTCCCAACTCTGAGATTAGCACATCTAAGACTTTCCCATCCTTAAAAAACAATAACAACAACAATAACAAAAACATACTATATCTTACTATCCCTGCTAGCTATATGCATACAACTGATGCTTCCATTTCCTTTGTTCTCACTCCTAAATCCTTTGAAATCTTGGCTTTAACACTTTTGATTACCTTTCCTTCTGAATTTTCTCCCCTCACTAAATTTTCCTAACATTGCTCTCTTGCTTTTATTCCTGCTGATTGGAGCACTCTTTAATCACTTTTGTGTCTTTAACCATTCACTCCCTATAACTGAGCTCTGACTGACCTAGTCTCTCTTCATTTTTTCTTCATATTCTCTTACTTGATGATGTCAACAACTTCCTTGAGTTTGACTTTCATCTCTAAGCAGATGACTCCCAAATCTATATGTCCATATATATATATATAAATATATGTATGTATATGTATATGTATATGTATATGTATATGTATATGTATATGTATATGTATATCTATATCTATATCTATATCTATATCTATATCTATTCTCTCTCCCAAACTTCAATCCTGTATCACCAACTGTTTGTTTTGACTTGAATATTGGGTCAGCATCTCAAACTCAACATGTCCAAAACAATTCACTATCTCTTTCCCCCCAAAACTCATCACTCTTCCCTATCATTGTTGAGGATGTAATAATTTTTTTTAGTCACCTGGGTTTGCACTCCTGGTGTCATCTTTAAATTCTCACTTTTACTCACCCAGCATATTCATGCTATTGGCCAAATCTTTAATTTTTATTTCCACAATATGCCCTATATATTCACTTCTCTCTTCTTGCACTGTCAGCACCCCAGTATAGGCTTTTATTAACTTTCACCTGGACAATTGTAACAGTCTCCTTATTGATTCCCCTGACTCAAATCTCCTGACTCCAATCTATCTTCCATACTATTGCTGAAGTTATTTACTTAATACACAGATATGGACTTCCTAACCCTTTCATTCCTTCCACTTAGTAATCTAGTGATTCTGATTGCTTCTACTATCAAATAAAAATTCATCTGTTTGTCATCTATAGCTCTTCCTATTTTTTCCAATCTTCTTACATATTATTCATATATATATATATATATATATACTCACACACACACACTCTATATCCTAGTCAAACTGCCTAACTTTCTATTCCTCATATGATGTTTCATATACTATCTCTGTCCCTTTGTTCTAACTGTCCCCCATCCCTGGAATAATCTTCTTTGCTAACTCAATCCCTGACTTCCTTAAAAATTCAACTCAACTGGCACATTCTACAAGAAGCTTTCCCAGCTTCCATCAGCTTCTAATGCCTCCCTGCACATAGCACTTAAAAATAAATTCTTGTGGATTTAAAGTTTGAGTGATTCCACTATTAGGTCTGAGAGTAGAAGAGTAGAATAGTTGATATTCACAAGAGGAACTATATATACTATAGATAGATAGATAGATAGAGATATACATGTATATACTATATAAACACATATAGACATATATATATGCATTTTTTCAAAAGCCACCAATACAATAATATCAGGAACAATTGACCTAAAAGCCATTTCATAAGCTCCATATAGATATAAAGTACCTAGATTTCTATGCTTTCATATATCTCCTTTTCTAAATTTAAAGCCATATTTGCTTCTATTTAGGAGTCAGGATAATTGGTTTAAGACAATGTAGATGCATCAAGGGTTCAAACTTTATCCCTGGAATATACCATTTTCCACCCTTGGCATCATTATGTTGGTTTTAAATGGAGAATTATCTTCAGTAGACATTAGCAACTCCAGTATTTTTACTGTGTGTGCCTGGAGCTCTTTATTTATTTGAAGTATCCAAGTCCTGGGTGAAGAACTGATTCAAAAGCTTTGTGATAATCAATAAAGTTGCTATTAGTGTTATGGGACTTATAGGTAGTTTCTCCAATAACTTACATGTTGCTTTTTAGACCCTGGGACTTTGGGAACGATCATTTTGCTTCTTAGAAAATATTTTCTTATCTTTAAGTGTTTAAACATGTTTTCAGCTACAGAAGCTGTGAGTGCTTTGTAGGAAGCTTGTAAATACATAGCTGGTCTGTATTTGGTTGGGGGGGGTGTCATTGGTGTTCTCATATTTTTTAAATAAATGGGTGATGTTTCTTTTTTGTTTTTAGGCAATGGGGGCTAAGTGACTTGCCCACGGTCACACAGCTAGTAAGTATCAAGTGTCTGAGGCCGGATTTGAACTCAGGTACTCCTGAATCCAGGGCCAGTGCTTTAACCACTGCACCATCTAGCTGCCCAATGTTTCTTTTAAGAAATATAAGATCATGGGGTGGAACAAGGATGGCTGAGGAAAGGTAGTGACTTGCCTGAGCTTTCCCCAATACCCCTCCAAATACGTCAAATAATGCCATAAGACAATTCCTGAAGCAGAAGAACTCACAAAAGGACAGGGTAAAATCATTTTCCAATCAAAGACAACTTAGAAGGACAGCACAAAAGGTCTGTTGTGCCAGGGTGAGAGTGTAGAATAGCCCAGTGCAGGCCACATCAGTGCGGAACCAACCATAGCACAGACCCAGTCCCAGTAAACCAGGTCTCAGGAACCTCTGAAGGAGCTGCAGCAGTAGAGGCTTCTGAAACTCAGCCCACAGATGGGGAGGGGGGTGGAGCAGTTGGCCAGGGGGAGATTACAGGGGCTTCTTAGCTGGTGCTGAGGCAGGACCCTATTGTTTCACCTGTACTCCAATCTGGGTCTCAGTCTTGGGTGGTGTTCCCAGGTGGGGGATGAGCACAAGCACAACAGAGCTTATAGTCACCACGGGGCAGGACTCTGTTCCAGCTTCCAAGGCACAGAAGCAGACCTTTAATTGCTTTCAGACCACAGCACAGGCCAAGAGAGTGGTGAAAATACATCTCCTTAAATCATACCACCTTGGAAGAACTAAGGACTTACAAATTCCTGGTAGTATCTCTGAAAACAGCTGCACAAATCCCTAAGGCTTGGGACAGTGTACCTTCCTCCCTGGAAGCAGTGCCCCACTTTAACAAAGAGTTAGGGGGCAGCTAGGTGGTGCAGTGAATAAAGCACCAGCCCTGGATTCAGGAGGATCGGAGTTTAAATCTGGCCTCAGACAGTTGACACTTACTAGTTGTGTGACCCTGAGCAAGTCACTTAGCCCCCCGTTGCCCAGAAAAAACCCCAAAAAAACAAAATAAAAAACCAATAATGATAATAATAATAAAAAACAAAGTTAAAAGTCAAGAAATAGTCTGGAAAAATGAACAAACAGAATAAAATGCTGACCCTACAAAGTTGCTATGGTGACAAGATAAAAATACACCCTCAGAAGAAGATAACAAAGTCAAAGCTCCTACATCAAAAGCTTCCAAGAAAAATATGAATTAGTCTCAGACCATAGAAGGGCTCAAAAAAACTTGGAAAATAAAATAAGGGAGGTAGAGGAAAAAATGGAAAGAGAAATGAGAGTGATGCAAGAAAACCATGAAAAAAAAGTCAACAGCTAGAAAAGCCTAATTGACCAAATAGAAAAGGAGGTAGAAATGATCTCTGAAGAAAATAACTCCTTAAAAATTAGGATTGAACAAATGGAAGCTAATAACATTATAAGAAATCAAGAAACAATAAAGCAAAACCAAAAGAATGAAAAAATAGCAGGCAATGTGAAATATCTCATTGGAAAAACAACTGACCTGGAAAATAAAGAAATTTGAAAATTATTGGACTACATGAAAACCATGATCAAGAAAAGAACATAGACATCATCTTCCAAAAAATTGTCAGGGAAAATTGCCCTGATATTCTATAAGCAGAAGGTAAAATAGAAATTGAAAAATCCACCAGTCACCTTCTGAACAAGACCCCAAAATGAAAACTTCCAGGGATATCGTAGCCAAATTCCAGAGCTCCCTGGTCAAGGAGAAAATATTGCAAGCAACCAGAAAGAAACAATAGAAGTATTGTGGATCCAAATTCAAGATAACACAAAATCTAGAAGCTTGTACATTAAAGGATCAGAAGACTTGGAATATGATATTCCACAGGGCAAAGGAATTGGGATTATAGCCAAAAATCACCTACCCAACAAAACTGATTATAATCCTTCAGGGGAAAAACTTCAAAGAAAAAAAAGGCTTTCAGGCATTCTTGATGAAAAGACCTGAGCTGAATAGAATATTTGAATTTCAAATAAAAAACCCTAGAAAAGCATAAAAAGGAAAATAGGAAAAAGAAATCATAAGGGATATTAAAAGGTTAAACTGCTTACATTCCCGCATGGGAAGATGATACTTGTAACTCATAAGAACTTTATCATTATTAGGATAGCTGGGTGGAGTATACTTAGCAGAGGGCACATGTGTGAATTGAATATGATAGGATGATATCTTAAAAAAAATAAGGGGTGAGAGGAATGCACTGGGAGAAAGGGAAAGGGAGAGGTGGAATGCGGTAAAGTATCTCACATAAAAGAAACAAGAAAAAGCTTATCCAGTGGAGGGGAAGTTGGGAGAAATGCTGGAGAGGGAGTGAGTCTTACTCTCATCAGAATTGGTTCAAAGAAGGAATAACATACACACTCAATTGGGTATCATAATCTATATTACCCTGCAGGAAAGTAGGAGGGGAAGGGGTTGGGAAGGTAAAAGAGGAGAGGGCAGATTGTGGAAGGTGGCAGTCAGAATCAAAGCACTATTGAGGAGGGATAGGGTGAAAGATAGAACATAGAATAAATGTCATGGGTAGGGAATAGGATGGAGGAAAATACAGTTAGCAATAGTAACTATGAAAAAAAATTAAACAAGTTTGTCTGACAGGTCTCACTTCTCAAACACAGAGAACTGAGTCAAATTTGTTAAAATAAGGGCCATTGCCCAATTGATAGATGATCAAAAGATATGATGTTAGGGGGCAGCTAGGTGGCGCAATAGATAGAGCACCAGTCCTGGATTCAGGAGTACCTGAGTTCAAATCCAGCCTCAGACACTTAACACTTACTAGCTGTGTGACCCTGGGCAAGTCACTTAACCCCAATTGCCCCACCAAAAAAAAAATATATATGTTTTCAGATGAAATAATCAAAGCTATCTATAAACATATGAAAAAAAATGGTCTAATTCACTATTGATTGGAGAGATGCAGGTCAAAACAATTCTGTGGTAATACCTCATACTTATTAGATCAGATAATAGGACAACAGAGGAAAATGACAAATGCTGTCGGGGATATAGGGAAAATGAGACATTGATACACTCCTGATAAAGTTGTAAACTAATTCAAATATTCTGTAGAGCAATTTGGAAATATGGCCAAAAAGCTATTAAACCATGCATAGTCTGTGACATAGTAATACCTCTATTAGGTTAGTATCCAAAAAGAGATTTAAAAAAAGTTGAATTTGAAATTAAGTAGATGTCCATCAAATGGGTAATAGCTGAACAAATTGGGGGATGAGATTATAATGGAACACTATGGTGCTATAAGAAATGATGAGCAGGATGCTATCAGAAAAACCTGGAAAGACTTACATGAACTGATGCACAGTGAAATGTACTGTATACACAATAACAGTGATATTATAAGATGATCTGCTGTGAATGACTTATTTATTTTCAGCAATAAAATGATCCAAGACAACTCTAAAGGACTTATGAAAAATGCAATCCATCTACAGAGAGAGAACTGATGGTATCTGAATACAGATTGAAGTATAATTTTTACTTTTTTTTTTCTGTTTTCTTTCACAATCTGACTAATGTGGAAATGTTTTGCATGACTACATATGCATAATTTATATTGAATCACTTCAATTCTCAGGGAATTTGCAACACAATGTTTTAAACATTGATGTTAAAATTTCTTTTTACATGTAATTTGTGAAAAAATAAAATTCTAAATAAATGGGGAAAAAAAGAACTATAACATCACGCTTGCATTAGACAAGAAGCCAGTAAAATACTTTGTTAATAATCCATACATTACTGTGAAGTGTGTGTCAATAATTATGGATATTTTTTAAATCTCTCCATTCCAAACACACCAAATAATTTTGCCAAACTCACAAACCAGAGTTTGTCACCTTGGTTGAAGTCAACATTTTTATATTTCATTATATTAAAGGCACATATGCATTTTGTTTAACATTTGATATCAGTGGGGGCAGCTAGATGGCGCAGTGGTTAAAGCGCTGGCCCTGGATTCAGGAGTACCTGAGTTCAAATCCAGCCTCAGACACTTGACACTTACTAGCTGTGGGACCCTGGGCAAATTACTTAACCCCCATTGCCCTGCCAAAAACAAAACAAAACAAAACAAAAACAAAAATAAAAAAAAACATTTGGTATAAGTTATGCTGTTGTTGATTACACCAAACTTAAATCCATGTCATGTACAGTTAAGGTTTATCAGATTTAGTGGTTAACACCACCTATGGAAAATGAAGCATTTCTAGCACATGGGATATTGGTATTTCAGTTTTCTTATAATATGTTTTGCTTTTTTTTGGTGTTAGAACATGAAAGAATATCACCTGTTCCAATATCATCTGGGTCAGATTGATATTTATGTTGGTTCCAAATAGGGTCACCCTTCATCCCCATGCCACCCTCTCCATCTCTAACACAAAAGCAGTTACAGCATTGGTTGGGGCACTAATCCAATCAATGTCACCACCAGAGCTTAATTTGCTGATGTTTCAAAATTCCTGCCCAGCCTTCACAGCTTAGTATTAATCCTGTACATAGTCTATACTACACATCACATAATTACCATTCCCTTACTTTGCTAGCTCCACTCTCATGACCCCAACCCATTATATTGACAATGGCTCTGAGTTGAGAATATTGTTATTTCATTCTTCTCATCTTTTGAAATGTATTATAGATAGATCCTGTGGCAACTTTTAAGCTATTTTTATATTAATGTCACAGATGGTTGTCGTTGTTCAGGCATTTTTCAGTTGTGTCTAACACTTTGTGACTCCATTTGGGGTATTCCTGGCAAATATAGTGAAATGGCTTACCATTTCCTTCTTCAGGTCATTTTACAGATAAGGAAGCTGAGGCAAAAGTTTAAGTGACTTGTCCAGGGTCACATAGCTAGTAAGTGTCTGAGGATAGATTTGAACTCATGAAGATGAGTCTTCCTGACTCTTGACCTGTTGCTCTATCCACTGCACTACTTAGATTATCATACAAGTGGGGGGAAAAAACTGATTGGCTTTTGTAAATGAATAAAGCAATGATATATGAGCTCATCTTCTATAGGGCCACCCAAAGCATCCTTGGGGAACAACTCTAAGTATGAATCCCTGCCCATTTGTTTCCTGGTTGTATAACATTGGTCAAGTAATGTCCATGGGTTGTCTCATCTGGATAATGTAGGGATTGGACTAATGCCACTTCTGATTCTGAATCCTGTGATCAATCTCATTTCCAGATTGCTTAGGGGAAATATAATATTGGTGTGGATGGAATATACTAGATCTGAAAACTAGCTTGAATAAAGGATTAGATATGGGACAGGGAGGTCTTGTATGAGTTATGCTAATTATTTTGTCTCTATTCAGTGGAGAGTTTTGTTAAGGGAAATGAATACTGAGTGCAGTTGGCTGAGATAAGATAAAGGAGGCTTTCAAAGAAGGCTACAAAGAAGAATTACACCTCTTTTTTTTTGGACTGGAATCCAGTTGATGGATGGAGAAGGGGGTTGATAAGAGGATTTGACCACCTGATGATCTAGAGGGGGCACAGTATGAATCCAGAGTTAGAAACTTGGCATAGGAAGCACCTTGTGAAGATCGAGGTGTCCATTTGTGAGTTTACCATGGCCTGATCAGGAGCTATAGTTTTAGAATTCAAAGGAAAGAAAGATACATCAAGAGAGATTAAACTTTATTGCACAGACACTATATGCAAGCAGATAAGTACATGCATGGAATTTTAATATAGCCAGTAAATATATAAGTAGTATTTTTCCCTATATTGTTTGCTTATCAGCCTTAAGGATACTTTGCTATCCTTCAGAATTCCCGAGATGTCAAAATTTCAGTGTTATTTTTGTACAAATCTGAACTGCTAAAAACCAGACATGCCTACATTTTAACTTGGAAAAGGACTTGCAAACACCCAAACTTCCCATTTTCTTTTTGATATAACAGCCATCAGAGAGTGGGAAGATGTGCACAGATTTCACCCAAGTAAAACCATTAACCAATGCAATGACAACTTAATCAGTTAAGCATCAGTGCCAATGGGAGGACTGCCTGAATAAGGATGGGTGGAATCAGCCCTAAACTGTTGGGCCAAGGACTATAATTGGAAGTTTTAGCTCATGAAAGTCAGAAAATTTATTGACAGTTTCTGGGTCCTAAATGCATCATCATTTCAAGCAATATAACAAGCTGTGCATTGGGCTGCAGTTCATGGTGTATGATCACTTGCTACTTCATCTGTAGTTTCACATGGTATAAGTGAGAAAGGAGGGAATCTGGTGAGAAGGAAAGCTTATCGACCGATCATTTCCACAGGAAACCTGATATTTATTTTTAATGTATGATTTTGACACTATAATAACCAATAACTTTGTTTCCAAATATATTTATTCACAATCAACTCCTTGTTCTCATTATGCTCTCAATTCCCAGGAGATTTGAAGTTGTCTGTTGATGTTGATTTAGTTGCAGAAATATTTCATGTGCCTTGTAACAGTCCCTGTTTGAGGGGCATGTTCTAATGGTGTATGGGTCTAATACTGTCCCATTCTTCATTTTTCAATGAGAGTTAAATAATCTGAGAAATAATTCCCCATTAGTAGCCAGACCTTAAAAGATAAGTAAAATACACGGTGGATATATAACATTTTGTTTCCAGATTCAGAACATAAAAAAAAATGGCTAAAACCAAGTTAATTTGATAATCTGGGATGTTCTTTTGCTTCTCAGACCAGTATTTTAGTGAATAGAAAGCTCTTCACAATCTTTCTGTAGTCTATTTCATATTACTTCCCCTTCATACGCACTACATTCTACCCCAACTGGCTAGCTTGTTACTCTTCACTCATTTGCACAAACTTCTCCCTCCTTCTGCCCCAAATATACACCCCCACCCTAATCTAGACCTTTTGGAAACCTTACACCTCTTTCAAAGATTTTAATCCCTTCAGTGACTGTTTTCAAGATTCTCATCAAATAATCATGTAAATATTTTTCTGATTATATTTTCAGTACAAATAGTCAAATGGATCCTCCTCAAAGACAGGAATACACACACACACACACACATATTTTTTATTTTGTTTTGTTTTGTCTTTCTGTCCCCATTTCCTAGTACAGTGCCTTGCATATATTAGTTGCACAATGAATGCTTGTTAGATTTCATTGGATTAGATCATCTGCATTTCCTTTTAGGGAATGTTTTAATGAGACCAAAATGAGAAACTATTTTATCAAATAGAATATTTTACTAAATGATATTACAGTTAGCGAAGGGCTCAATAAACTGAGATTTGCCCCAAAGTCTAAACTAAAGAGTGCCATTTGTGTGTGTGTATGTGTGTGTGTAAAGAAATTGGGAGGAAAAAAAAAACTATTCAGAATGGAATGGCTCTGAAAGACTTCACAAAAGCATTTTTCCTTCAAAATAGATATTCCAAGGCTCTATTGTTAACTTTATAAAAGATCATTGTTCAGATTAACTTTTCCAACACTGTGTAAGCTGGAAGATACTTCAGTTCACAATTACAGCCATTCCATTGTCCACTCTGAGTTCAATTCTGTTTCATCCATATGGAAAGTCTTTTTTTTTCTTTTGCCTGTTCTATGAGGTAACCAGTTAATAATTCATATGTGCTTTCATTGAGGCCTAAAGCCCATGTTTCACTGATGACAGTAACAGTGTTCAGGGGGAACAGAGGATACAAGGAAATAAGACTGAAAATAGAAAACAATAGAGAAATAAGGTGGAATAAATGGCAAGACTTCCAGAACAGATTCAGGAAATATTCATCTCATTGATACTGCTTGGAGACATTTCAGAAATGACTCAGTTTTGCTCGAATGTCCTTCTTCACAGTCAAAGCTGTTTATTTCACACCCAAGTATGAGCTATAGATGATTTTCTGAGTTGTTTTTTTCCCCCTATGCATTTAGTAAAACCTGGTCCCAAATAGGCTTCATAAGGAAGTTTTTTTTTTTTTTTATTGGTGATTTAGATTGGATCCGGGTACCAAAGGGTAATTTATAACTTTAATTTCCTAAAAGCATGTGAATTGAATATGCTATGTATTCAATAAAACTCCTGTAATGCTTAACTTTGGCGGTATCTGTCTGCGAATGGTGATTAAAAAAAATGCAAATTTGCTTACATCTTTCCCTGCTGACATTTAGGTCATTGCTTTATGGGTGTGCTTTTCATCTGCTCATCCATAGTAATTTCTATTTTTGGTGACTCTTGCAAAAATCAGATGCCCTGCCTCAATATATATATATATTCTTCCGATGCAACTGTAGCACACTCACTGCAAGGAGAAGCAAGATAAAAAATAGCAGGAATATGACCAGTTTCATCATAAAAAATGACCAATAACATTAAGATGGTTTAATGTGGAAAAAAACACTCCAAGCACTGCTCTTTGTTACTGCATAAAAATCCCTTCATAATGGTTGTTCCTTGACACAAGGTCTTTATAAAAGGAAGTAATTTATTGCCCTACCTGTAACAGAAATAATGACTAAATCATTACAAAAGTCTCGTAGCTCCTACAGAGTAAATCTTCCCCAACTTGCTGCAGTGCTAATCGTAAGCATGTTATACAGTAAGTTTGCCTGAAGCTAAGTTAAGCAGGCAGATTAGGACCGTAATATAGTATCAGTGCTCATAAATCAAGTGTGCTTGCAGATTTTCTTTCACTTACTGCTCCTTCTTACAGTTCAGACAAGTCATAATTACACATCAGTAGGCATTGTGAACAGAGGAATGAGCTACAACAGAACGCACAATAAACCCTGTCATATAAAAGCAAACTGGATAAAATAACAGAAGCAATACTCCATTTTACAACATCACACTAAAGAATTACACCATGCCATTGTGCATTATTCTGATCAATCACGAATCCATCCACAATTGACAGCCCAGTGGGCTAAAATTTACCACTGAAGAATAGTTTCCCATTTTATTATTTTCTTGTTTGATTATACACATTAAGCTCAGGGCAGCACGTGAGACTGAGAAGCCACAGGTACCATAATATAAACTGCCCCTGCAACACATTGCAATTAAATAAATTCTGCTAATGCTTTTTTAAAGCTTTCTTTTATTAGACATGCTTAAAATAATTCATGACCGGATGAACTGTAAGTGGTTCTTTAGTCATGTTTATAGTATTATAATTTTGAGTAATTATTCAGGTATGCTTGCTACCTTAGACCAAAGAGATGTTGACTCTAAAGACTTCCGAGTTATTTCCAGGCTTAGATGATATTACTGAGGAGCTCAAAGGGCCCTCCCTTATTGCAGGGTATGAGCAGAACATTGAAAATGGATTTAATGAACATGACAAAATATTGGGTTTGTTTCAATTCTAATAAAACATTTAAAGGAGCTAATAAATGTTACGTAATGGTTGAATACTAATCTAAAATTGCTACTACAGGCTTTATTTTATAGCTGGAACTCAGCAGTGTTACAAGGGCATATTTTTTCACATCATTCACTAAATATTGTCTAACACTTTCACAAGGTGTAATGCAATTTTTTTTACCCACACCATACTCATAGATTTCTATTCAGAGTGAACCCTAAAAATAGCAGGAGTATGTAGTTAAATTGTTTTATTTAATTAATTTAATTTATGGGATTGTGGTCTCCTCTCTCTCTTGACCAGGTCTGGAGGTGCAGTGACCATTCACTGGCCCAATCTTACTATTCATGTACATGAAAGGTAGTGACCTCCCTGTTTATGACCTGCCTGTTTTTCCCCTCCTTTGGCAGCTGGGTGGCCTTGGAGGCATGGGGATGGAAGCTGACTATATTTGTTCTGTTTCTTAGTACAGGGCACCTGATAGCTTTAGCCCTAATGTAGGTCAGAACTTCTTAGCTCAAGTGATTCACCAACTCAGCCGCCCTAGCATCAGCAACCCAAAAGGAAATAGCACCATAACAAAAACTGGCTCTACTTAATAACTCAGAGGCAGAATGTCAATTATTTATGAGATCAGAATTTCCTTACTAAGGTTACCATATCTGCATTTTAACAATAGTCTTCATTATTAGTATGCATAGTGAAGGCGTTCCCTATGAGTGAGAACAGGGGAGTATGCGATGACTTTCTAGAAAATGACAGAGGCCTTTCTTCTCATTGAATGCCAGCACTGTTTTGGAGCTCGGGTATTTCTAGAGCAGAGTCAGAGTTGGTGGGGCCTTGGAATACTGGGCCAGCAGCATGCAAAAAGAGGGCAGGGTCAAAAGTCCGGAGTCTTGGAATCTCATCCAAACTCAACCACCAGGTCCTGTATGCAAAACTGACAAACTGTTCATATTAATAACTCTAGAGCTGGAGGTCATCTGATCCAACACCCTCATTTTACAGATGAGCACACTGAGGATACTACATGTATACTATATTTAACTCACTGTAAATTATCAAATGAAGATGTCTGTAAAATTAGGAGATTAGACTAGATTATCTGAGGTCAATTCTAACTCTAAATCTACCATTCTGTTATTCTGTGAAGCATTTGATTTCTTTCCTTTAAAAAATAGATCAAGGCAAAAATTGATTATAAGTTAGTTTTCATTGCCAACCAATCTAGCATTTCTGAAGAAGGAAGGGAAAATTTTGTAAAATGTTTTTTAGAAATCTAAAATGAAGAATGAGATTAATGGGTTGTGTTGAATTTAAAGATGGGAAAGGATAACTATGGTCTATCTAAAGATCTGAATTACTCTGTGGAGAAATTAGCAAGATGAGAATTTTAAAAGGGCATATGGTAACTAACTTGGTCAATGCTTTCAAAATATTTAAAATTACTTTTAAAAACTATTAAGCACTTACAACTAAACACTTCTATGAACAATGAAAACTGTGTCAGAGAAACATTTTGTAACTGCTAATATTAGTCTGGCTAGAACATAAAGATCTCAAGATAATGGGGATCTGGAATTAGTTTTTCATTTAGATTTATCCTATGTACAAGAGTGAGGTTAAGAACACTGTTGCCTCTTCATTTATTTTCCTGAAAAGTGTTATTATCAGACATGCTGTAATTGCAACTAAGCATTTTTTTCCTACTTTATAAATGTGCCACTGAAGAATTCTGGACCAATCAATTAATTCTGCTTTATTTTGTGTATATGTGATTGTCTATACAAAATTAAGATATTTCATTTTTCGTGGTAAGTAAAGTTGTGTAAAACTGTCATGGGGTGCAGAGCACCCCAGAAGTTCTCTGGGTCACACCGAGGAATCTTCTTGAGAAACTAAACCAGAGGACAGATAACACCTAGAGAGATAAACTGAACCAAATGGGACTGAGCTAGCTTTGGATTCCTACCCTTCATTCTGGTCTCCCTTACCTGGGGGAGATAAAATTTGGTGTGGCTACGGCCTTTGTGTCCTGAAGAGAGGTCTGTAGCCACCCCTCACCCATTCCTTTAGTCACTACCAGTGGGGGATGGTCCTCCCTCACTAAAGGAACTTTTCACGGGCAGATGGTCCCACCCCCATCAGTCCTCTATAAAAGTACCTTCCAGTCTCCTGTTCGAGGAGAATTTGGTAACCTCTAAGCCATGTGCTTTTATGCCAATCTCCCCATGAAAAATCCAAGGATTTCTTTCATGGTTTCCCTCCCCCCACCTTTCCCTTCCCTTGCTCCTAAATAAACTATCACCTTAATTCTAACTACTTTTGTGTGCAAGAGGGTGTAATTCTTTAAATAGGAATTCCTAAGAACCCCATCCCCTAACCAACCTGTATCCCACTTCCCCCCATATCAAAAACTGTACATATCTTTCTTGTAGAAGCCAATTGAAGAGAAAGCAATATATTGTGGATCAGATGGGGCCCATATTGCAACCTCCAGGAAAAATCAGCCAGCCCAGGATGTTTTTCAGACACTAAACTACATGGTCACAACAAAGAGATAGAAGCTAATATTCATACTAATATTTCTCATCTTTATCAACATTATTATTTACTTGCAAACAAAATTGGAATCATATAGGATTCATGGAAAAGAACTCTTCTTGAATACCCCAAATCATAATAAACTGATATTTAAAAAAAAAAACAACACTTTTCTTTTTGACAATGAAGAAATGTTCAATAATTCCTCATTATTTAAATTGAATATATCCCAGCTATATGTTCTATGTAACTTCCACATTAGTTATAATTCTGTCCTATTTAGTAAATTTTAAAATGCTATTAATTTTTTCCATATGACAATGATAACAATGTTTTTGATAAAAAAGAATATATGATCCTATAGCATGTTTTTTTAATTACTCACTAGAGTCCTTGAGCATAGTTCTCTAAAACATGTCGCCATAAAAATTCACTAAATTATGCAAAATCTGTGACAGATACTGCCACAGATAAAACTTTGACCAATGATCTACTGAATACTTAAATGGAGGGAGAGGCTGATGTAAATTGCTACCTCGTATCTAAAAATATTTGTAGAGAGGGCCAGGATAAGAAAGAATCTTCTTTTGATGGTGTAATACTCCAAAATTCCTATTCACAGATGATGTCATGCTAATTTCTTTCAAGTTCTAGAAGACTACAATGACTTTTCAGTGAATCCATTATAATGTGAAAGGAATAAATAAAGGATTGAGAAGATGGCCTGCCTGTGGACTGGATTTTTCTATGCAGACCTTGTGGAAAGATGTAGATAAAAATTAATTAGGATAAAAAAATTGTAGAAGGATTGTAATCTCAGTCATTGGAAAGACTTTTTTTAAATTGTATTTTGTGATATATAATTAAATTTCATACAAATATCAAATATAGATATAATATGCCCATACATACATATGACATATATAATGTATATTTTCTACATTATTACATTTAGATATACCTAGATATATTCTAAAACATATAACTTAGTATTTTAAATCCTTTCTCTTCCTTTTTTTTATAAACAGGCAGTTTTCTTTTTCTTTTTTAATTAAAGATAACTGTTTTATAAATAACATACACATATACATTTATATAAATAATACATATGACAAATTTGTT
Organism: Dromiciops gliroides; assembly: GCF_019393635.1. NCBI lineage: Eukaryota > Metazoa > Chordata > Mammalia > Microbiotheria > Microbiotheriidae > Dromiciops > Dromiciops gliroides. The sequence goes on along the minus strand of NC_057863.1, from coordinate 365,026,031 downwards.
TAAATAGAATTTCTATATGAGACCTAAATAACTCTTTTGTGTACAACATATATATTTATGTTTGTGTATATAGATACATATATATATCCTGTACCCTTCCCAGCACACCCCTTCCCCACCTTCTTTTTTTCTTCAGGTTAAACATTTTTATTTCTATTTTTCCTATCTAATCATCCCTCTTTCCCTCCCTCCCCTGTCCCTTTCCTGAGGTGGCAAACAATCCAATATGTGTTATACATATATGATCATGCAAAACATCACATAACAAGTGATAATGGGCATCCTTGCTTCACCCCTGATTGTATTAGAAAAGCTTTTAGGTTATCCCTATTAACAGATAATGCTTGCTGATGGTCTTAGATAAATAGCACATAATCATTTTAAGGTATGTTCCTTTTATTCCTGTTCTCTAGTGTTTTTAAATTTTTTTTTTTTAGTGAGGCAATTGGGGTTAAGTGACTTGCCCAAGGTCACACAGCCAGTAAGCGTCAAGTGTCTGAGGCTGGACCTGAACTCAGGTACTCCTGATTCCAGGGCCGGCGCTCCATCCACTGTGCTACCTAGCTGCCCCCTCTAGTGTTTTTAATAGGAATGGGTGCTATATTTTGTCAAAGGACTTTTCTGCATCTATTGAGATAATCATATGATTTCTGTAACTTTAATTATTGATATGGTCAATTATGCTGATTTTTTTCCTAATTTTTTTGGGGGGTCAATGAGGGTTAAGTGACTTGCCCAGGGTTACACAGCTAATAAGTGTCAAGTGTCTGAGGCCAGATTTGAACTAAGGTCCTCCTGAATCCAGGGCCAGTGACTTATCCAGTGCACCAGCTAGCTGCCTCCTGTTTTCCTAAAATTGAACCAGCCCTGCCTGGCTGTATAAATCCACCGGGTCATAGTGTATTATCTTTGTGATATATTTCTGTAATTTATTTGCTAGTATTTTATTTTAAATTTTTGCATCAATATGCTTTAACAAAATTGATCTATTAATTTTCTTCTCTGTTTTTGGCTTTCCTGTTTGGGTATCAGCACTATATTTGTCTCACAAAAGTACTTTGGTAGGACTCCTTCACTTATTTTTTCATGGGTATTTACAGACATTCTTTCAGTTGAAAGATAAATAAAAATGACTTTTTACCAAACTTAATAACTAGATTATAAACACAAGTGGCCTGAAGTCATGAAGTAATCAAGGTGTTTCAATATTTAAATAACTCCTTTATTTTTTATTTTTTGTTTTTAATTTACAAAATCATAGCACCATCTACAATATATATAGGAAATAAATATGCATATAGAAATAAAGAAAAGAATTTCAAAAACTTATTAAAACATCAGACCCCTTTGGTGACTTTTGGCCCACCCTGTAATATTCCAAAGCTTGTTTGGTTCCTGGCTAAACAGGTATAATTCCTTCAACTTTTTCCCAAATTTCCATAATATTCAGTCCCTTTATCATCCTGATAATCATTCTCTTGAATGTGTTCCAGTTTTAATTTTTTTTTCCTTTAAAATAGAAGGTCCATAACTATACAAAATATTTCAGAAATGATCTGGACAGCATAGCATACAATGGCAAACTTATTTCCCTTGTCTCAGAAAAAATACTTTTATTAAATGGAGCCTGAGTCTTTGTTAGCTTTTTTGACAACCATATTACACTGCTGTTTTTGAACTCCCTTTGTTTTTAACATATATGTGGTAAAATCAAATCTCTCCCACTCTGTACTTGAAAAATTAATTTCTGAAACTACATTCAAGATTTGATATTTATTATAATACAATTTTCATCAATAAGTCAAATAGATAATTGAAAATCCTGATTCTATTATTTAAATGATCATTACTCTGATCACAATTTTTTACAACAGTCAATGGGAACAACTTTATTTTACTCAGAGATGCTTATTTAATAGTCAGAACTGGATGTTCATTAGATATATCAAACTCAATAAAATTAATTCGCTTTTTCTACAAAGCATAGCCCTCTTCTGAACATGCCTATTTCTGTTGATATAACCACTATCCTTCAAGTCTCCTCAGTTTGTCAATTCTGTGTTGTCCTTGATTCCTCATTCTTAGGCATCCTACATAGTCGTGTGCTAAAGCCTTTTCTCAGTGCTCATTCTCCTTGGCTTTTCTGAAGTCTTTGACACTGTTGCTCACTGTCTCCTCTGTGATATTCCTATTCTCTACATTATGGGATACCACTCTTTCCTGATTTTCCTCCTACCCACTCCTTTTTCTATTGTTGTTTAAAATCTAAAATTGTGGGGTTCTAATTTGTGTCCCCTCCAGTCTTGGGGGAAGCTGGCTAAAGTCACTGATAAATTTAGCAAGAGTTTGGGCTTTTAAAGATATATATATATATATATATGTATGTATGTATGTATGTATGTATGTATGTATATATATATGTGTGTGTATATATGTATATATATGTGTGTGTGTATATATATATGTATGTATGTATATATGTGTGTGTGTGTATATATATATATGCATTATAAGTTGGTGAAGAGAGAAAGATTGAGGACAGATTCCTTATAGTAACATGGAAATCCTAGCTCAGATCTAATTCAGTATAGCGAGAGAGAAAGAAAGCAATTTTCTTTCTTAGCAGCCCATGTGAAATCACTCACCACCATGCTGGTGTCCAAACAACTAAGAGGGCCCCTGCCCCCTGTTCTCCATCTACCACCATGCTGGTTTCCTGGATGAAAAAGAGGTCGATCCTCAACCGCTTCTCCCAGAAGCCTTCTGTGAAACAGGAAGCAGGGCTGTATACACACACACACACACACACACACACACACACACACACACACACACACACACTGCTCCATGCTAATTGGCTGGTAAATCTGATTGACAAGTCCCATAGGTGGTTCTATAGATGTAACTTCTGCACACTAAAGTCACATGGTCTCTAAATCACATGCTTTCTCCTCAGGGCAGAACTCTGATTCTCATACTCCTCCCCCCTGTGCTTCATGTGAAGAAACATTGTTTCCTTACATGATGCAATAACATTACAGTCACTTATGACTAACAAACTAATGGGATTATAAAGAGAAAAAGAAATTGAGTGACGCATTTACAAAGGCAAAAGGGGGTATTCCCTTATTAGCAGGTGGATATTACAAGCATAAAAACTAAAGGGGGCACTCCCCTTTAGTAAGTGGACATTAAAAATAGTGTATACAATGTGGAAAAGGAAAACAGGAAAATGTCCATTCAAGTCTTTGGAAATCCTCTCTCCAATGATTCTTGGGATGTCCTCTGGGTATAGTTGTGGAATGGAAGTCTTTTCAGTGTGTGGATGCTGGTAATCAGCCAGGAAATTTCCTACAAAATTGAGGTTAACACAACTTAAAATAGCTTTCTCAATAATCAAATCAAACAATGAGAGTTCTCAAAAACATGTCTAAGAAAATTCAGAATCTTAGGTGTTACACATCAAACATATAATAAAAACAAAAATTGAATCATTCTCTAAAACTTAATATTACTACAGTCCCCCATGTGGAGGATAAATTGAGAAGACAATTTTGACATTAATTTAAAAAATAATTTTTAGGGGCGGCTAGGTGGCACAGTGGATAAAGCACCAGCCCTGGATTCAGGAGTTCCTGAGTTCAAATCTGGCCTTAGACACTTGACACTTACTAGCTGTATGACCTTGGGCAAGTCACTTAACCCCCATTGCCCTGCAAAAAAAAAAAATAATAATTTTTATCTTTGTTTCATCACTTTTTGCATCATCTGCCTAATTATCCTCATACCATTATAAGAAATTAAAGAATCTAATATAATTGATAACAGATGTCAAAGCCAAATCCAACATTGTATTTATTATGACACCTGAGATAATTATGGGGGTTACCATTAAAGAACAGAGAAATGATGGGAGATGAGCATTCGCACACTTGAGCAATACATACAGCCCATGCAGTATGTTAGGCTTAAAATGGCTGAATGGGAATATCTGTCCACACCAACATACATATTGGAGGAAACTGAGTCAGGCTTAATCAGATGCATGGGATTGAGATGTTCATGGCATCAGGCATATAGGAGGGGGAACTGAAAGTCAGGTGTCAAATGAGATGACATAACCTGGCCACCCGAATGAGATGGCATAGCCCAGCCACCCAGTGCCATGTGGGGGGAAAATTAAACCAAAAGAATCCAACCCTGACTCTTGCCAATAGCTGTTCTCTTGGCCTTTCCCAGGCAGTGTAATACCTGAACTTCGTGTGTGTCTCCCCTTCTGTGACAATCCAATGCCTGCTCTTGTATGTATTCCTCTCATGGGTGAAGGCAAATTAATGTCTTAAATGGTAAATTCCCATAATCCAAGTCTCATATGGATTTAAAATTGAGGATAATAATGATCACAAAATATTTGAATTTGCTTGATTCAGAATATGTTACAATGTACAACAATTCCAAATAATATTTTTTTTGTAAAAATAGTATTTCTAGAATTAATTTAAACTTGTCATGGTAATCAATTTACCAAAGAAAATGCCTTATATAATTTGATCAAATAATCAATTGGATTAAAAAAATTAGAAGAACAAAATATATATGGAAGAATAATAAACAATGAAATTCAAACTGGCTTAAAACACAATCTACAAAGAATGAAAATCTCTATGAAAATAAACTCATACTATTAATTTAAAGATGTAGATACAATGGCATGAAAAGGAAACCCCTATGTAACATTTGAACTGACATTATTTCTCTGAGTGAACTTAGAGCATTTTTTATTTCAACATCTAAAATCTCCAATTCTCATTTTAACATCTTGCTGTCTACTTCTGCATTCATGCAAAATATGTCCAAGTTTATGGCAATAGAAGCAGATTCTTGAAATATGAAGATGATAGTTTCTCTTGTTTTTCTTCAACTCCTTTATTTTCTCTGTTTGTCCTTTCATAATACCAAAGCTTTATAAAGTTATTAATTAAAGGTGAAAGTAGGTAAAGATAAACCAAAATATAAAATCCAAAAAAATGAAGTGTTAACATGATCTTATCCCCCTTTGATTAACCAGACTAAAGTTAGAGAAAAGCAGGTTCTTAGGAGGTACTTTGGTTCTTAGTGGGTAGAACAAACCCAATTGAAAATTGAAAGGGACAGGCATATAAAATCAATGAAAATAGAAATTTACAAACAAAATTTCTTATCCAACTTGTTTGGCATAGAAGATCAGAAGACTGAGGGGTTCAGGTCCCTTCATGGTTGCCAAAATGTGTTGTTTAAAATCTAAATTGTGGGTTCTAATCTGCCCCCCCCTGCCCCAGTCTTGGGGGAAAGCTGGCTAAAATCACTGATAAATTCAGCAAGAGTTTAGGGTTTTTTTGCTTTTTTTTTTTTTTTTTAGTGAGGCAATTGGGGTTAAGTGACTTGCCCAGGGTCACACAGCTAGTAAGTGTTAAGTGTCTGAGACCGGATTTGAACTCAGGTACTCCTGACTCCAGGGCCAGTGCTCTATCCACTGTGCCACCTAGCTGCCCCTAAGAGTTTAGGCTTTTAAGGATTTATTAAATATATATAAAATAAGTTAGTGAAGAGAGAAAGATTGAGGACAGATTCTTTATAGTAACATGGAAATCCTAGCTCAGATCTAATTCAGTATAGCCAGAGAGAAAGAAAGTAATTTTCTTTCTTAGCAGCCCACAGGAAATCTCTCACCACCATGCTGGTGTTGGAACAACTAAGAGGGCCCCTGCCCCCTGTTCTCCATCTGCCACCATGCTGGTTTCCTGGATGAAAAAGAGGTCGATCCTCAACAGCTTCTCCCAGAAGCCTTCTGTGAAACAGGAAGCAGGGCTGTACACACACACACACACACACACACACACACACACACACCTCCAAGCTAATTAGACTGGTAGCTCTGATTGACAAGTCCCACAGGTGGTTCTATAGATGTAACTTCCAGAGGCTAAAGTCACATGGTCTCTAAATCACATGCTTTCTCCTCAGGGAGGAGTTCTGATTCTCACACTATCTACTTTGCAGGATCCTCATCCAAATCATGTCCTCTTAACAATATGACTCCCTTAGGGTTCTTCCCGGTGACTCTTCTCTTTTTGTTCTGCCCTATTTCACTTGGAAATTTCATCAGATCCTATGGTTTAATTACCATCTCTATACTAATGATTTTGAAATCTATCTATCTTGCTCCATCCTCTCTGCTGATCAGCAATCTCATATCTCTAGCTACCTTTGAGACTACATGTCCAGTTGTCCAGGAAGCTTATACTAAATGTGTCTAAAACCAAGCTCATCATAGTTGCCCCCTAAACCTTCCCCACTTCCTATATTTCCTGTTATTATAGAGAACAACACGATCCTCCCAGTCCCAATCTGTTGAGAAGGCCTGCTGATTTCACCTCTACAATATTGCTCCAATATACCCTTTTCTTTACTCTCAGACTGCCACCACTCTAGTGTAGATCTTCATCACTTTATCCATCAATTATTGCAATAGCCTTTTGGTAGATCTTTCTACATGAAGTCTCTTCTCACTCCAATCCATCTTCCTTTCAGTCACCAAAGTAATTTACCTAATGGTATGACCGTATCACTCACCTAATCAATAAACTCCAGTAGCTTACTATTGTCTCTAGGAGCAAATACAAAATGCTGCATCTGGCATTTAAAGCCCTTTATAACCTAGATCTATTCCATCTTCTTTCAAATTGTCTTACATCTTACTGCCTACCATGTACTCTCCAGTCTGGTGACACTGGCCTCCTTGCTCTTCCATGAACAAGAAACTCCTTCTCTTGACTCCAGGTATTTTCTCTGGCTGTACCCCATACCTGAATACTTCTTCAGATCTGCCTATTGACTTCCCTGGCTTCCTTAATTTCTGATTATGAAAGAAATAGAAAATAGTACTTATCCTCAAGAAGCTCATAATCTGTGGCCAAATATATATCATACAAAAATTAATCTATTTGTAAACACGGAAACTCTTTCTAAAAGTGTAAAATACAAATCAGTACATATGCCCTTTAAGGGATATAAAGCAAGGAAATGAACTCTTGGGCTGGCATTAGCAAACCAATTTAGGTTTCTAAAAATAAAAAGTGGCATCATAAAAAATTCTGTTTGAGTACAGTAATTTTAAAATAATAAAATTATGGTGACACAAATAGTTTTGTTTGGTTTTTTTGCTTGTTTTTTTAGACAAAACTCTTTATTTTATATATCTCTTAGCAGTCCTTCCACAAGCAGCAGCCTAGGGGCCTCCACCGGTGAATTTCACTGCAGCCTCTGGGCCACTCCTTCAGACTCAAGTAGGGTGAACACGTCTACCTCCCCCTCGGGGCCTTTCACGTTGCAGATGATGGAGTGGCTCGTATAATCCATGAACTCCACATGCACCTGGGTGCACTGGCCCTGAGAACCGGTCCGGCCCAGAACCTTGGCGACCCAAGCCAGCTTGATGGGCTGCACACGGCCAGTATCCATGATGCTGGCAGCAACAGAGGAAGGAGACAAGAGCGTGACACAAATAGTTACTGGCGATTCTAAAGAGAAACACAGAATCACAAAATTAGAAAGTTGGAGGTATTGTCAGTGGGCATCTATTCCAACATATACTCCAAAGGGATGGCTATCTAATATACTGTCACTTTGACTCTACCTAAAGATGTTCAGTGAGAATGAGTTAGCAAACCACCCTAGCTAAAGTTTGGGAACCTCACCTGTTAATGGACAAGGATAGAAAATTTCTGGGAAGTAAAAAAAAAAATTAAAATAAGAACTAAGATTTAAGCCCAGAACTACATTTCTGGTGCAATAGATTATCTACATCATCAATATCATCAATATGTACTCAGGGTGGTGAGGACTCAATTTAGAGTCAGGAAGTTCCAATCCAGTAGCAATCACCTAACTAGCATTGTGATTTTGGCAAATCATTTCAACTCTCTGGACTTTAGTTTCCTCATCTTTAAAATGTGAGTACCTATCTGACAGGACTGTTTTGAGGATCAACTGAGATAATGTCTATATAAATCCTTTGCAAACCCTAAAGTATTATATAAATTCTAGCTAGTATTATTTTTATGATATTCATCTTCATCATTACATTATTATTAGTAGTAGAAGTAATGATAGTAGCATTAGTAGTGGTAGTAGTGATATTCTTTTGTTATCATAGTTGTCTTTGTTACCTTGTTCTTATATGACTGAATCAATATACACGCATAATTTCTTTGGCGGGGCATTTAGGTATGGATTCTTATTGTTGTTCAGTTGTGTCTGACTCTTTTTAACTCCATTTGGGTTTTCTTAGCTAAAATCATGGAGCAATTTGTCATTTTGTTTTTCAGCTTATTTTACAGATGAGGAAATTGAGGCAAACAACATTAATTGACTTGTCTGGAGTCACACAATTACTAAGTGTCTAGGTGAGGTTTGAATTCAGGTCTTTCTTCTATCCACTGCATAACCTAACTAGCATCTAGGTATGGCTAGATACCCAATATCTATATATCTGGATAGTTATAAATTTCTTCCAGCCTAGGACACATTGTGCTTCTTGTTTCTAGACTAGCTTTCAGTAGCTCACATATATAGATTGGAAATAACAAGATTTTTGATTATTATTTCTATTTTTCTCATTGGTTAAGTGGCAGGCTACCTTGTCTATCTCATAGATCTGTTGAATGAAAATCATGTCATAGGTATGAATGCATTTTGAAACCACTGGAAAGTGATAAGGTATTATTAATTCCTAAAAGTGGATAGGAAAATTTGCAAAATGACTAGTTCCATAAGAAATAGGAAATGTGGCACAGTTGCTTAATTTATTCAATAAATGTATACCTGCTTGATGGAAAGACTAAATATTTATGTCAAATCTTTTACTTTTAGTCCAAGAAAATGTACTCTAATGAAAATGAGTAGCTCTAAGCCCTAGATATTGAATAACTAAGGAAAATCTGGCACTAGCATTAATGACTGGAATGTTCCCACAATATCAGCTTTGGCAATTTTATTGAAAATGGTTTTAAAGGCTGTAAGCACAAAGTAGAGCAAGAGCTTTCTCTGTATAAGGGAGAGAATGAGCCTTGGAAGAAATTGTTATTATTTAAAGATTATGCTTCCTACCTCAGTCCTTCACCAGGAAGAAATGGAGGGGCAGTCTTCAAGCACAAATATGCTGATAAGAGAAGGTAAAAACATGACCTCCTTAGGCCAGGTAAATTAACTGAGATATTGATGGATGAGTTATTTACATGTTTAAACTCTGGAACTTATGCTACTAATCTGTTTTTTTAAGGTTGATTTTCATGGCTACCTTTATATATATATATATATATATATATATATATATATATATATATATATATATATATATATCATCAAGATTTCCCTGGTATGTTTCCATTTTCTCCAAGAAAGGCATCTTTTGTACCATGTGATGATCATGAAGAGACCAATATATATGGGGATTTCAGATTAAAACTGAGTGGACTGGTCAATATTTCTCTGAGCAGTTAAAGACACAGTGTGATGGAAGGAAAAAGAATGTTGGATTTGGGGTCAGAGGGCAAGGTTTGAGTTACAGATTTGAATCTTTCCTCTGTCCCTTTCTATCTGTGTGACTTTGGACAAGTCATTATTCTCTGAGCCTCAGTTTATAATTTCCTTATATGTAAAATATGGGTGTTAGACCAGATAACCTCTAAGTTCCCTCCTCAGTTTTAATCTATGAACCTAAATACACTTTACAATGCTTTATTCACATTTTAACCACCATGGATTTGGTAGTTAAAGGATAGGTAGGATCTTTAGATAAACTAGCACTGGTGATTTTTATCAGTTATTTAATAGCATTGAAATGTGATTTAAGCATCATAGAAAGGTAAAAAAAAAAAAAAAGGAAGGTGGGAAGATACTTTTCCTCTTGGAGACAGTCTGGCCCAATCACTAGTTTGGGTTAATGGGACATTCCTGCTCATAGTGTTTGTTTAGACAGTTTTGGGAAAATGTGAATCTTCCCTTTGGTCAGAAAGGTGATATGGGAATTGATGTCTCTTTGATCAGTGTTTAGAGGATCCAACTCACGTACCCTAAGACCCTCATTGTAATATAACTCAGCCTTCATTATAATATTCATTTTCTCATTAATTGCTAACCAATCAGAGTTGATTGCCACCCTCAGGAAAGCCTGCTCTTCCAAGAGCATATAAACTGTAAGCCCACCTTTACGAGAAGTCTTTTTTCTAAGAGAGAGATGACCAAATGACCACCTTTTATTAAAATGCTGGCATTATTAATAAAATGATTAAATTACTCAGAAAGTATGTCCCTCAGGACGTTTTTAAAACATTACAAATGAATGAAATCTCACATCTGCACCATCACACTACCCTTTCCTGACCCACTGTATAAATTGCTTAGGTTAGACTCTAATTAAGTTACTTCTCATTTGAGATCTGAGTGTGGAGAAATTCTGGGATTTTCCCATAGGTTTGAAGTTAGAGAAAACTTAGATTCCAAAATTAAACCTATTTTCTTCCTGTCAAGGAATCCTGGACCACATTGTGTTTTTGTTTGTTTGTTTGTTTTTTTTTTCCAGCTTATGGAAAGGGAAAAGCTCTATATAGAAAGACTCTTAGGTTAGGAAATACACTGGGTGTTCATATAAAGCTAGCCTTAGGAATAATGTCATAGCAAGAACTCATCTGAGACTGTCTTTTAAGTTGATTTTTGTACTAATTCCCTCTTGGATGGGATCCAAAATGAATGCTGCCTAATACCAAATTCTGTTTTATGGTAAGTACTAATATAAGCAAAGTTCCTTTTTATGAGAAAAATAATTTCAAATCAACAAATGTTTATTAGGTATTTGTCATATAGAAAGCCGTATGCTATTTACTGGGAACACAATGACAAAGGGAAAACAAAAAAATAGTTGTTTCCCTGAAGCAGCTTACTTTCTAATAAAGCATTTTAACTCCATAGGTGTAAGTGAGGGCAAGCATATATAAAGGGCTTCCTATATCGGGCAGCCCTGAGGATACAAATGTGCATGCACAGAATTGACCAGTTTCTTTTAATAAAGCAACCTTTTCTACATGAAGGTTACTCAGGATCTTGCTTCCAGGAACTTGGAAGGCTGTATAAGGTAAGCGCCTTATGGAGACTGTAGATCATTCATGGCCATTGTGAAGCTAGTTCAGATCATGTAACCATTTGATTGACTTTGGCAAGATTAAAAAAGGCTTGTCACCATCAGAGATGGATTATTTTACTTCAGTTACTCTTGAAGGATTTCAGTGTCTCCTTTGCTAATGAAATGCAGTAAGAAGCCATGATATAAGGTGAAAATACCTTGAGCCCTTCTCTCCTCAGAGGTCATATGTCACCAGAGAAATCAACCTTGATCGTTGGTCTCTGAATTTCTAAGGGAAGGGAATGGAGCCTCACAACTCAGTGAGTTCAAAAAACTGTTATTAGAGTACTCTGGCTTCCAGGCTAAGTGTTTCAGCCAACCCAGCAACGATGCTCCCAAAGATCAAAGAGAACCAGACCAGAGAAACTTTAGATGAGGATTTGTCTACCAGTCTTGCTATATCTAAGTATAAACTTGCTAACTTTTGAGTCAACTATTCCCCTGAAACTGAGGTGGTATAGAAGAGAGTATGCCCTAGAAATATTGGGGAAGAAGCCTGTATATTTATTCATGCTATCTGTTAGTAAAATATCCCTTTTTAAAACCTAATTAATGTTATATAACACAGTCCCAGTTTTCAAGAAGCTTACATTTTAATAAGGGAGATAACAAATGAATAATTAGATACACATAGAACAAATAGAAGGTAACCTTAGGGAAGCTGGGTGGCACAGTGAATAGAGTGCTGGGTCTGGAGGCAGGAAGGCTCATCTTCCTGATTTCAAATCTTCCCTTAGATACTTACTAGCTGTGTGACCCTGGTAAGACACTTAACCCTGTTTGCCTCAGTTCTTCATCTGTAAAATGAGCTGGAGAAAGCAATGGCAAACCACTTTAGTCTCTTTGCCAAGAAAATCCCAAATGCGGTCACAAAGAGTCAGACATGACTGAAAATGATTGAACAACAAATATCTCCTCATGGTCTTCCATTGCCTGATTTTTTGAAGTCTTCCTTGTTTCTTGCTACCCAGCATAATCTTTCACTCTTGTTTAACTCTAGATCATTCATTCAAAGATTTTTTTTTTATGATACCCTTCTCAGATGACTTTCCCTGATTCCCCACAGAGGCAAATGCTGTATTTTTTGGGTGAGTGTGCCAGTCCTCTCCCAAGGTGATGGCATCTGTGACCATATAACCAACATTGAGCCACTGCCCTACCTCAATTGGTATATCCTCTGAACTTCAGTCCTCCTTCCTTCCAACTCCTAGCTTTACCTGTTTTTACCCAAGTGAAAAATTTCTGCTTCCAGATGTTACAATGATGTTATTTTCATGCTATAATTATCTAAATGGAATATGGAATGCAGAGTCGAGTCAGGGAAACTCGGTTCAAGTCTTGGCTCTGACACATACTGTGTTTCCCTGGATAAATCACTTTCAAAGCAACAGTTAGACTGTAAGTTACAGAAAAGTTACTGATCTGTATTTAGTAAAAGGAGTTACCCTAAGGGGATTCACTATGCCTGTGAAATCAGGTTTGAACCCAGAAAGGGTAGAAAAGTGAGAGCGGGAATTCTATAAGGAATAACATGCAGGTTCAATACAGGTGGCTTAAAATTGTATTTGCATTTGGCCAGTCCAAAGGGACCAAAATGAGGTAAAAAGTTTACCTGGATCAGTACTTTGGCAATAATGACAAGAATCAAATAGTTGTAAGAAATGGTGGAATTTTTAGTATAAAAAGAGCCAGATAAAATAAAAACATAGAGGGAGATTCAGAAATAATTGTCTCACAGAAATAATGAAGATTAACCAACTGCTATACAACCATTTCTAAATGAAGCAAAAGAGACTTTCAGAAATGGGCAATGATCATACGTTATTTTTGTCTTCATTTATACCAGATTTCTTGGATGAAATTTCTCCTTAAGTTGAATTTGATAAAGATAGAATCCATAAAATGCATGCAGAATATATTCATAACAATATTGAACCTTGCAGAAAAAAGTAGATGAAGTAGATAATATGATATTTTTTTATTGGACCAATAAATAAAAGGCAATTCTCAAGCCCCAAAGTCTCAAGTATATTTTCACTTTAAATGAACACATTCATGAAGCATTTTATAGCAACATTTTCACAGAGACTATATTACTCTGTAAGAAAATATAGGTAAATTCAATAGTTTAGTTACATGAGGCAGCAGAAACCCACCATGACAGTACTGCCAGGGGACAAAGGAACTATTATATTTATAGTCTTGACAGGTTTTAGGAAGGGAAATAGCCCAAAACATTTAAGTTACTCCAGGTATAACCTAAATAGTGAATAAGCAAAATGTAAGCTACTTCTAGATAGTGACTATTTTACTTTCGTATCTATAAGTGCAACATTTAGTAGTACCTAGCAGGTAGTAGGTTTATACCAAATGTAATTGATGGATATATTGACCTTAAGCAGACTATAAGCTTCATGACTGCAAGGACCATGCCTGCATTATTTTCATATGTCCTGCATAGTCAAAAATAATGAGTACTCAGTAAATGTTGGGTGTCCTAAAAGTCAGTATAATTTTAAACTAATTGTAGTTTTAAAGTTTAAAACCACACTAAGACTTTTAGGACACCCTGCATACGGTTAGTGGAACAAGTAACTTCATAATGAATTGTGGCATAGTAGAGAGAATTTGGTCTCAGGATACCTGAGCTCTGATACTACTACATGCTACATGCTAGCTGTATGACCTTGCTCGTTTCACTCAACCACTGAATGTCAGGTTCCCCAGCTGTAAAAAATAACCATATGATTTCTAAGGTCCCTTCCAGCTTTAAATTCACAGATACTATGATATAATGATGGTGTGTTTGCTGTACCTGCCAGTGCTCTCCACACCATCAAAGATCCCAACACCTTAGTAGGCAGGTTTTATTAGTTGACTGCTGTTGTTCCTCCTTCATTTTCAGAGGGCCAATGATATCTTGAGGGTGACTAGGTTGAAGCTCACAGCCAAGCTTCCATTGCTAAGCTTCTCCAAATTTAGCTAGGCTAGATCTCAGCTTACAGCTGTGTAGTACCATAATGGAGCTCATCTTTGAAACTTAGAACCTGGTAGAGCAGAAAGACTCATCTTCCTGAGTACAAGTATGACCTCAAACAGTGACTAGCTGTGTGACCCTGGGCAAGTCACTTAACGCTCTTTGCCTCGATTTCCTCATCTTTAAAATGAACTGGAGAAGGAAATGGCAAACCACATCAGTATCATTGTCAAGAAAACCCCAAATGGGGTCATGAAGAATCAGACAACTGAAACAACAGAGGCTGCCAGATCTTGTGCCCCACTGGTATACTCTTTAAAAAAATTGAGTCACAACAGTACCAAGATGATGCATCAGAATGTGACTTTAGCAGGCTTCTCTATGTTCACTTGATCACATTTCAATAGAGATAGTTATATTTTATCTTCTTACACATTTCTCCCCTCTGTGCACTTTCTATCCCTAAAGCGTTTTATTGAATTTCTGTTTTGACAGTGATGATAAATCTTTCTTCTGAGAATAAAACTGAGTATTTTATAGACAGGTAAGAAGGGAATGAATTGCTCTCTCTTAGAACTGGCTGAACACTCCCAGTGCACTAGATCCATTGTATAGATGAACTTTGAGTGCACTTAATGGAGCCTGAGTGACTTCAGAGAGTTCCCAGACTTTAAGGAAGAGAAGTGTAGGAGATAATGATTAATTCCTTTCTACTCACCAGATCTGAAGCAAAGGGAAACATTTAAATATGAAAAGTCAACAGGTGTACCATGGGGTGGGGACTCTAGGACTCTCCAAAAGGAGAATCTGTATGGCCTCGGGCAAATTAACACTTAACCTCTGAAGCCTTAGATCCTCCCAAGCAAAATGAGGGTGTTGAACTCAACCTCGAAGGTCCCTTTAGATCTAAATCTATGATGTTATGATTTTGAAAAATGAAACAAAGATAGTAAAGTAGCCATGCCACATTTGAACCGAGGTCTGACATATGCAGCCTTCCAAGGATTATTATTACTTATTCTTCCAAGCATTTATTAAACACATCCTACTTTTAAAGTAGTGGTCTTCTAGGCCCTAAGCGATATCCAAAGGTAATTATGACATTGTTTTCATCCTCAAGGTGGTTATAGTACATTTCCTCAAAGCCTCGGCAATATGCCTATTACCATTGTATAGACTTATCTCTTCCACATTGAAACTTTCTCCATCACAGTTTTGATATATCAAGTGTCTGAATAAGAAACTAAATGGGAATTTTGGAGGGAGTTTTGTGGAAGCTGCAAATGAACCTTGAAGGCCAGCAGATGATAGAAAAAAAGTTTATAAACTCAGGAATGCATACAATATATGTATAGTATTATATATTATCAATATATTTTATCTTTTTATAGCATAATAATTCAGACCTCTGTTACAAAGGAAGGGTCCTTGAAATTAACATATGGGACACTATAAACCTATTGATTGACAAAGTACTGGTTTTTAAGGTACAACTCCCTACTTTTGAGACTGCTTTTCCCTCCTGTATTTCCATACTTCTGTATTTCCCTAGAGGGAAGCTAACTATTTGGGGGAATTAGGGGTTACTGTGAAGGGCAATGTTTGTAATACAAGTTTGATCCCTATTAACAATTAGCTATGCAGGAGAAATTAACTTTTAGAAAAGGTATTTGCTAAACAGGTACAGTAAGTGAAACACCTTCAAAAACATTTGGATGATATTCACCATCAAATACACAGAGATACATGGCAAGAGTATAGTCAGTGATTGTGCAGTGATTAATAAAGGATTCTTTGCCGGGGGGAACAGAAACCAATGGAAACATTAAAAGGTGAGAAACAAACAGGGATATGAGGAAGGCAGAGGGTCCAGGGAGAAAAAGGAAAAGGTTTTTTGTTTGTTTTTGCTTTTGTTTTGTTTTGTTTTTCAGGTCAGAGATGGGAAAGATATTCTCCAGCCTCTAACCTGGGGTTCAAAGCTCACGCAGTGAGTTTGCAGTGACACAACTCTGTAGATTTTCCAACAAAGTATCGACATGTCCTGTGTGAAGCTGAAAGCTCAAACTTAGAGCCCAAAGGCCCAGTCACGAAGGAGTAAAGGACAGATATGGCAAAGGGATAACTTTTAACTCCTCATTATTGAAATGCTTTTGCTCATGAAGCCCGTCTTATATAGATCTCTCTTTTTGGCATCAAGGATGGATGCCTTTCTATAGTTCAGTTATCACATTGGTCTGAGATTGCATAATCAGAAACTTCTGGAATCCTTGGGTAATTTTCTTTCTTTTCTTTTCTTTTCAACTGCAGTTTTTTGTTTCCCTCCCTTCCCATCCACTGCTTTGTCCACTTCTGCTCTGGAGACTGTTGATAATACCTCCAGTCTTTAGTATAACCTCTAATAGGACCTCTGGAAATCCTGGATATCCTGAACTCACAAGGTCACTTGCATATTTTTCTCATAGAGTACTTATTCACTTAAGATCAAGAAAGAATAAATGCCAGAGATGTAAATAGCCCTGTTCTCATAGCTACCATGACCAGGCAAGAGACAGGACTACTGCTTCTCCCATCCCGGACTCTCTGAGTCAAGCTTAAATAGCCCTGTCTCTTTATGACTCCAGCAACAACAACAATAATGATGTAACACCCTCTTTGTACATCCACTCTGTTCCAGCTCAGCAAATACTGGATTATAAGTTCTTCCAGCTCTAAAGAAATGAGTAGAACCAAGAGAATATTATTATTAATAAATGACTAATAAATATTAACAGCAATATTATTTAAAAACAATCATTTTGGCTATTATAAATACCCAAATTAACTACAAAGGATATATGAAAGAAGGCACTATCTGCATCCAGAGAAAGAACTGATAAATAGAAGTATGTATAGAATGATTTTACATACATATACATATTTGTATCTAATGGTAGCCATCTCTAGAGTGGGGTGGCTAAGGGAAAAAAAAGAGGAAAAAAGGAATTTACATCATAACTATTATATATTTAAAAGGAATAGCAAGTTGTATGTAACAGATTCACAGTTACATGTACAATCATCTTTTTATTGTACTGTTATGGAAATGCTTGCTTAATTTCATAAATTTAAAATAAAATAACATTTAAAAAAAGAAAATTAGAAGATTTTTGTCATCACAGAATACAGCAACTCATTCATATGTGACTACCCCTAAGTTTACATGAGGCAGCATGGACCAAGTGAGGAATATCTGTTTGTGATCCAAAGACTGGCCCCCTCTAATTAGTTCCTCTCATTAGCAATGTATATGTTACTTTTAAAAATTTTAAAAACATTTTTATCATAAAAGTATTTTATTATATTCAGTTACATGTAAAGATAGTTTTCAACATTTGTTTTCATAAGATTTTTAGTTCCAAATTTTTCTCCCACCTTCCCTTCTCTCCTCCCTCACCAAGACAGAAAGCAACCTGATATAGGTTATATATGTACAATCACATTAAACATATTTCTGGGTTAGTCATCCTGTGAAAGAAGAATCAGAACACAAGGGAAAAACCCCTAAAAAAAACCAGTCAAAAAGTAGAGAGTATGCTTCAATCTGCATTCAGAATCCACAGTTCTTTTTTCTGGGTGTGGAGAACATTTTCTATCATGAGTTCTTTGGAATTGTCTTGGATCATTGTACTGCTGAGAAGAGCCAAGTCTATCACAATTGATCATCACAAAATATTGCTGTTACTATTTACAATGGTCGCCTGGTTCTGCTCACTTCACTCAGCATCGGTCCACTTCAGTCTTTCCATGTTTTTCTGAAATATGCCTGCTCATCATTATTTACAGCACAATAATATTCCATTACATTCATATACTACAACTTTTTCAGCCATTCTCCAATTGATGGGCATTCACTCAGTTTCCAATTCTTTGCCACCACAAAGAGAGCTGCTATAAATATTTTTGTACATGTGTGCCCTTTTCCTTTTTCTATGATCTCTTTGGGATACAGACCTAGTAGTGGTATTACTGGGTCAAAGGGTATGCACAGATCCCTGGTCCTTTGGACATAGTTACAAATTGCTCTCTAGAATTGTTGGAACAGTTCACAGCTCCACCAACAATGCATTAGTGTTCCAATTTTTCCAGAGCTTCTCCAACATTTATTATTTTCCTTTTTCTGTCATATTAGCCAATCTAATAGGTGTGAGGTGGTACCTCAGAGTTGTTTTAATTTGCATTTCTCTAATCAATAGTGATTTAGAACATTTTTTCATATGGCAATAGATAGCTTTGATTTCTTCATCTGAAAACTACCTGTTCATATCCTTTGACCATTTCTCAACTGGGGAATGAATTGCATTCTTATAAAATTGCTTCAGTTCCCTGTTTTAGAAATGAAGCTTTTATAAGAAACACCAACTATAAAATTTGTTTTCCAGCTTTCTGCTTCCCTTCTAATTTTGGCTTCATTGCTTCTGTTTGTGCAAAAACTCTTTAATTTAATGTAATCAGAATCATCTATTTTGCATTTCATAGTATTCATCTCTGTGCCTTTGATCACTCTCTTTGAGAATCTCTGGGTTTTCAGGACAGCATTCTCTCCAGATTCTTCTCTTACCTATCTGACCTCTCCTTCATCCCTTTTTTGCTGGATACTCATCCAGATCATACCTTCATGCCAGCTTAGACCAGACCAGTCCCTCAGGGTTCTGTCCTGGTCCCTCTTCTCAATAACAGTTCACTTAGTGATTTCCTCAACTCCCATAGATTTAATGAGCATTTCTATGCTGATAATTCTCAGATCTACCTATTCTAATTCAATCTTTCTTCCGACCAAGAATCTCATATCTTCAACTGCCTTTCAGATTATCTCAACCTGGATGAGCAGTAGATATCTCAAACTAAACATGTGCAAAACAGAACTCATTTTCTTTCCTCCTAAATCCTCCCTCCTTGTCTCCTACCTTTCCTAATACTGTGGAGAACATCATCTTCCCAGACCCTCTGGCTTGTAACCTAGGAGTCATCCTTGACTCCTTACTCTCTCACCCCCCCATGTCTAATATGCTGCCAAGGCCTGTCAATTTTACCTCTGTACCATCTCTCTAATAGGCCCCATTCTTTTCTCTGACACTGCCCAGTCTGGTACAGGCCCTCATCATCTCACACCTAGACTATTGCAGTTGCTGACTAGTGTGTCTGCCTGGCTCAAGTCTCTCTTCACTACAATCCTTCCCCCACTAATCCACCAAAATGATTTTCCTCAAATGCAGGTCAGTGTCACTGCCCTACTCAATCAATGCCAGTGACTCTCTCTTGCCCCCAGGAACAAATACAAATGCTTTGTTTGGCATTAAACACCCTTCGTGGGGGCAACTAGGTGGCACAGTAGATAAAGCACTGGCCCTGGATTCAGGAGGACTTGAGTTCAAATCCAGCCTCAGACATTTGACACTTACTAGCTGTGTGACCCTGGGCAAATCACTTAACCCTCATTGCCCCACCAAAAAATTTCCCCCCCCCCCAAAAAAAAAAACAACCCACCCTTTGTAACTTAGCCTTCTCTGCCTTTCCAGTCTTCTTCCTCATTAGTCTTTGCCATGCAGTTAAATATCAAGTGCCACTGGCCTCTTGACTATTCCACAAACCAGACTTTAGGCTCTTGGAATATACTCCCTCTTCAACTCTGCCCGTTGATTCCCCTGGCTTTCTTTAAGTCCCAAACAAAAATCCCAAATTTTACAGGAAGCCTTTTACAACTCTTCTAAAGTCTGGTTTGGCCTTCCCTCTATTAATCATTTCCTATTTATCCTATCCCTAGCTTACTTTGCATATATTTGTTTGCTCAATGTCTGCCCCTTTACATTATGAGCTCCTTGATGGCAAGTGCTATCTTTTGCCTCTTTTTCTTCCCCAGTGATTAGCCCAGTGCCTGACACATAGTAGAAGCTTGAAAAAATGTTGATTGAAGTTGGAAAGCTTGTTGTCATTCTCTTGTTCCTTGATCCCTTATATCTGGCTTCTATTTTATTTCAAAATAACCTTCATGGGGCATCTGGGTAGCACAGAGATTGTTGAAGGTAGATGTATTGGGAAGGGAACATACTCAGACATAGGGTTCAGACAACAAGATTGTATACACTAAGAATGGAGTTGGATGAGAACTGGAAATTGGTGCCAGATGTAGGATTGGACATTCCTAATAAGAACCAAATATGGGAAGGGAAGTTTTCAGGGTCTCTTATCAATACCAGGCTTGAATGAAGCTCAGGTAGAGGGGGAGTCTTTATCAGGACCACAAAGTGGTGAGAATGATTCAAGGCATATATAGTAGGTCAATAGTTCATCCAATCCAAAAGCTGCAAACCTTATTTACCTGACAGTTAATGATAGAGAAATAGTACAGACTGGCCTGGCTTGCCTATATGCATCTATGGACATTAGTACCACTTAGTCCAAGCGATTCTATATTGGAGTCATATCATCATAAATATATTAAACTATATAAAATATAAACAATATAAAGTTTAAAATTATCATATGGAACAACTATTTTAAGGTGGATGCTACTTGCCTTAGAAACCATGAGGGTAAAGGGGAGAATATTCTCCCAGTTGTTGGGAGAAATCCTTTTTAAAGTCTGTTGTCACTATATCTTCTTAGTAAATAAAATTCTTCTTAGTGAGTTCAAATCTGGCCTCAGACACTTAGTAGCTGTGCGACCCTGGGCAAGTCACTTAACCTTGTTTTTCTGTTTCTCCATCTGTAAGATGAGCTGAAGGAAATGGAAAACCACTCCAGTATCTTTGCTAAAAACATCCCCAAATGGGGTCATGATTGAAAATGACTCAACAACAACAAATGTCCCTTTGTTTTTGTTGTTGTTGTTGTTGTTGTTGTTGTTGTTTTTTGTTTTTGTTTTTTTTTTGTGGGGCAGTGGGGGTTAAGTGACTTTCCCAGGGCCACACAGCTAGTAAGTGTCACAGCTAGTAAGTGTCAAGTGTCTGAGGTCGGATTTGAACTCAGGTACTCCTGAATTCAGGGCCAGCACTTTAACCACTGCGCCATCTAGCTGCCCCCACAAATGTCCCTTTGTAAAAGTTATTGATGTCAATTTTCTCAATGATAGTAGAAATCTAATCACTGGAGCATATCAGTGATATGAAGGACATACCAACTATAAGTGGTGATTGACATTTGAAAGAAAATGATAGAATAGAGGTTTGAGTCTATAGCTTTAAGGAAGAATCTCATAACCCTCTATGACACACTCCTAGAATCCTGAGGGAATGTGGTAGCTAATCTTTGGGGACCAGACTCATCGGTGGGTGTAGGAAGTAGAATTGCCTCAGAGCACAAGCTACATATGTTAATACTGAGATTATAAAAGTGAATGAGTGTCTTAATACACTTAGGAATTAGTGATAGATCTGGAAGCACTAAAAACAAACAATTTCCCCCAAATACACACACACACACACACACACACACACACACACACACACAATCCTCAATCCCCTCCCCCCCTTTTTCCCCTTTTTAACATTTATGGCTTGAGCTACTCTGATTTAATTTTATAATACTACAAATGTTCATATGCTTTATCCTGTATGTCCTAGTCTTGGACAAGGATTCTTAAACTTTTTTCTACTCATGACCCCTTTGCACTCAATAAATTTTTAAGCAACCCCTCATATATAGGTATATAAAATAGGTATACATAACCTTTCACTGTTGCCAAATTTTTCATGACTTCCTTTCACATTCAGTTATGTGACCCCATATAGGGTCACAACCCACAGTTTAAGAAGCTAGGGTCTAGAAGATGGCTCTTATCTGGTTATGTGCAAACAGGACACTTCAGGCTAGATATAACAATCAAGGCCATTGTTTTGATTGAGTGTATAACCATAAACCCTTCCAAGACCTATTCAATAACCTTCAGTCAAAGCATTCTCAGTGGTGATTCCACAGAAGTCAGAAGAGTTCAGTGAGGGTAAGGTATGGCATCTTTTAAATGGTCCTCAATAGCTGCTCTCTAGGTGGCCACCAATATATGGACCCAATGGACCATCTAGATCAGGTACATGGGGTGAGTTCCTCACTGGATGGTGGCAGCTACACCTTTTTTGTCCATGTTCTGATTTCTGCCTAAATCTATGTGTATATACCTGCATAAACATTTTAGATACTATGTAAATGTTTATACTTTTATAACAAAATTATGTATATGCATATAGATGGACATGCATGTATGTGTGTATACACAATACATTTGTACATATGTTTATCTAAATGAATAGATGAATAAATACAAAATTTAATTGTGCCATATGATTAAAACCACAGATAATTTGTTTATACCCCACATGTTCTATTAGTATTCTTAAGATATTAGGAGAATTTAGGAAGACCCCATCCCCACCCCCACCTCCCCACCCCCACCAGGACATGCAGTAGATACTTTCTGGTAAACTTATGGGAGAATATAGGTAAGAGATGCATAGGGCCAATTAATTTTTTTATCATTAACATGAATATTCACATTGATAAGATAATAATAGACTCATTGTAGTATTTAATGCAAATAATTTATATAGCATTTTAAACTTTGAAAAATGCTTTAATATCATTGTTTTAATTCTTCATTATGAAAATCCTAAGAGTTAAGGTATTTTATCTTCATCTCATAGGTTTGAAAAGAGAAGCTCAGAGCAATTAGATCACTTACCCAGGTTCATAGCACTGGTGTGAGAAGGAAGTTTTTTTTTTTTTTTGGCAGGGCAATGAGGGTTAAGTGACTTGCTTAGGGTCACACAGCTAGTAAGTGTCAAGTGTCTGAGGTTGGATTTGAACTCAGATATTCCTGAATCCAGGACCTGTGTTTTACCCACTGAACCACCTAGCTGCCCCTGAAGATTTTAACCCAGGTCTTTTTTCTAAATTTCATATCCAGGATGTGTGTATATGGAATATACTAAGTATACACAGTACATTAGACATAGAAATATATACATGCATATGTATGTATATATACACATTGGTATATATATATATATATACACACATATACATATGTATGTATGTATACACATATTTCTAATATACCATACTACTTGTCCATAGTTTAAAAAATGTCTTGAAGACACTTTAATTCACCTTTAATGATTATACAGCAGTCATTGTTGAAAACAATATCATTCCTCCATGATCATCCTACTAGAGTGATGATATTCACATAAGAGGCAGCTCCCTTAAGAAACAGTTCTTTTCGTTCATGCAATAAATCATTAGCTACAGCAAACTAAGACTTAAAGGCTGGGGAGGGACAGTCCAAGTCTGGCACCAAGTTTGAATAATGAAGTGTAGTAAAGCATTTTTTAAAATGACATGGAGTAGAACTCCCTCAATTTATGTTTAAATTCTTGGTGAATATTTTTCATAAGGCCACATACCATCTTTCTTTGATGGCAGCACTTGCCGTCCTTGCCTAGTGGGAACTCTAATTTGCTTTAAATTGCCAAAGTGCTCATTATGGGATGCTTAGTAGCAAGAGTTTGTACATAATATTTGAAAATCAACCTTAATTTTTCTGCTTGAGATGAACACTTAGATTTCAGAGTAAACATAATCAGAGATTTACAGAAACCCAGTTTATTATACTTGCCTGCAATAGCTACAAAAAAGGTCAGAGGTCCAATGTCTTCATGCAGAGACAGATCATGTTCTAGCTGGTACTGAGGAGGAAAAAAACAGTAGGTGATGCTTTAATGAATGGCTTATCATGTGGAACACACCATGTGATAATAGCAGTGCTGGTAAGACAAGAAGGAAGGGGTTTTTCCCACTTTTTTTTGAAGTGGTTTAGCTAGGTTTATATTGCTTGGATGCTTACATTTAACAGTAGTGGGGAAAGAGATTTGTCAAGAACTTATTAGGAGAATCTACTGATTAGTGTAAGAAGCCTTGGAACTTTTATTTTAAACATTGAATAAAAATAGTCTTTATTAAAACATTGCCTTTCATGAATGCAGTCACCTGGCCTAGACTCTTGATTTGTTAAATTTATGATTGCCTAATATTTATCCTTCCCTAGTTCAGGTGACCCTGAGTGAGTAAAAGAGAAATGAAGACTGACATAAGTAGAAATCCTATTGTAAAGGAATGCCCTCCTAGAATAAATCCATTTGATGGAATGACAGTTGGATTATATAAATGCATTCTGAGTCTTTCTAACTGATCTTTCAGTTTCCAGTCAGATTGGTCAATGAGAAAATTAAGTTAGCTCCTCCCTTTTCCCTCCACCCACCCCAAAAATTAAAAAACAAAACAAAACCAAAACAACCCTTATCATCTTCAGTGTACCTCAATCAGCCATGTAAATGAAGACGGCTCACTCAAAGGTCTATAAATTAAAAAGAATTGTACAGTTAGGGAGTACAAAATGATAAATAAAAATGGGAAAATATAAATCCATTATTTACATACCAACTGTTATAAAGCTAGAGTCTTGCTTGAGGAAAACCTGGGCACAATCATTTAGTCAGAAAGTATTTATCAAGTACTTAACTAACTACTGGGCACTGTGTTGAGTGCTTGAGATACAAAAACAAAAATCAAGAGCCTCTGACCTCAAAGGTCATCCATCATATTGGAGGAGATGACATGTATGCCTATAAGCATATATAAAATGTAAACCAATTAAATTCTAATTAATATATGACAGCTAGACTCAATCTTATCATGCATGGGGATAAACATTGTCTCTTGTGTATAAGACAGAAGTGTGAATTTATACCTTAATTTTTAAGCTGATACAACAATCAGTAAATATTTATCAAGCACTAGTCCTACTATGTGCTAGCTGTGCACACACACATATATACATATATATATATATATGTACATATATTTGTATATATATACATATATATAAAATGTATATAAGAAAAATAGATGGATTTGTAAAATAATTTATTGAGTAATGATTTAAAAATTTTTTTAATTTTCACTTTCACCTACCTTACCTTTTTTAGAGAACAACTTCCTATATTGATTCCCTTTTAACTGCTAATGTTTAATGTTCAAGAAAAAAATAAATGCACATGGCATTATCATATCTTATGGACTCCCAGCCAGGTGCTAAGTCTCTAGAGCTTTCAGGGATTTTCTTCTGCCCTGGCATCCTAAGCCAACCAAAGCTCCATCTGTCCCAGGAGTAGAGTACAGGCGTTAATTGAATTACTTAAGTGACTTTTCTACAATAGTGGCAGTCCCTTCAAGTTACACTTCCTTATATGTTCTCTAAGCATAAAGCCATTTATTAATCCTCTTACAAACATACTTTAGAGAACTAGTAAACAAACAGAAGTAAGTTATAATTGAGAAGACAAATCCTTACTAAATCCTAATTGCTTAAAAAGAGGTCAAAGAGGTTATTGGTAATTTACCTTTAATGTACAGGGACTAGATGGAAGGGAGAAGAAAACCTAGATATCCAGATTTTTGTGGAAGATGAAGCAATTTATAGATGCAATAACCTAGACATTTTTGTCCCTTTGATGTAAATATTCTTTGTCAAAATGAGGCATGATCAACTTTTTAGTATGAAATATGAGCTTACAGAAATGCAAGTGTGTTAATAATTTAAGGGCTTTTTGTTTGTTTTGTCATTTTTGTTTTGTTTGTTTGTTTGTATAAGAAAAGTTGTGGAAAACCAGAAGGGACAAATAATGACTGGTCCTTGAGGAAGAGCAGTTGGAGGTAATAAACTCTTCTCTTGTGTCTCTCACAGCTCTTCAAGTATTTCAACAGTCTGTCATGACTATGTACCTGGTACATGGGAAACTAAAACAAACAAACAAAACTTCCATTTTTGCTTAAACCCACCCTCCAGTCACACCCCAGCCCTAAGGTTTGATTTAGTTCTCAGGCAACTAGTGCTTCTTCAGGATGGTAGGAGCAAACTTAGTTGATTCCAGGAGGCTCAAGGATAGAATGGAATAGAATGTGCCAAAGTAGTGTTATGGGGAAAATGGGGTACAGGGTTTGGGTTAGGGATTGGGGTTCTTAGGAATTCTTCTTTAAAGAATTACACCCTCTTGCACACAAAAGCAGTTAGAATAAGATGGTAGTTCATTTAGGGGCAAGGGAAGGGAGGGGGGAGGGAAGGGAAACCATGAAAGAAATCCTTGGACTTATCATGGGGAGAGAGGCATGGAACAAAGCACATGACTCTGAGGTACCAATCTCCTCGAGCAGGAGACTGGCAGGTACTTTTATAGGGGATGGATGGGGGTGACCATCTCAAGGTGGAAAGTTCCTTTAGTGACGGCAGACCATCCCCCACTGGTGGTGGCTGGAAGAGTTGGGTGAGGGGTGGCTGCCAATCTCTCAAGCCAGCTCCTCAGAACACAAAAGAAGCAGCCACACCTAATCTTATCTCTCCAGGGGTAAGGGAGAACAGAATGAAGGGTGGAGGTCCTGAAGCTAGCTCAGTCTGATCTGGTTCTGCTTATCTCTCTAGGCATAGCTGTCCTCTGGTTTAGTTTCTCAAGAAGAAGATTCCTTGATGTGCCTCAGAGAACTTCTGGGGTACTCTGGGCCCCATGACAGTATTATGTTCAAAAGCTAGGAATCCATATAGAGACAGTGTCTGTTGTTAAGGAACTAATTTTCTAACTAGAGTTAGAAATTAGGATTGAAAACACATAAAGGAGTGATTATGTTCAGTTTAGATGGAAGGGTCAAGTAATATTTAACTTATTTAAGTTAATTAATAATAATTAAATAATTAATAATTAAGCAGGATATTAAATAAGCACTGTTACAGGAATCCATCAAATAAACAGACTCCTTGGTTTGGTATAACCTGACCCCAAAAGGACCAGCTGTCTTTAGAAACTGTCTGCATAACTGTCTCAGACTATTCCATGATTAGTTCTAGAGCTAATCCAACCTCTCAAGGCATCATGTTGGGTAGCAGGCAGTCTCTTTGTCCAGCAAGTAGTATCCATTTGACTTTGGGAAGGTAGATGGTACAGTTGGATAGAGTGCTGGGCCTGAAGTTAGGAACACTCATTTTCCAAGTTCAAATCCAGCCTCAGACACATACTAGCTGTGTGACCTTGGGCGAGTCACTTAACCCCATTTTCCTCAGTTTTCCCAACTATAAAATGAGCTGGAGAAGGAAATGGCAAACCACTCCAATATTTTTGCCAGGAAAATCCTAAACAGGGTCACAGAGAGTCAACACAATTGAAAAATGACTTAACAGGGGGCAGCTAGGTGGCACAGTGAATAAAGCACTGTCCCTGGATTCAGGAGGACCTGAGTTCAAATGTGGCCTCATATAGGTAACACTTGCTTATTAGCTGTGTGACCCTGGACAAGTCACTTAACCTTCATTGCCCCTCCAAAAAATAAAAAAAATTAAAAGAAAAAAAAGTGACTTAAAAAAGAACAACATTGCGATTTTTCATTTGAATTTTATTGTTATTATATGTTCTACTATCATTTCCAACAGTGTCTAGTGGCTAACTATAGATAACAAGGTGTCACAGGGAATGGCGTAATCAACTTGGAATGAGTTAAGACCTGATTTCAAAGCAGATCTCAGACACTTACTAGCTGTATGACCCCCAGGTAAAAGTGCAGATAATAAGAGTTCTATCTACCAGAGCTGTGAGGATAAAATGAGAGAATAACTGCAAAGTACTTTAAAAAACTTAAAACATTATATAAAGGCCAGCTACTCACTTCCTCAAATGAGACCTTCGAACAAGTAACATTGGTATCTTTGCCTATGTTATATCACTGTGGATATGTATAAAACAGTGATAATTGTCATTGCAACTACATATAGGTACTCTTGAGATTGTCCATTTTCTCTCATACTTTTAACTCTGGTACCAGTATAGGAATATACAAGACTTGGCAAAAAACCCACCATATTTTCCCAAAGATATTTGCAAAACTTAACCTGTCTTTCTATCAAACAACAAGACAAACTGGTTTCTTCTCTTAGTGGATTGTTTCTTTCATTGTAGGCCTTATAGTCAAGATGACAGCATCAATTTCCTTACTCATTAATAGCAGGATCCTAATTTCTAAAATAAATTTCAACCAAAATATTGTGGTTTAAGTATTTCCAAATTTTTGGTGATGTAGTCTGGGAATTCTGCTTTTGGTAAGCATCATTATAATAAGAGGCATTTAAAAAGAGCCTTGAGATTTACAATGCCCTTAAATTCTGCCAGTTACTACCTTTCATAATCTTGAACAAAACATTTCCCTCTCTAAGCTTCAGGTTTCTTATATGCTAAAAAAAAAAAAAAAAAAAAGGTGTTTGGACCAGATGACATCGAAAATTTCTTCTGCGTTTGATTCTATGATCCTCTGGGTCAGGTAGTCATTCAGTATTTATTATACACTTAATATTTAGTAGGTACTGTGCTAATAGTTGAGGATATAAAGGAAGGTAAAGAAAGTTCCTCTTCTCAAGTAGGGACTCAGTGTGATGGGGGAAACAAGATGTATTATGTACAAACAAGCTATACACAGGACAAATAGGAACTAGTCAACACAGGAAACGGACTAGAATTAAAAAGGATCAGAAAAAAGTTTCCTGTAAATGGTAGGTTTTTAGCTGAGGCTTAAAGGAAGTCAGGAAAGCCAGGAAGTAAAGGTAGAGAAAGAGAATTCTAGGCATGAGGAATAGCCAGTGAAAATTCCCATGTTGAGTGTTTTGTTCCAGAAACAGCAAACAGGCCAGTATCACTGGATCACATAATATGATGTGGAGGAGGGACAATTAGGTGTAAGGAACCTGGAGTTATGTGTTTGTGTTAGGGCCTGGGTGGCAGGTAATGAATGACTATGAAACTCTGAAAATAAAAGCAATTAGTTAGATACAACTAGGAGAAGGGCATAGGAGCACTGCAACTTTCTGATACTATAAATTCAGAGATTTTATTTTTTTCCTAAGACATCTAATATGAGTACTAGGAGGTAGCCAGGAGGCCTGGAATCAGGGTGGAGTCCGAATCCAGTCTAAAACACTTACTAGTTGTGTGACCTGGGAAAGTCATTTAATCTCTTTCTTAATCCATTGTACAAGGAAATGGCAAAGGGCTCCAGCAACTTTGCCAGGCAAAACATATGGACATTTTGGTCCATGGGATCATGAAGAGTCAGACATTACTTACATTACTCAACAACAACAACAACAACAACACAAATACTATAGAAGCAATGTGGTGGAAGAAATCCTATTGACTACCATTACCATTAAAACATCCCCTGAGATACCTTCTCTTCTACTACAGAACATCTAATGCTATTGTGTGTGTGTGTAGAACTGTTCAGGTTTCATTTTTTTAAAATAATCATTATCTTTTTTAAATTTTTTCTTCCTTTTTTTTTTGGTTTCATTTTAACAGTAGCATCTGAACTCAGTTATTTTTTTTTTCTTTTTTTTTTTTTTTTTAGTGAGACAGTTGGGGTTAAGTGACTTGCCCAGGGTCACACAGCTAGTAAGTGTTAAATGTCTGAGGCCAGATTTGAACTCAGGTACTCCTGACTCCAGGGCCGGTGCTCTATCCACTGCCCCCTGAACTCTGTTATTTTCTTACACGATGGTCTAACTAGCAATGATACCATGTCTGTAAATAAGTTATTGTTTGTCTTTCATGCTCAAAGAGTACCATGACATTGGGAAGGTGATGTCTTGACTTGCAATGAATTATATTTAAGTGAGACAGGGCTATGCAAAGTTACCAGCTTCACTCTCTCCTCCACAACCATCTGGGTTCAGCGGCAAGATATACATCAGGATGACTGGAAATGGCCCTGGATGTTTGAGGCATTTGGGATTAAGTGACTTGTCTAAGGTCACACATCTAGTAAGTGTCTGAGGTGAGATTTGAACTTAGGTCCTTTCAACTTTATCCACTGTGCCACCTAGCTCATGTCTGTGAAGAAAAATGTGCATCACAATGTAAAGTACATGATGCATGAAGCTTCTCTAAGAAAACTTAGAGAAGATCTAATCTAATTCCCTCACTTTACAAATGAGCACACCAGGCCTTAGGTGTGAAGTGACTTTTGTCACCAATTATGTAGAAAGATCCTTCAACACCAGGGACAAACAGTGACTTATGTGTGTGTGGCAATCAGTGGCTTTTGGAAGAATAATATATAGAGGAAGCTTTTGGTAATCATCATTATAATAAGAGGCATTTAAAAAGAGTCTTGAGATTTACAGTGCCCTTACATAGATTATCTCATTTGATATTCAAAATAATTCTGTTAAGTAAATGTTATTATTATTCCAGTTTCACAAATAAAGAAACTGAGGCACACAGAGATTTATTGTCTTGATCAAGGTCACACAGAAACACTATGCTAAGTACTTAAGACAGGATTCAAATTTAGGTTTTCCTAACTACAAGTTCAGAAAACTCTCCCCTCTACTACTTAACTGCCTTCTGAAAATATGCTGGTGTTTTTTGGTGATTGTTAAGTTCACAATAGAGAAAAATATTTTAATGTAAGTTTTGCTAAGAGATGCTTTGGCATCACTAATTATATCCTTATTTTCTCAAAAACTGAGCATCTTTTTGGCTTCAAGGTTTAAAGTCTTTAATTTGACATTGAATTGAAGGACCATTGAAAAGATATTTCAGTGCACAATACTGTGCTGCTAAGCACTAGTCTTGTCTTCAATGCTCCATAGTTCATTCTACTGCCTGGATATTTCCAGTCTTTCCTTATCTCAAGTCTTCTTCAGAAATGTTTACAAAGCAGAGATTCTGCTTGTTCAGGTTGAAGTACCCTCCAAACCTGAAGAAGCAGGATGCTGAGCTAGTAAATAGGTTGAGTAAGATACTGTGGAGGAAGTGCAGTAGAGAGAAAAGAAGTTTCTATATGTCACACAGACGTAACTTGGTACCACCATACACCGTGAAAGACTGGAAAATTAACCACGCAAGATAGATTCCCAGAATTTGAAAGGTTTGCCTTTGATTACTATGAGATGAGTCATGATGATTTTGAATTTTTTTATATTTTCCTTTGAATTTTTGAAATATGCCCTTGAAAATTATTATGTTTGGACAAATAAAAACAAATGGTTCTTCAAGTAGCATGGTATCAGGTAGTATTGTCAAGCTTAAATAGGAAAAGGAGCTGTTCAGCTTGTGGGCCACATCATTTTTACTTATAAAACAACACCTTAGAATCATCTGTGTTTCTTGTGTTTTTACTTTGTTACATATTACCCTCATTGTATTTCAGTCTGGTTCGGGTCTGTACTTGGGAATGTTGTGGCACACATAGCCTACAGGCTGTGTGTTTGACACATCTGGTCTAAAGGGTATGGCTGTGGAGTCTGAAAGGTCTGGATTCAGGTCGTGTCTCTGACCCATACCAATTGTGTGAGCATGAACAAGATGGTCAAATTCTCACTGCCCCAAGATACCTCTAAAAGACTGTAAATTTCATAAGAATTTTTGATCTGCATCGATAGAAGAAGCTTCCACACTAGGGGAAGATGGTGGGGAGTCTTTAAACCAAAGATATCACTGATCCAGATCTTAATAACACACAACTACTAAAGCTAATTCTAGGATCTCTTGCTTATTCATTTGAACCCAATCACTCCATGCTGTCCACGAGCAAGTTCATAAAGAAGTCCATACTTAGCCAAAGCAGAACTTTTAAACTTTTTCTACTCACGACCCCATTTTTGCCCAAAAATATTTATGTGCCTCTGGGTATATAAAATAGGTACACATAACCTTTTACTTTTGCCAAGTATTTTGCTACCCCCACATTCAGTTAGTTACATGGCCCTATATGGGGTTGTGACCCACAGTTTATGAAGCTTTGAGCTAAAGAACTTACTGCCCCAAAGTGAAATATCCAGTTCAGTCTTGAAAACCTCAGCTCCTTTTATACTGTCAGTTAATTGTGATTCTATAAATATGTTGCATAATTTGAAAAACTATAAAAATTTCCTAAGGAAGAGTTCTGCTTCAGTAGTAATAAGACAGAAAGGTGAGGAGTCCCTGGAGTTTCTTCAACTCACTTGTTTGGGACAAAGATGAAATTAAGCCACTGCATTTAAGTCTATGTCCTAAATATCTGCTCTAGTTACCTGAACAATCCCAACATCAAATCTAACACCTTTTTTTTCAGTGTATAACACTGCATTTCACTATCCGGAATGTGGTGGAATCTTCTAGATTTGAAAACAGTCTTTGAGTTTGGGAGGTTTATTTGTTTGTTTGTTTTGCTAGTTAGTGGCAGCTCAGAGATAATTAGGTTCCCAATCTATCTATGATCATTCTATAAGCTTGTAGTCATACTAACTCAACTCTTCCAGGTCCAAATTCTCTGCAATTCATGTGTGTGTGTGTGTGTGTGTGTGTGTGTGTGTGTGTGTGTGTGTGTATTTGTATAGATTTAAAGCAGAGATTCTTAAACTGTACCAATGTGGACAGATTTCTTGGGGCTCATGAATTTGAATTGGAAAAAAAGATAAATTTCAAAATAAATTCAATAACCTCTAAATAAAATGTATCATTTCCCTGAATTATTTGAAAACATTATTTTTAAAAGGGTTCCACAAACTTCAATAGATTGACAAACAGATCTATGAGAGACCCTCCAAAAACATACAAAGTCCTATAGTGAAGTAATGTGTCCTCATCTTAGTAGGGCCAATTACAATATCATGTTTGCCAAGGAAAAGTCAAATTCAAATTCTTAAAGATTGTAAGAGAAAAAATATTGTAAGGGTATAAGAAATACATCAGATTGGTTTTGAGCCTATAGATTGTATTGCAATCATCCTGTAATATCCATTTATTAGGTTTAACATGTGGATGATGTCAGCTTAATCAAAACTAAAGTCAATGACTGGCAAATGTGTCTGTTCTAAAAAAAAAAAAATGTCTATAAAATCAACATCAAGCTTCCTCCATTACCTGAGTAATTTTTCACAATAGACAAAACACTCCTTATTAAATTACTGGTGTGAATGACTGACTCATGTTTTCATGCTGCCAGAGATGCAATATTTGTAGGGGACAAGTTAGATTTATGGGCATGTTGCAAGACTCTCTTTCTCTGCAGCTACACCATTAGCTAGGTATTTGTTGTTTCTCTTCTCACTATAACACAAGCAAGTTATCAATATTTTCCCACTAATCTTATATATAGGAAACTGGGAACATTTTAACTTTGATGGATCTAGTAAGATCTATTTCCTTGTCATCCCCCCCCCTTCCCCCGAGTTTAAATATCTAAGGTTGAAGACAGAGGATTGGAGGAAAAAATTCTGTCCAAATACAGATGCTTTTAATGACCAAGGTAGTTCTTGAATTTGTTAAATTACCCAACCAAAATCAGTTCATCAACACATGCAAACAAGTATTGTGGCAGTTTTGAAAACCAGCAACATGCTTCATTTATGGTAGAAGCTTAGCACTTACCAAGATTATTGTTAATAGCAACAAACACAATGATAAATCATATTTACATCATATTTACAAAGTTTCCTCACAACACTTCTGTGAGCTCTGTGGAAAAGTTCAACATTAACCACAGACACACAGTTAAGAAAAGAATCTTGTCAGGAATAGATACCTAAGATCAATGGATGATATTAGTAGCATCTAAATTTGGTATTACTAACACACCAAAGATGTTGAACTGCGCCCCCCCACAAATAAAAGTTAACTGGATTTTTATGTTAGTTAGAGAGCAGAATATTTCCTTTGGAGTGCAGGGTGAAGATATTCTTATTAATTTTCATTGATTGATCCATTTTGAAGGGTCAGAGGCTTATATGTAAATTATAGACATTAATTTTTAATTCATTAATATGAAAACATCAAGATTTTTGTAAAAAATATTTTTTAGCAGAAATAATAGTACTTTTAATTGAAATGGTTTGGGACAAAACTTATTTAAAATGTTGGGGAACAAATATTTTTCTAATGCATAATATCAAATATATGTGTACATATGTGTTTGTATGCTTATATAAAGAGAGGCAGAGACAGAGAAACAGAGGATGAAGAGGGAGAATGAGAGAGAGAACATAAATCTCTATGTGATGATGTGTGTGGAATCCTGTAAAAGTAATTGGTATGACAATGGCTTCAAACTCAGAAAACATTAATATTCATAAGACAGACCATGCATGAGAAAAAAATCCCATAGGATTGACATGAGACAGGATTCGTCCAGCACCCAAAATTTTAGAGAAAACATATACATGTGTGTATCTATATCTATATATCTATATATATATACACATATATATATAATCCATTTAAACAATTTTTCTATAATGGAATTACATTAATAAATTCCTTAATACTACTAGATCATTCCTGTCCCATTTTTTTTTTGTGGGGCAATGAGGGTTAAGTGACTTGCCCAGGGTCACACAGCTTGTAAGTATTAAGTATCTGAGCCTGGATTTGAACTCAGGTCCTCCTGAATCCAGGCCCGGTGTTTTATCCACTGTGCCACCTAGTTGCCCCCATTCCTGTACCATTTTGTACAATTACCAGTTGAATTTGATGCCTAGATTCCTATAAATGTCACTGTGAATACCACCTTCTTCTAATTTCCTTATTACTTTGCTTATCTGTTCATTGGGGGGTAATTACCTGACACCTGCTCATAGCAGATTGTTCTGACAGATTTTATTAACTGAGATCAATTTGTTACCCACCATCTGTCCAACTAAAGGTGGTTTGCAGGTCAAAAAGCTAGTGAGAGTTAGAACACCTCAAATTGTCTATGTAGTATTTTCCTATATTACTAATTCCTTGCTTGATTTCTATATAGTATATGGAATAGTTGACCTGAAAAAAAAAAAAAAGATGAAGTCCTAGCAAATGACTTATGAGAACTCATGTCTCTCATACTTTACCAGAGGTGTACCTTTATCTGAAGGGTTGTTTTGTGAATGGAAACATATTGTCGTAAAGAATAAAGAAAGCATTTTATAATAGTTACTCTTTTGGGTATCCTCTCTCTAGCAAAATGTTTGTGAGTTCTGGGAGGTGATTCATACTTTTATACTCTTCTTGAAGTAGCAATAAAAGTGAGCCATCAAAAATTTTTGGTTTTTTTGAAAAGCAGAACTATAACAAAGGAAGCAATGTTGCCTATATAATTGTGAAGTGGAAAAATAATAACATTATAATTTTAAAAATATATTCAAAATTCCATGTTTTTAAAAGTATAAATTGAATTATTTGCTTATCGTGTGATTTAAATTGAAGAGGTCTTCAGGTATTCTTTGTTCTAAACTCATTATTTTATAACTGGAGGACCTGACAATCAGGGTCTTTGAGTAATCACCAGTAAGTCAGTAGACATTTATTAAGCATCTACTATGTACAAGGACTGTTTTAAGTACTGAGGATACAAAAAGAGGGAAAAGACCATCCCTAACCTCAAGGATCTCACAAATTAATGAAGGAGACAAGCCATTTTTACGTACAAACTATATATGAGATAAAGGGGAAGTAAATAAAAGAGGGAAGGCACTAGAATTAAGAAATATTGGAAAAAACTCCCTATAAAAGATGGGGCTTTATTTGGGACTTTTAGGAAGTCAGGAAGCCACTAGGTGAAGATGAGTAAGGAGAGAATTTTAGGCATGAGGGGCAGAAAAAATGCTTGGATCTGAGAGATGGAGCATCTTGTTTATGGAACATTAATGAGGTCAGATCATTGGATGGAAGAGGGCATGGTGGGGAGCAAATAAGAACACTGGAAATGTAGGAGTAGATTATGAAGGGCTTTAAATGCCAAACAGAAGCTTTTATATTTGGTCTTTGAGGCAACAAGGAGCCACTAGAGTTTAGGGAGTAGATGGGAAAAATGGGTAGAGTGGGAAGAGATTTAAGACAGGCCGACCCACCAGAAGACTAATGAAATAGTTCAGGTATGAGGTGATGAAGGTATCCACCAGAGTGCTGGCAGTGTCAGAGCAGAGAAAGGCACATATTGGAAAGATGTTTCAAAGGTGAAATCAACAAGCCTTAGCAATATATTGGATATGGGGTCAGGGTAAGAGAGAGTGTGGAATCAAGGAGAACACCTATGTTTTGAATCTATAGGACTGGAGGATAGTGTTGCCCTCTACAATAAGAGGAAAAATAGGAGATGGAGATGGTTTAGGTAGAAAGATTTTGAGTTCTGTTTTGGACGTGTTTAGTTTAATATATCTAGTGAATGTCCAATTTGAGATGTCTGAAAAGCAGTTGGAGATGCAAAATTGTAGGTCAGCAGAGAATGCCTTGAACAGAAAATCATCAGAATAGAGGTGACAATTAAATCCACAGGAGTTAATGAGATCTTCAAGTGAAGTAGTGTAGAGGGGAAAAGAAGGGAGGTCAAATAGGTAGGAGGTGTTCCAGGAGAAAGTTGTGTCCTGAAAACCTAGAGAATAGCATATCACTGAAGAGAGGGTGAATAACAGTGTCAGAGGTTGCAGAGAAGTTAAGAAAATGTAGGAATGAGACAATTAAGAGATTATTGGTAACTTTAGAGAGAATATATTTTGTGGAATGATGAGGTTGGAAGACAGATTGTAAGGTTAAGAAGAGAGAAAAGAGGAAAGAAAGTAGAAGCACCTAATTATCTCATACCAAAGTATGAGGCTCAGGGTTCAGATATGTATATTTTGACTCTAAATCCAAATCTTTCCCACTGTGCTGTCTTGCTTGCTGAAAATGTTTCAGTAGTCCATTTATTCTGAAAGTTTAAGTGAGGGGGCCAGGTAGGTGGCGCAGTGGATAGAGCCCTGGCCCTGGATTCAGGAGGACCTGAGTTCCAATCCGGCCTCAGACACTTAACACTTACTAGCTGTGTGACCCTAGGCAAGTCACTTAACCCCCATTGCCCCGAAAAAAAAAAAAAAGTCTAAGTGAGACTTTTAAGTAGAACAGGAATAACTAAATCTAAGAATCCTATATCTCATCTGTTTGACTGCAGTCATTGTTGAACTCTTTTGTGCCTCATTTTGCTTATGTTTTAAAAAGGCATAATTTTTGTCTTACCCTTCTAAAGAGTATGTTATAAACAGGTAAGTCACTTAGTCAATAGACCTTGAACAACCTATGTATTTCAAAGCATGATTAGGCAAATCTAGATTACAATCAACCATTCATCTGATGGGCAGCCTGCAACAGTAGCAATAGCCTGCTACCTTTGGAAATTCTGCCAAGTGACCTAGCCCCATAAGGGATAGTCTCCCTAGACTACTCCATGAAAATAGTCCATCCCTTGTTACTTGTGCTAAATAAAAAAAAGTCTGTGGGGACTTACAAAAGAGTAGTTGAACAAGTTCTCAAAGGGATTGCAATAATGGGGAGGAGGAAATAAAGGTATAGATAAAAACCCAAGTGTGAGAAATAAATATACACAAGCTGTAGAGAAAAGTAATCTCTCTAGAGCCCCTTCCTGTTATGATTTCAGAACTACACTGGTGAACTGCTACTTTCTAAAGAAATATGTGAGTATTTAGAATCTGGAGGGGAGAGAAAAGGAAAAAGAACTTGGAATCAGTGAGGCCTATTTTTAAAAAGATTTCAATTGGGAAAAAAAAATCAGCCTTAGGCTGTTTCTTCACACAAGGGCAACTTTCAGTCACACCTGTTCCCTTGGGCAAGTCACTAAACCTCTCTATGACTCGATTTCTCCAGATGATGCACAACTCCACATATAGCTTCAGTATGATCCTTTTTACACACTAAAAAGTGGAAAATTACTCAAAGTGGTGTTTGGCTATAAAATATCAAAACACTTCTGTGGCTATTAAAAAAAAAAACACCTGTTTAACCTAATTGACTATTTGAGGATTTCAAAATGTATTCTACCTAATAGCCATGAGTGAATTATTACACAAACTATCTACGTTGTATAAATTTCAATCAGAGTCCAATTTGGACTCCTCCTCTCCTACTCTTATAATAATCTCAAGCTTCCTTTAAAAAGTACCTCTTTTGCCACTTCTTACATGAGACCTTTCCTGATCTCTTCTGTTAGTTCTAGCTCTGTGTACCTGTTCTAGTAGAATGTAAGCTCTTTAAGGGCAGAAGCTCTTTTGTTGTTATTGCTGTTGGGTTTTTTGTTTGTTTATTTTGTTTTGTTTTATCCTAACAAAAGTAAGGTCTTAAATATTAATTTCTAATTGGGATAATCTAGATAATTATATTATGGAAATTTTGAAATACGACTATGTCGCATGTAATATTGTCAGACCAATGTTGTTTTATAAATACTTTAAGCAAACTACCCTAATTTTCAAATTTCACTGTAATGTCATTATAACCTAGTTGTACAAAATTAACCTGATTGTCTCAGACCTGCTGAGAGTAGTATGGTATCTTTTCAACTCCATTTAGGCAGCCATCTTCTAACTCTGGCCACCATTCATCATTTAGTTCATCAAAAACATTTGTTTTCTGTTTGCTTGAGAACTAACTTTTCTTTTTAAAAATTTCTCTTAGAAATATTACTAATCTGAGTTCTCTCGATTACATGCTCCATAAAGAACCCTGATCATTAACATTCCTCTTCCTTTTTTCTTATTCCTATCCTAATTCACCCCCCAACACACAAACATTCCTTGATTCAATGAATATTAAATAGTCTTAATTTAATGTTTCATTTTTCTGGAGACTTTTACTAGTGAAGACAGAAATACTTCAGGTCTCCTTGGACTTGTTCAAAATACTTGGATGTTCATAAATCTGGAGACCTTTTTTATATGTGAGAAGTATAACACAGCCAATTTAATATGACCAAGTACTATCACTAAATATGTCTACACGATTACTGAACAATAATGGCTAAAAAACGACAACTTGACATTCAATCATCTCACAAGCATTTATTAAGTGCTTACTTCATGTAACACGCACAGGGTATAAAAACAAAATGAAAACATGGCCCTATCCTTAAGAAGCTCAAATTCTCCTGGAGCTGGAATGTAGCACTTTGTCTTACACATTTTAAACACTCAATAAATATCTGCTGATTTATTAATTTATGTTAAATTACCCAGAAATCCCTCAGAATTCACCTAGGCCATAATGAGTCACTTTAAACCTAGTCATTGTACAGTTCACTGACTCAGTGGCTTCTTTGCTTTCAACAAGGTAAGGACATAAAATGTAGCCCCCTTGTTCAGTATTGATATTTTTTCTTTCCCTTGAAGGCTTTCAATAAAAAAATAAAATATTCAGGGACAAGTGGATTAGATGATAATAATGGTTTATTTTCAAGCTCTAACCCTATAATTTGATGAGCTTCCATTCCTTCCCTTTCCCACA
Organism: Dromiciops gliroides; assembly: GCF_019393635.1. Taxonomy (NCBI): domain Eukaryota; kingdom Metazoa; phylum Chordata; class Mammalia; order Microbiotheria; family Microbiotheriidae; genus Dromiciops; species Dromiciops gliroides. Next base: position 364,986,490 of record NC_057863.1, on the reverse strand, counting down.
TTCCTTTCCTAGATTGCTACATCCATTAGAGGAGATGATATCAGTAGGATCATGGATTTAGAGCTGAAAGCAATATTAGAGGCTACTGAGTCCAACTCCTTCATTTTACAGATGAAGAAACTGAAGCAGAGGGGTTAAGTGTTTGCCCGACAATACACCATTAGTAACTCTCTGTGATTAGATTTGAACTCATATCTTCCAGATTCCAAATCCAGTGGCCTAGCTTACTATTTTAACTTCTACTTGAAAACCATCTTCTTCTTTTCCTCTCACATAACTCATTTGCAAGGATATATCCCTGTATTATTCCTCAGTCGGTTCTAGTATATTTTCATAATTCACTTCAGTCCCATTTTCCAGATTGATAGTATAATCAATTTATTATAGCATTGAGCTATAAATATTATTAGTGAATATTTTTTTTCTTAGAAAAGAAAACCTGTAGAAATAGTTGCACTATGAGATGTTGCTAATATTGTGACTCATTTGCAGATAATATTAATTCTGTGAAAGCCTAAGTGCAGGCTTTGGTTTGAATGCATATACTTTGTCATTGTAACACAAATATATGAAATGCTCATAGTTAATGGATATGATGGATAGAAAAAGCATCCTGATGGTTCAATCAGCATCCATTGTAATAATGTGTAGTTAGGGAGATTTTAGACCAAGAATCCATATATGTGAATGAGTTCTAAAGTTTGCATTGTCAATCAAAATGCTATATACCTACATATTCATAAAATATCTTGCATACTATATATCAAGGAATAATAAACTGAAATTCCTCAGAGCTCTTAGAAGATGAGGACCTGCACCAGGGGGGTGGCAATGTCAGAGGAGAGAAGGGCTATACACAAAGGATGTTACAAAAGTAGAAATGACGACTCTACTTATCAAAGGCCTTCTATTGTTCCTCATTGACTAAGGGAATAACAGCTCCTTATCCTGGCCTCCAAGTGTTTCATCAATTGGCTCTATCCACACCAATGCAGATATTTACCTAGTGGAAAGGGCTCCCTTGTTGCAATCTCTGCTTCTGGAAATTCTTTCCCTTCAAGGCACAGTCTGTAGGTCATATCTATCAAGGAACTTTCCCTAATGTCTCCACATCAAGCACTAAGTGAACTCTTCATAGTGCTTAATCAATAGCTCTCTCAGGGCACTTTCTACATTCCAGTTCATATTATCACTATTTCTGAGCATGTTTTTCTCTCTTATTAAATTATAATCTCCATGAAGCCAAAGATTATGTCTTCTTCCCTGTCTTTGTTGTAGAAATGAATTGAATTCATGCCTGACACATAGAGAAAAGAAACAACAACAACAAAAAATAGCCATTTTTTTTCCAAATCCAAAGCTAGACTCTTGGTTTTAATAGAGCTCACCTCTAGCAAAACCAAGAGGACCATGCTTAACCTCAGCCTATATGTCACTACCAAATTAATTGTTTTATGATCAATTGTTCAGTATTTTATTGCTTAAATAGAAACAGATTGTTTCTTTATTGAGAAGAATAGCATGCAGTTGTCTAAATCAACCATCCATTTTGCTAAAAAACACCAGTCTGATCATTTTATGGCCCAGTAATCTCTACTACATAGGCAAGGTTCTAGTATGTAGAGAAAATGCCAAGGTTTTTTTTTTTTTTTTTCCTTCCTATTTTGTGATGTACTCCTTTGCTCTAGGTACAAACTGATAAAAAGTTTAGATGAGATTGCCATGTTGACATATATCACGGTGGGGAATGGAGTAGAATGTGGGTAATAGCTTACACCAACATGTCTGGTAGACAAAAAAAAGGGCCCGTTTTCCATAATTCCCTCAAACTCCCAACAGCAACTTAATTTTCTTTCCGTTTTCAGTTTGAGATGCACGGCAGGGATCTCTTTCCCAAGCAAAAGGCAATCCGAGGTGAGAAGCAGAGCCTGCTGCCTGCACAGGTATAGGCCTGCATAATGGAGCCAGGGCCCTCAGAAAGAGGCTTTTCATTTTAACAACTTTGACAGTGCGGAAGGAAACATAATGAAGATGGCATAATTGAAGGGGGAGAACGAAGCATTAAACATGCACTGAGAAAGACTTTGGGGGAGATTTTAATCTGAACTTCCTTGTTGTCTCCCCAATATTCAAAGCTGTTTGAAAGAACGCAGAACCTCAGTCAGGTTACAATCTTGGGAGTGGAGTGGGGTAAGGTATCCCTAGTTAACCCATGAGATTTGGATAGTATATTCTTTTTTAGTCTTAGCCGTAGCATTCAATGTTCTGTAATTATTCCCTTCCCTTTATTTTCATATGCCCTTCAACTCTAGGCAGCATACAGCCATCAAGGGCATTTCAGGTGTGCATGAGAATTGTTTCCTAAACCCTTGTAATTTTATTTCTTGGATTTTCTTAACACTTTGCTCCCCAAAGACCTTAAGAGTGATCATCTATTGAAAATAGAAAACAAAGGAAGGAAAAGAAAGAGAAAAGGAATAAACAAAGAGGAAAAGATCAAAGGGTAAGAATTGGGTTGGAAGAGCAGATAGCAACAACAACAAAAAGACTACAGAAATCTTCCCTTAATAATGACATACTTGAAGCAGATTACAGTAAGTGATATCATGGGAATTAGAGATGACATACCAAATTTAAAACAAGGAATGGCTAAGCTAATCGCAAAGAACAATTAAGCCATTCTGGGGGCCTATAAATGGCAATGATATTCATGATCCCACATATCCTTGCTTCTTCATTTTCATTTTTTTTCATAACCAGTCAACAAATGATTTTTGTAAATTGCTTCTGAGATCTTTCATAAAAGTTTTTCTCACATAAACAATCCTTTGATATGTCCCTGAAAAATAGGAAAACACAATTAGTTGGAAAAATAATGGCAAAGCAACTTATTACCAGTGGTGTATCTTTGGTACCCCATCAACCAAAGATCTAACATTGCAAATGAGGACTCAGCAACATAAGCTAATACACAGTGGATGTTTTTCATGTTGAAGAACTCCTGAGGCATATTTAGCAAGGATAAACAAAACATGTGTAAAGAAAGAATCATCTTTGTGCTCTTACTACCTACAGGAAACTCATGAAGAATACCTATGAGGATAAGAAAGTCACTCTTTATAGTAGAAGATGTTTATGTCTTTGACTCCACTGATCAATATTACCCCTGCATTTGTTACTATGGGGATGAGGCCTTACTTAACTTGATAAACCCTAAGTTCACTCATACTCCCTTCCCTCCACTACCCCTCCTTTTTTTTCCAAAGGTGAGCAAAACACTTTTAAAAGAATGTTTTTATCTTCTTATGCCTTGGGGGAAATCTGTAGCCATCACTTTAAAGGTACTTGGACACTTTGAAATATATAATATTATGATCTAGCCATTGGCAAGTAAAAGCCTAAAATTGTCTGTTTACTCTTGGAAATCAATGTTCAATTCAAGGAGAAAACTTTAAGCAGTATGCTTTGGAAGCTTTATATACAAATCCACATTTCTGTATTAAAAATATTGAGACAACCATTATTTTTAAATAGTGGAGCAAATCATTGTTAGTCATGTCACACTAGTCATCCATATAGTTGTTCCAGGTCAGACCAAGCCTGTGTCTTCCTGGATATTGATGATTATACTAAGTTGTACAAAGTCTGAAGTATGAGAATGAGATATTTTCAATTAACAAGCACTGAAATTAATGTTAAATATCTGATTGAAAATGTAAATATCAAAAAGGAAAATCATCAATTTGATTGTTATGTGTTATTTTTGAATCAGGTCTCCTCTGGGAGAGGGGAGGGGCAATTCATTTAGAATATTAAATGCATTAATACACTGTTCCAACTACCCTAGAATTACAAGGCTCCTCTTTCAGCATTTTTCTCTTCTTAATGTCTCAAGTACTAAATAGCAATTATCATCCTTAACTTTTAGATGATATTTTTAGTTGTGATTTCTTTTAATATTATTATTTGGCTTTGTAGAACACTTCCTTTTACACCACGAAGTATTCCACAGAATAACATGGTGGTATAGAGAAATTGCTAGACTTAATTTCAGAAAATTTTATTCTATTCTTCGTTCTGTACCTAATATGATCTAGCCTTTGTCAAGTAAAGGCCTAAAATCATTTGCTTACTCCTGGAAATCAATGTTTAATTCAAGGGAAAAAAAAACAAACTTTAGCAGCATGCATGCCTTTGGAAGCTTTATACACAAATATATCCAGGTGACCTGAGGTAAGTAATTCTACTTCTCTGTATATAAGATGTGGGGTCAAAGAACATGTTCTTAGTCAAATTGCCATTAAACAGTGGGGTTGAGCTCCATAGTCTAGACTTTGAGGTTCCTTCTGCCTCTCAAATTCTATGTCTTGAAATAATTTTAAGAGTAAAAAGGGAATAGAACAAAAGAAAAGAAAGCAAAATAAGAAGAGAGTTGATAGTTGCTATGTAAGGGAATTAAAAACAACTAAAACATCCAAGTCTTGGATCTCTAGTCTAATCTGGGAAATAAAATAAATAAGGATAAAACACCGTGCCCTTAATGTAGCACTTTTCTCTTGGCTATAATGTCATGAGCACCTGCCCCCAACTTCCAGAGAACTGAAGCTCTACATAATTGCTTGAAGAGTGAAAAGTTCAATCAGTCTTCTTTGTCTTCACAGTCAGCTCTAGTTTTGATGGTTTATATTATGGGAATCCTGGGTGGCTTGATGGAATTGAATATTTGTTTTTAATTTACATTGCTGCAGCTTACCTGGCTGTGGTGATTTCTTATTTTTGAGGCTGTCTGTTTTAGGAAATGTGTTAAGAAGTTTACATGGGTACTAAATAAATCAAGTCCTCTCTGCAAAGACCCTGGTTTTGTATGAAAGAGTCAAAAGATTTTAGGGGAAATGATAAAAAGAAGTGAATAGGGATGATTTGACAGTAACCACAGAATATAAAATCTCTCTGAATTCTTTAAAGGGTTATGAGTAATTTTTTTCCCTGAATAAACAAATGATTCTGGAAAGGTTCTTAAGTAATTTCGAGGGAAAGCCAGGAGAGCTTATGAAAACCCATATGACAAGCAAGATCACTTTTGAAAAAAGTTTGTCAATCTAATGAGCACTTAATTAAAGTCAACAGAGTCTCTAAGTCTCCAAGTAATTTTCTAACAGAGCTTTTGGGAAGGGGGAGGCTTTTTCCATGCTTTCCCTCTTTTTACTCATGCTCTTAATTTCTCTGATAAATGTAACAAGCATTTAAAATATTATCTTTGGGGTTTAATTCTTATTAATTTTTCCATCTTATGCATGAGTCCCTGTTTAGACCCTTACTAAAAATAAATCTTTTTTTTTTAATTTATATAATAACATTGTTATTTTGTTCAGAAAAAATAGGGTTAGGATTTTATTGATTTGGTTAAATACTAAAAGTGGAGCCTTCAAGCTGTACAAAATCCATATATCCTTACTCCAACCTTCCCCAACTCCCCATCCTACTAACATTCCAATTTTTTCTTCTCTTGGGCTATCTTTTCTTTATTGCTAATTAGTTTATTTTTGATACAGATTCCCTGCCTTTACTTTTCTTTGCATTGAATAAAAATTTATGAAAAAGAGCACATCAGAGGAGTTTGAAGCAGAAGCAAAATAAACAAAATCAATCTTTTGAATCAAGATTCCTTGACAAGAAAAAATAAGTTTCATTTTTCTATCGTAAAGTTTCTGTTACTTTAAATGTGTGAAATTCTCCACATTCAGTGCTTTAAAAGAGAACTTATTTAAAAACTAAACTTTGAATATATTGTATTGTACCTCCTCATTTTGTATATGTATTCTTTTTTCTTTTATTCAAGTCTCCTTGTATATAAGGACTAATATGCAAATATTCTACATTATTGCACATGTATTACCTATATATAATTGCTTACTGTCTCAGGGAGGGTAGAGGGGAGGGAGGGATAGAATTTGGAATTCAAAATATATAAAAAAGCAAATATTAAAAAAATGTTTACAAAGTAATTAGGGCAAAATAAAATGTTTTAAAAATAAATACATATCAGGTGACTTGACTGCATTGTATACCTTGGGTGAGGACTTGTACTAGAGATAAGCCAGGCAAGTTTCTCAGCTTCCCTATAAAAGGAGTATACCTCAGAAAGAGGGTTAAAGTTTGAATATAATAACCAGAACAAAAGGCAATCATACAATATCATACTGTTCCTAGTTTTGTTTCCCTTTGAGGTTTTGAATAAGTCTTTAAATCCCTTTTCGTTTCTGTTACTTAGTACCTAGAGGTTTTTAAGAGTCAACTTCCTTTGAATATTAGGAGGCCTCCATGAACAATATAAAGACTTTGAAGATGGAAGTTGTCTTATTTGTCCTTGTGGAAGTGGTATTTCTATGTAACTGGAAAAACATTCATCATGATTTGATTGTCCAGCTATGTAGGCTGTCCTTATGACTGAATGTCAACAAAGGTGATCAGAGTTTGACTGTACAACCTGGTATGAAAATAAATGAAAAATTGAAAATTTGCCTTCTCACATACATGCTATTTAGTAGCTTGGGCAGACATGACCTTTAACCCCATGTATTACTTTTGTGTGTAGCCTAATGTCAGTGCAGGAAGGAAGGAAGGTGCACTAAAGAACTATGGACAAATCTATTAGTAAGTTGAACCTAAGTATGAATTTTTTTCTTGCTCATAGAGGAAATTACCTCAGAAGGATAAACCTGGAGGTTTCTTTAGAACACATTTTATTACAGTGAAGATATCTATTCCTACCACTTACAATTGCTTTATTTTTAAAGCAAAATCTGTAATTACTTTTAATTTGAAAATAAATTTTCTTTGTTGAAAGGAAATACTTAACCTTAGTTATGTTGGAAAGCCAAGTAACATAAAAACTGGCCACATACATATTTAAAATAGTAGGCATAAAAATACTAATTAAGATAAAACATTATACCACAGTACCTACAATAAACACAAATTAATAAACTAATCAGGAATGTGAGCACCTTCAGAAAATTATGACATGCATCGTATAATCTCATATATTCACATACAAAAAATAACTGAGGAACGCAGGAGTGGATTTTGTTTAATGGCATAGTTAATTTTTGGTAGCTCTGGGAACTTTTTGCTGTTGAAAAAAGTAGGCATTCTATATAAAATAAAATGTTCATTTAGAGATGGTTTATTTTTAAAAGGTTTTACATTGTATGTTTTTCAAAACAATCAATAATGTTCAGGGTTATACTTAAAAGCTACCAACTACTAGGGAAAATGGAGAGAAAAATAAAAATATATCTTTTCAAGTAAAATTTTAAGGGAAAGAAGGTGACATATTTCTTGTGATCATTTTGAGACTTTAGAGATATAAAACATGCTGGTCACTTAGCCAGAAAGAACATTAGACTCTGCCACATGAGAACAATACAACTGATTGAGAAGTTAAAAATCTAGCCTTCTTTTCCTGGCTTATTTCTTGAGGCTAGGGGGTGGGAAGAAGAAGTAGGGGACCCTACATCTTCCTACTGACATTTTTTATTGTAGAGAATTGTTAAGTTTTCATAGTTTGTGATGGAAGGATCATAAAATGGTAGAGCCCCACTTCTGCATTTTACATCTCAGGAAACAGAGTCCCATGGAGTAGAATTGCCTTGCCCACAGTCTCATAGTTGCTCAGTGGAAGAACCAGGACAAGAATACAGCCCTTTGTCATATTTCTCCATCACAGATTGCAGAGTTACTTATACTTTATATTTTCTAATTAGAGCCTCTGAGCAAGTTCTTTAACCTCTTTTTTTATCATCAGTTGCCTTTGGCATAAAGTGAAGGTAATAATTGAATCTTATGCCCAGAATTGCTGTGAACTGGCCAAATGATATAACGTGAAAAACACTTGCAAAACTTAAAGCCCTATGTAAATATCTACAACCAACTACAACACTATGATTAATATTACTACCACTACTACTATTTCCACCACCTTCACTACCACCATTACAACTTATAAGAATTTCATAGCTTTAGGACAAATAGAATTACAATTTCGCTATAAAACTTCCTAGCACATTAAGGTGCCTGATAACACATTATCTTGTTAACAAAGTTTACAGTACTCAGTAAGATATAGTTTATGCTTTGGCAAAACATATGCCTGGTTCATCCAAGTGAAAACATATACAAAAATCCCCATGTCCATTGAATGATTTGTTTAAACACATTGGAAAACATACATATATGTGATTACTCTAATATTTGCAATCAGTCCAAAGGATATGGGGGCAATCACTTCAAACCAACTTCTCAGTATTCATCTATTGTTAAATGAGTAGTAAACATTTCAGGTTCTAGAGGTTGAACCAACAATATTCTCTTTTTTCACTCATTTATTATACATGTTGCTGTTCTATGACCCATTTTTATGGGTAAGCCTAAAATAAATGATAAATACCACACCTTCCATTCTATTCCTCACATGCATCAAGACTGTCCTTTAACCTATTGTTTCCAGATACTAGTACTATTTGTTCTTTTTGACTCCCAAGTTTTTTTTTAAACTTTAGTGTAGTGATAGCATGAAAGAGAAATTTCTGTTCCATGGAGAAAATCTTTCATGCATCAATGCTAAATACATATCCTTTCCAAGGACCTAAAAATTTCCCTTAAAATTCCATAAAATAAGGAAGAGAAAGAGGGGGGGGATACAGAGATAGACAGAATATGAGGGAAAAATAGAAGAAAAGAAGGGAAAAAAGAGGAGATGGGGATGAAGAGGAAGAGGGAAAAGGAAAAGAATCTGGAGGAAGAAGTGGAAAAAGAGGAGGAGAAGAAGAAAGAAAAGAGGGAACACAACCAAAATGAAGCTCAGTATAATTGAAAAGCAGTCAAGTCAAATTGAATACCAGTCAATATGTGAGAGAGTTTTGGTTATAGACTCTCTAGAACTACCTCAACTCTTTTCAAAGAAACTTAAAATCATGGGAAATGTCTTCCTTTTGGATTTTGTTCCTGTGTATGCTGAAATTGGTAGAATTTTGACTAAAACTTTGAGAAGGCCTATAGATTAAAAAAAGCAATGGGGGCAGCTAGGTGGCTCAGTGGATAAAGCACCTGCCCTGGATTCAGGAGGACCTGAGTTCAAATCTGGCCTCAGACATTTGACACTTACTAGCTGTGTGACCCTGGGCAAATCACTTAACCCTCATTGCCATAAATAAATAAATATACAAACAAACAAACAAACAAATGAATGAATGAATAGATAGATGAATAAATAAATAAAAATGGACTTTTATTATTACCCTATTACATGAAAAGGAATAGAAATAGAGGAAAAGCAATACATAAAGGACACAAGTCCTCAAGGAGCTTTCGTCCAAATCAAACAAAATCTTAAATTACTAACAATCTTAAATAGGATTTTGACGTTATCCTCTACTGGCATATAAACTCATTGACACTATAGTATACAGCACATGCTTAATAAATACTTAACTGATAACTTGGTTATTATAAAGCTTCCTTGAAATAAGAGAATCTTTTTTTTTAATGGTGGAATAATATAACTGCTATTTAGACAATGGAAAAATGAGGAGAGGGGATTGTGCTGGGGTGACTTTCTTTTCTTTCTCTGATAGTGTGAAAGACTCATATTTGTTTATACTGTTTTTATACCATGGACTCCTTGTCAGTATGGTGAAGACCCTTTCTGAGAATAATATTTTAAATAAATAAAATAAAATACAGGCAACTTGTTGAAATAGTTCTCTCTCTCTCTCTCTCTCTCTCTCTCTCTCTCTCTTTCTCTCTCTCTCTCTCTCTCTCTGTCAAAGAGGGTTAAGTGACTTACCCAGGGCCACACAGCTAGTGTCAAGTGTCTGAGGTCACATTTGAATTCTGTTCCTCCTGAATCCAGGGGTTGTGCTTTATCCACTGAGCCACCTAGCTGCCCCTCTTAAATAGTTACCAAAAATGTTAAAGTTCACAGAACCCAAGTTAAAAACCGCAGGTGTATATGTCCTATTATGAAGTTAAATTAAAAGTAGCATGCAGCCATAAGGAAACAATACCAGAACTATCATCTTCAGGGTGAAAATTTCTGCCTCTGACAAACTTTTTTTTTTGGTGAGGCAATTGGGGTTAAGTGACTTGCCTAGGGTCACACAGCTAGTAAGTGTTAAGTGTCTGAGGTCAGATTTGAACTCAGGTCCTCCTGACTTCAGGGCCAGTGCTCTATCCACTGCACCACCTAGCTGCTCCTCTGACAAACTTTAAAAAAAATTTAACTTCATAACAGGACATACACTATACAACTCCCTTTCTGCAAAAAGAAGGTCAGGTGTTGGATGAAAAGCTCTGTGCCATTGTCTTCCAAAGATGAACCGTATAGAAACAACAGGGAGAAGAGTGAGTCATGTGGAATAAGACAATAGTCTTATTGGAAAGCTGAAGGGTGGATCCCTAAACTCCTCTCAAAACCTTCTGTTAGAGAGGGTCATAAGTAGATTTCCAGCTTACTCCACTTTCCATGGATGGTTCTACTTGGTTTCATCTAAAATGGAACAAGATGCCTGACGTAGGTCAGGAACTCAGACACACCATGTCCTGATGACCCCTTTTCAGTCTTATTTTGTCTGTTGTCTTCCTGCATTAGATCGTAAACTTAAAAAAAAAAATTGGGGACTGTCCTTCTCTTTCATATTTGTATAGGCACTTAACACAGTGCCTGGTGCAGAGTAAGCACGTAATTAATGTTCATTGAATTGAATTGAATTGATGAAGAAAATAAAAAGCCCTACTTTCCACCCTTTCCCCAAGGCTTACCTTACAAGGTGTCTAATCAGGGACATTGTAGCATGCATTCCTATGTGACAATCCAGTGAAGGTAGGAAACCTACTGGGTAAGTGATGGTAGCCGAGATGTCATAGAGAGGCGATCAGTACCCATTAGGGTAATAAGAACCAATAACCTGACTTTATTCACTTGTTTATTTTGCCAAAATCTGGATTAGTTGGAAGGAAACCAGGGATATTTATGGGTAGATTAAGTATGCTTATATTTGATATAATCAAAAGAGGGCCTGAAAGGAATATTTTCCCCAGCCTCACTGCCTCAGGAGTCAGAAGTCCCAGGATCAAATCTACCTCTGATAATTAGCACCTGTGGGACCTTGGATGATTCATTTAGCATCCTTGGACCTCTACTTCCTCATCTATAATAAGGTAGTTTGAACAAGGTGGCTCCTGAGGTCTTTTCCATCTCCAGATTTATACTCTACTGCATTGAACATTCTCCCCACCACCATCACTGTGCCTTACCCCTGCTACACACCATGGTTCATACTGCCTGGGATTCATTCCTTTGGGACAAATATTGCCCTTACTCATTCTTTTTCTTATAATCAAATTATCCATGGGAAAGGTAATATAGTAACCAAAGAGCAGGTTAAGCTAAATCTTGTGATTATATCTCTTTCCTGTAGGTTGAAATTAGCTTGAGGGAACTGGGCACTTTTAAAGGGAGGGCAGGGTACAGGAAAGAATGACTGAAGTGTAAAGATCTTTGTAGGGGGCTGGGGCCTGAAGACAGTTTTGCCCACTTAGAGAGAGCTATTTCTTACATAGAAAAACCCTTCTAAAGGCACCATAGATGACCTTTATATGTTATTGTCCTAGGGGTTTTGAAAAGTAGTTTTCTGTTCCTAAGCACCATTTTAATTTTAATTTTTAAAATGAAAATATTAAAAATGTTGAGAAAACTTCCATTTCTTACATAGAACAATTATAAGTAAAGGAAATAGACTTTTTCCAGAGAATGTCTAGTTTTTACTTAGACATATGCTCATTTTAGAAAACTTGGAAAAATACAGTCATGATTCACTCACATTTCAGTGGCCAAAGGATGGTGAATTGAGTTAAGGTACAACCTGGGTAGGTCACACTGATGAAAAAAAGTCTTTGTTAAAGAAAAGAGCCCCTAAATGTTCTCTTCTGAGGTTGCTTTGTGAAAGATGGGCTCCTTTCCTGGGAGTCAAAAGACCTAGGTTGGATCTAGGCCTAGAACTTACCCTTTAACTCACTCTGTAACACGAGATGAATAACAATTTCTGTCTTTGTTACTCAATTTTCTAATCTTTAGAATGAGGATCAAAAGACCTCTCCCATATAACTCTTTTGGTAATAACAAAAGTAAAATAGAAATAACAAGCTGCTTTCAAAAGTTTAATTCAATTCAACAAATATTTATTAAGTACCTACTATATGACAGGCACTTTGTTAAGCACCGGGGTACAAAGTAGAAAAAGGAAGACAATTCCTGCTCTCAAGAGACAACACGCAAAAGGAAATTGAAAAGTGAGGGATGGGGGTTAGACCTGGGGATGTGATATTTTGAGGAATCAAAACAAGCAGAACTACTGATGAATTGAGAGTTACCTGGAAATTTCAGACCCAGCACTCTATAATGCGAGAGCCTTGAGAGGAGTCAAAAGAAATAGTGGCTAAAAGGTACAAAGAAGAAACACTTCAATTCGAATCCAAAGTATAACATGTATTAGCCAGGTGACTAGAGACAAGTTTCTTTTTTTTCTTTCTTTCTTTCTTTCTTTCTGTTTTTTTTTGGTGAGGCAGTTGGGGTTAAGTGACTTGCCTAGGGTCACACAGCTACTAATTGTTAAGTGTCTGAGGCCGGATTTGAACTCAGGTCCTCCTGACTCCAGGGCCAGTGCTCTATCCACTGTGCCACCTAGCTGCCCCGACAAGTTTCTTTAATGTTTGAGTGCTCCAGATATATATATGTACATATAAATGTGTGTGATATATAAGCAATATTTTATGCAAATTAATTTGAACACGCTAACAAGCTTGTGAGACGTATCACTATATATGCGTGCGTGTATATATACATACACATAAATATATTTATATATACACATACACACATATATATGCATATATTCATTGTCATTCATCCTTTGTACTCGAGGAGTGCCAATGACATCATGTTATTGGTATCAAGCTGTAGTATGTTCAACTCTGGCTGATCAGTCCAATATAAGAATATGAACTCAGAAGCTGTACCACACATTGGGCACAAATAGCCCATTTGAATATTTGGGATGAAGATGTCTCTAAATTTGCATATCTCATGTTTCCTTTGTGATACTTTGATTATGATTTACTCATATATATACCTACATATATGTGAATGTAAGCACACATATATTACACACATATATTGCATAGCATAAAAGGTGCTAAATTGCATTAGTAGAATTAGTACAGGGTATTTCCTCACTCAGGAGTTTCCTATATCAATAATATCACTGGTCTAATCTCTCTCTCTCTCTCTCTTACTCTCTCTCATCTCTCATCTCATCTCTCTCTTACACACATATACATACACTTAAGTCTGTAAATATATAATGGAATTTCATTCTAGTATCCTAATGAAATTATAATTATAATATTAAAGTAAAATCCTGACATATTCTTTTCTGTTCATGATGAAAGATATGCTGTGAATTAGACTCATGAAATAAAGTGCTTGGTTTCCCAAATCACATGATTGAGTATCTATCTGAAGAAGGTTTCTCTATAATTATCATTATGAACTTGAATTTCTTGCTCTGAAAATGTATGAACTAAGGCTTTAACATGCAGTAGAACATAGTTCCTCAAAAGAATCAAGTTACAGTTACAAACTGTGTTTTCACACATGTAAACTAATTTTTTTGTTTGTTTGTTTGTTTGTTTTTTTTTAGTGAGGCAATTGGGGTTAAGTGACTTGCCCAGGGTCACACAGCTAGTAAGTGTTAAGTGTCTGAAGCTGAATTTGAACTCAGGTACTCCTGACTCCAAGGCCAGTGCTCTATCCACTGAGCCACCTAGTTGCCCCCACATGTAAACTATTAAAAATCACCATTTGCTAAACTCACTTCTTGATGTTCACGTTAATTTTAAACCAAGTAGAGAATGCTTGTCATTCTTTGGGAAAATGCTATAACTGATCAGCCTGGAGAAAGTTGTAGAACATAGAGCCCCGAAGTCAGCACAAACCATTGGAGAGTTTGCCTTTATCGTGCCTTCCCCAAAGCTGTGCGTTGAAAATGACTGACTGGTCTTGTCTTGGAGTTGTTACTTGGTTCATTCTCTATTTCCAAAGAATGAGTGGCTTACAGCAAAAGCCTTGTGTTCTTCAGGCAGCTTCCCCTGATGCTAGAGCTGAATTAAAGGAATAGATTGGATACATATAAATGTTTTGTCACCTTCCCAATACTAAAGAGCTCAAATTGCTGAACATTTCATTCTTTCTCTTGACTGAGAAACATGTGCTCCTTATTATAAAAGGTTTAGGGATGGCATACTGTGTAATAACTCAGATGAGTGAAAACAAATTTAAATATAAGCAATGCACTGGCTTATATTTTGCATGTTGTAAATACTCTTAGAAACAGTATGGGGCCTTATTAAGTTTGAACCTCAGGTCTTTCAACTTCCCTGAGAAAAGAGAACAAATGGTAAATGCATGAGAAAATAAGTAACTAACCTCTGTGATTTCCCACTTCAGCTCAAGCCCAGATATTTTTGTCAGTTGTTAATTACAGTCATATTTCTCTAACGCCTTTTCTTTCTTTCTTTTTTTTTAAAAGGAGGAAATAAAAGGAAGCAAAGCTTTTCAAGGAGAAAGGCTGAACCAGCCAGGATAAGTTGTGTGTGGTTTTTTTTTCTCCCCTGAATATAGAGGGACGTATTGGGATAATGGCAATTTGTAGGACAGGCTAAAAGAGAAAGAGAAGCTGCAGGGTTAGTCTGACTCTGTGAAGGTAGAATCAGGGAAAGGTAAGGCTCCTGACATCCCTGAATCCAGAGTCAGTGAGAATACTTTTAGGGGGCTCTGACTAGAAGGAGAAAGAATGGTGTCAAGAGAAAACCCAGGTTCGATGGCAATGTAGTGAAATAATATTAAATCTGGACATGGGCTTGTTCACTCCTATTCATTCCACATAAACAAACATTCTTAGAGTCCTGGGGCACCAAGGCAAGAAAGAAGTCTCTATCTTTAAGAAGCTTACACCCTATTGCTTAGACAACTAATACACATTAATTATCTGACACATAAGGCAGTTTCCTTGAAGGCAATGACTAATTTTGCTTTTTACTTTGTTTGTTTGTTTCCCCAACAATTAGGAAACAATGACTGGCATATAGGAAACTATTGTAGATTGATTAGCTTGCTTGGAAAAACCTTTATGTAAATTATCTCATTTGAGTAATCTAACAAGCTTGTATGACAGGTACAACCAATATTGTTATTTCCATTTTGCTAAGTAGAAAAATTCTTTATATACATACTTGTATTAATATATACACTAAAGATACTGCTCTACCAAGAATCAATCAAAAGCATATATTCAGTACCTACTATGCATTTGACGCTGTCCTAGGCATTGGAGATAAAAATAAGAAAGTAAGAAAATTTCTGTTCCAGAAGAGCTTATTTTATTTGTTATTCAAATTCAAATATCATTTACTCTTCACATTATCCTTATGAGAATGGGGGAAATAAAAGTCATTGTCATATATTATATATGCTAATAAAAATGAGAAGTTACATGACATAATGACTAGAAGGCTAGCTTTGGAGTCAGGAAGACCTAGGTTTAAATCCTGCTGCTGACATATACTTGGGGTGACTTTGGCTTCACAGTGGGGATACAAAGAAGGCCAAAATAGTCACAAAGTTACTGCTCTCAAGGAGCTCACCATAGAATAAGGAAGATGACAACAATCAACTATGTACATTCAATGTATGTATGTATATATGTATATAGATATATAGATATACACATACATACAGAGAGACAGAGACAGAGAGAATAAAAATGGGAAATAATATTGGAAGAAAAACACGAGCAGTGCAGGTGAATGGGAAGGACTTCTTGCAGAAGGCAGAGTTTGAGCTGAGACTTGAAGGAAATCAGGAAGTTGACATGAGATGGAAGAGCATTCCTGGTTTGGAGGACAGCCAATGAAAATGCAGGAATTCAGTAAATAGTGTCCAATGAAAGAAGTAGGAAGTGAAAATGGCGCTGGTTTATAGAGTAAAAAAACTGGAAAGGTAAGAGGGTTCATGAAGGAATTAACCAAACAGAGAACTTTAAATTTGATCCTGGAGATAATAGGGACCTATGAAGGTTAATAAATGTTAGGGGATGGTAGCTAATATGGTTGATTGCTCCATATGAATTGCTGATTCTCATTAGCAGAAGTTTCCGTATCTAGTATTTCATACTCCAATCAAGTCACAAAATCACATATCCTTTTTTTGAAAAACAGTTTGCTCTTTATTTTTTTAAAGTAATAAAAATTTTATTTATGGTTTTGGGTTATAATTTTTATCCCTTATTCCCTCCCTCTTCTCCCCCTTCCCCAAGGCGGTAAGCAATCAGATATAAGTTATACATGTATTATTATGTAAAACATTACACATATTTTTATATATATACACATATGCACATATAAATGCATGTGTATGCATGTATGTGTATATATAAACAAATACATGCATGTATGTATATACACATGCATATACATTTCTGTATCTATATATATACATCTATCGATATACATAAATGCACATGTACATTTGTATATACATTCATTTTTGTAATGTATTATTAAATAATTAATATATTATTTGATAATATACAATGAGATACTATATTATTTATATTATATATTACATTGCTATAAATTATGTATGTAATTATATATTAATAATTAATATTGTTGGTATTATATATTTTATATGCATACATAAATACAACACACACATTGAAATTGGAGCAAATAGTGGTAACCCAATTGAGATCACTCAATTAGTGGTATGCACACATACATATAATTATGTGTCTATGTCTATATACACATATGTGTATGTGTGCACATATATGCATGTAAATATCTGCATAAATGTATATATTAGTAAATGGCATACATATTATATAGGCATACATATATGTATGACATGTAGAAATGCATGTGTGCATGTATATGTGTGTACAGTACAATGTAAAATACTCATGTATATATAGAATGCATGATATATGCACACACATAATACATATAAAATACACACATATCACCAGATATCTTGATTCCTTATCCAGTATTATTTCAAAAATTTCCACATCTTTGAGTAAGCAGTACCCTTATAAGTCATTTCATCAAAGCTCCCCTCAATGAGACAGCATCACTGGAATTTACAAAAGTAAATTAGCACTATATCCATTGGTGCCTTACATGAGGCCTCTGAAATGTTCTTTTATTTGATCTGTAAAACCAACCTAGACTAGCTAGTGGGTCACCTTGCTGAGCATAAAATTCTGAGTCATTTGGACACTGTAACACTCTTAAAATGCCTGCTATCATTACATACACATATATACTCAGAGACAAATATTTAATGTATATAATATAATGTATACAAATACATTATGTGTGTGAATATACACATATCTATGTGGGTGTATACATAGACATACACACTTACACTTGGTCTTATCCTCAACAGGCTGAGAGGCATGTCTATGTTCCTCTTAGCCAGTAATAGGCACTCTAGTTGCCATTGTTTTCTGGTCAATCCCACTAAAATCCCATCATCTGCAAGAAATCTTTCTTTCCCAGGCCTCTTTAACATTAGTTATTTCCAGTTGATATCACCTTCAAGTTATCATCTACATATCTTGTTTGCACATAGTTGTTTGGGTGTTTTCACCCACTTTAGATAGCTCCTTTAGAGTAGGGACTATTTATTATATTTCTTTGTACCTTCAGTACTTTTCACAGTGCTTAATAAATGCCTGTTAACTTGACTCTGAGTTCTCCCTTTCCAGTCATCTAGTCCAAGGTTTCTTAAACTTTTTCCACTCCAAACCCCTTTTTACAAGAGAAATTTTTACTTGACCCTGGGTATAAAGGTATATAAAATAAGTATACAGAACCTTTTTACTGTTGCCAAATTTTTGTGACTCCCCCACATTCAGTTACACAACCCTGTATGTGTTCACAACCCACAGTTTAAGAAGCTTTGCCTTAAACCATAAAACAGTCACACATCTCTGCATCATCATTTTGATTAAAGAGAAGAGTTTGACTTGATTTCTGCGATGCCATGGGATCACATTCCTCTGTTAAGGGAAGGCAAGCTACATCTAAACAGGTACTGATGGCAGATGTAGAGAAAGCTGGGCCCAGTCAGGTCTTAGCTTTACAGTTCCTGTCATTCACCTGTGGTTTTGGAAGTGTCTTTTGTCTCCTGGCTCAGATTGAAATCCTAGCTCTCATTGCCATAGGATTTCCTTAATCCTTCCACTGTATTTAAAGACTTTCCCCAGTCTCACTTTGTTTGTTGAGGCTGGCAAGGGAGTGATGCAAAGTAGGATTAACTGCTTCCATCAGCAGCTCCAAGAGAAAGCTTTGTGGGGGTAAGAATCGTATTTGGTTGTCCTTCATAAGGACCTTTCTCCCAGCTGTTTCCATATAAATGTATGTCTCTAGCTCCCAACTATCAGGAAACAGGTGTTTTTCTATTAATAGCTAGGATGTATCAAAGGAAGGAGAAGGTGCTGCAGTACATGAAAATCAGGTGGTCTGTGGTTGAATACTTTGTACACAATAACTAATCACTCAAAGCTTATATCTATTTATAATGAGGACTATAATTACAAGCCAGGTGGCTGTGGTTAAGAGATTGTGGGTTTCCAACAGGTTACTTGACTCAACATTACAGTTTTATAGGAGACATGACCACCTGGGTGGCAGGGACAGTAGTTCACATGTGTGCATGTATAAAATGGCTATACTTACACTGCTCCATTCTCCTTTAAGGAATTTGTAATGATTCTTATAATTCCCTAGACTTCAAAGGCTATTTGCTAAAGATGTCCTTTTTATACTTAAATGTAATAAATAAGAAATTTTGTCCTGGACCACACATGATTTGAGTCTGTAGAATTTTGATCTTTTTCTGTGTTTTTCCTTTGCTATCATAGGTTAAATAATATTATGGGTAGGGGTTGAAGATCATTAAATATATTCTTTTGAAGTTCCATCACAAGAAATATCTTCCAGTGTCAGCCGTCAATCTATAACTACACATTTCTTACCTCTCTTTCTATAAATTTCTACCAAAACAACTGCCTGAAGCATGGACAACAAAAATGAACTTAAGATTCTAACACAACGTGATACATTAGACCTCACAGAAATCACTAAGCTCTGATGGGTTTGAGACCCATAATTGGATTGTGTTTCTACAAGGGTATACTTTATATAAAAATATACAAAAATGATGTAAACTATATATTATAGAAAGGTATGCATGTGGGGGAAAACTAGGTGGGTTTTTTGTTTTGTTTATTTGGTTTGGATTCGTTGTGAGTAAGGGTGGATGGTGGAGAGCATTTGAATGAAGAACAATAAAAACAGTAATATAAGAAATATTACCGGGGCAGCTAGATGGCGCAGTGGATAGAGCACTGGCCCTGGAGTCAGGAGGTCCTGAGTTCAAATCCGACCTCAGACACTTAACACTTACTAGTTTTGTGACCCTAGGCAAGTCACTTAACCCCAATTGCCTCACCAAAAAAGAAAGAAAGAAAGAAAGAAAGAAAGAAAGAAAGAAAGAAAGAAAGAAAGAAAGAAAGAAAGAAAGAAAGAAAGAAAGAAAGAAAGAAAGAAAGAAAGAAAGAAAGAAAAGAAATATTACAAGTAGCATATACTACAGACCAACTAGACAGAAAGAAGAGATAGATGAGGAATTTTAAAAATGAATAAAAAGTCTGACACAGAGACATGATATACTACTGATAAGGGACATTAATTGTCTATTCATTGGCTGGGCCTCTCTGCAAATGTAGAGCAGAAAATAATCTCTTAACTTGTCTTAATGATAATATCCTATCTATTCTTTGGTCCTCCTCTTTCTTCCAATGTAAATAAAAATGACACCTATTTTTGGCTTTAGTTTTACTTGACAGAGTTTGCTTTTTGGGGGAAAAGAGGTAAGCATTCCATAGACCAAAATTTTAAATTCTTTTGGAAGTCAATCCAGGAGGAATTGGAAACTCTCAAAAATGACATTCTAAAATAACAAAGGCAAGAAAATAAAGATCCCAGAGGAGTAAATAGAGAAGTGGACTAAAGAGAATGATGAGATCAGTGATATGGAATAGGGACAAAATGATTGAAGCCATGGAAATAGGATTCATAAGGCATTTTGTTGCAGGTGGGGGGTGGTCAGGGTAGCATGTCTAAGTAAAATAGAGCTAAGTTAATGATGAATTCCTAATTTCCCAGGAGGGTTTTCACTAGGAATAGATAGATACCAAGTGAAGAAAATTGCCAAGGAATATAAAATTATCCCCAAGATCCAGCTAGGGCCAGCAGATAGTACAGTAAATAGAGATCTGGTCCTAGAGTCAGGAAGACCTGAATTCAAATTCAAATTCAAATCTCTTCTCAGACCTTCACTGGCTTTTGAACCTGTTCAAGTTACTTAACTCTTGTTTGCCTCAATTTGCTCATCTGTAAAATAGCACCTCCCCTCCAGGGTTCTTTTGAGGACCAAATTAAATATTTGTAAAACGCCAGCACGTGGTAGGCCCTATATAAATGTTAACTATTATGAAAATTGTCTTCTAACTCTTGCTGAATAATAACCATGCCTTTCTTGCTTAGAGTTCTTAATTATAAGATGTGGGCAAGGCAGCTAGGTGGCACAGTGGATAGAGCACAGGCCCTGGATTCAGGAGGACCTGAGTTCAGATCCAACCTCAGACACTTGACACTAGCTGTGTGACCCTGGACAAGTCACTTAATCCTAATTGCCTCACCAAAAAAAAAAAAACAAAAAACCCCAAAGATGTGGTCAATATTAGAGATTTACTTAACCTCATGCTATTTTGTACCAGCTGTTATTCTCAAAAGACAACAAGACAACTCTGATGTCTCAGGTAAAATATGTAAAGCCATTCTCAAAGACTGAAACTTTGGTCTCAAAGGACTAAGACAAATACACTCAACTCTCTTGAATTGAAGTCATATAGCAGCCTCTGGTGTTACCCTCAACTGCCAAGCCCTGAAGACCTACAAGCCAGTCTGAAAGCTGATTCCTTCTCAGTCTAGAAAGACTTTGAGGACCCTAGAATGATGGTTAGTATTACAGTATCATTGTCTTCTTGGACACTTAAGAGTTTGTGATACAAGAGGAGTAAGCCCTATGTCTTTGTTCATCCCAACATGGTTCTCGTATGAAAGAACACATCAGGAGTTCACTCAATCATTCTTGGGCTACATTAATACATATGGTAATCTGTATTGTACAGGCATATTTTGCTTAAAACAAAATCATGGGCTCTGGTCCAAAAGGTGTGGAATTTTCAGAGTTCAGTGACTTGTAGCCAATTCTTTTCTACTCCAGTCTTGTCCATTCAAATGAAACATAAACATAGTCTGTCCATTTTATGTATTATCCTATTCAATGCTTTTTAAAAAATAAAATACACATATATTCAAATATATGCACATATGAAGAAATCTCTGACATAAAATCAAGTGACTTTACATGAGGAAAGTGCTCAATTAATATTTGTTTTAGCCTGATTTGATTTGAAAGTACATCAATAAATGTTCTTCTACAGGCAGAGTTCATGTATAAGACTAGGATATCTGACCTTTGGTTTTCCTAACTTTGTTTGCCAGTAGCCAATCATTCTATGGACTTTAAATGTATTTTCTTATGGTTATTAAAGTCAGTACTTTATGGCAGTGCTTAGATTTACACGGGCCACTTTTGTCAGTAGTCAGGCAGTCTAATAAATCTCTGACAGATCACTATGGAGCATTCTGGAGTCTCATTCATTTCATGCAGACTGCTTCTAGTAACCTGCTTACCAGTGAAATTTGGCACTCTCATATAGTTTGGTGTTTTGTTCATAGTGATACCAATCATAATGTTGATTAATGAAATAAGATCCAGATTAAAGAAGGACAACTACCTTAAATAATGTCAGCATCACAGTGAGCCTCAGGCTTTACTAACATTCTCTGAGGTTGAACATTATAATAGCTTAGTAACTTGGTAATTACATTTTGGATATATTAATTAAATCATTCATTCATCCCTCTACTAATAATTCATTTGTTTATTCATTGGCTGAGATATTTATTCATCATTGTTTCATTTATCTTTCATTCTATCATACATTCATTCGTTCATCATTTGTTTATACATAGATGTGTTTATTCATCAGTTGTTCATTCAGTTAGGAGGCAGAGGAGAGAGTGATGGACTAGGAGGAGATCTGGGTTCAAGTTCCATGTTTATTAGTTGTTGGAGCATAGGAAAGTCCCTTTGGCTTTTTGACTGTTTCCACATCAGTAAAACGAAAATGATGCTTATCCAACCTACCTTATGGAATTGTGAGGAAGAGACTTGACAATCTGAAAATGGTCAGTAATGATTATTATTAATTTAATACTGTTTAAAAATATCCATATAATACTTTACATTAACTTCATAGAGAGTCAGGGGGGGTAGTGAAACATGGAAATGATTAAATGATTAAAGGAGAAGGGTGGGGAGAGAGAGAGAGAGAGAGAGAGAGAGAGAGAGAGAGAGAGAGAGAGAGAGAAATTGTTGAAGACTTTGTAGAAATATAGGTCTAGCTCAATGTAAGACCTAAAACATTTACTTCCTGGATTAGGTTTCCTCTGAATGAATAATAGAGCAGCATTTTTGTTTTGTTTTGTTTGTTTATTTTTAGGTTCAATCATAACTCTCTAGATGACTTACTAGGAATCAGACTTGGGAAGAGCATTGGATTGGGAATTAGAGAACTTTAGGTCTAGTCCCAGATCTGCCCCTAGTTATCTGATCTTGGCCAAATTGCTTAATCCCAATATTCATTAGCTCTAAAATGAATGAATTTGTCTTTCTGTAGTCTCTTCCTGATTGATTTTCAAAATAATAATTCAAAGAATGTTTTGATTCTGATCCATTTCCTCTTAATTAGCCTAACTGCCTCAGATTGAAGGCTAACCACTGTTCAGCTTTGTAGCTTTACACATTTTAAAATGTTTTGCCAGAACTGTGAGGTAGATAGGAGGATAGTAGTACCCTTGTTTTACATAAGGAAACTGAGACAGTTATATTAAGTGGATAAGTTGAAGTTCTCACCACAAATCAGACAAAAAGGACAAGACTGAAATATGGGGCTCCTGATTTCCTAGCCCAGGTTCTTTTCCTCAGTACACAATGAACTAGTTTCTCCTTTTTGTAGTATACCATGTCAGTCAATCATCAGTTATTTATTAAACATTTACTATGTTCCAGTCACAGTGCTAAACAATGGTAATACCAAAAAAAAGGGCAAAAATAGTCACTAGTTTAAAAGATATTGCAATCTAATGCAGGTGACAATATGCAAACAACTACGTACAAATAAGAGATACACCCAGAGAGAAGAAACTGATGTTAGAAGTGCCCAGGAACGTCTTCCAGCAGAAGGTGGGATGTTATGTGAGACTTGTAGGAAGACCAGGAAGCCCAGAAGCATAGGTCAGTAGAGAGAGAATTCCAGGCAAGTGAGACAGCTAGTGAAAGTGCACAAAGTCAGGAGATAGTATCTTGTGAAAGTAACAGCAAGATCAGGGCTATTGGATCATAGAGTATAGGGAGGGGAGTAAAGCATAAACACTACTGGAAAGGGAGAAAGGGGCTAGGTTATGGGGATCTTTAAAGGGGCATGTCTGGGGGCAGCTAGGAGGCGCAATGGATAGAGTACCAGCCCTGGATTCAGGAGGACCTGAATTCAAATCCGACCTCAGACACTTGACACTTACTAGCTGTGTGACCCTGGGCAAGTCACTTAACCCCCATTGCCTCACCAAAAAAAAAAAAAAAAAAAGGACATGTCCTATTCTATATCCTAGCCCCTGAAGCTTGAACTGGCTGACAGGGTTAGACCAAACTGTGGGACATTTCATTATTCTCATATTCCTTACAGTTTAAAGGAGGCATAGATTCTTTTCCTCTAAGATTATTATTATTAATTTTTTACTTACACAATCCATTTGTCTTATTTTCATAATTATTTGTATTGTGTCTTCCCCATTACAATCTCCTTGAGATTCCTTGAGATCTCCTTGAGATCAAGGACCATGGTTTTGATTTTCTTTGTATCCAGTGTGCTAAGCGCAATGCCTGGAATGTAATACATGCTTAATAAACGCCTGACAGAGGTAATGGGAAGAAAAGAACCACGTGTTTAAAAAAATATCTTAAAATAATATTTTATTTTCCCCAATTATATGTTAAAACAATTTTTAACATTTTTTAAAACATTTTTTGGGTGGTGGGGCAATGAGGGTTAAGTGACTTGCTCAGGGTCACACAGCTTGTAAGTAGATTTGAACTAATGTCCTCCTGAATCCAGAGTTGGTGCTTTATCCATTGTGCCACCTAGCTGCCCCCCAATTTTTAACATTTTTTCAAAGTTTTGAGCTCCAAATTCTATCCCTCCCTCCCTTCCCACTCCCCTTTCTGAGACAGGAAGAAACTTGATATAGGTTATACATGTGTCATTGTGCTTTTGATGAAGCTAGCCCCCTTTTAAGTCCCTAAAATTTCTGCCCAACTTTAAGAAAGACTCCAGGCTGAATAGCTTGCTGTAAAAAAGCAGATATATAAATGTCAGTTCTCATGAACCTTGCATTTTTAAGTCAGCAATTGAATAGCCCCGATGATATAAGAACCTTAAAATATGTTTGTGCTGTTTGAGTCATCTTTTCTTTATCCTCTTCCATTCACCAGCTCCTCATTTTATTTTCTTTGTTTGGGTGCTCTGCCAAAGACATAAATATAGTTCATAACAATACAATGTATAAGAAACACTATGACTTTATGGAAATTTTTAGAGGACTGAGCTGGGTCCAGCATTTTATTGAACTTCAGGCACAAACAAATTCTACTTTCCTGAGGCTTCTGATTCATTAAGATAATATCTTTCAATCATTCATGGTTTGCTGCATTTTGGCGATTATCTCTGTACCTTCTTGTGCTTGTAACCACCCCCTTGCAGAGTTCCTTTGAGAGTTGACATAACACGGTAAAAGATCCAGATGGATCTATAGTAAATTGGTGATGTATTTTCCCCCTTAAAATAAGGTTTTCTAGGTCTTGTAAACGCTTTAGTCATCTTTTTCTTCCTTCTTAGCCTTATCACAGGGCCAGGTTATGAACAAAGAAGAGCAGGCATGTTTCTAAGATGACTTTATGAGTGAAGCAGGCAATGTAGTTCAAGTGGCTTCTTAGAAAAGAGGAAAAAAAAAGAGGAAAAAAAACCTATTCTCGTTTTTATGCCTCTTCTATTAAAGCAGAATCAATGTCCTTAATGCACAGTATTGAAGGAAATAAACTTGTGAAAGTTATGAAACAAGGGGTAATTCAGCCCAAGAATCTGTACTCAATTTTGTAGTGGATGTACTGGGACTTAACCATTGTGGACATCCTTATAATTGTGTGGTCAGAAAGAGCACTAGCTGGGGAAAAGAGGAGGAGAGGAAGAATATCTACATTTCTATTGACCTGACAGTCCTAAAGATTTAGGAATATGATTTCTTAGGCCAGGAATTGGCTGGGCATTTTGTATTGAGTCGAGAAGTAATGGAACTTTGATCACAATAGGTCTGCATACATTAAAGGTTGTCTTGTCTTGTCATGTCTTTTCTTTTCCTTTTTATTTTCTTGCTACAAATTCCCTTCCAGACTAATGGGAATGTTCCAGGTTTGTTGCCTCATATGAATTGCACATGCATCCAAGAATTTTATCATCTCCTGAACACATTGATGTGGACATGTGTCCACCTTACATCTGTATCTGAGGAAATCTTCCTATCAACTGGAGTTGGTTCATTGATACTTCATTATTTTGGTTACTGGTGATATTAATGGATCTTGAAGAAGTTCAAGGCATAGAATCACAGAATTTTAAAAGATAAAAGCCCTCATTGAATAGATGAGATTGTGTGTATCAGAGATCCAGTGACTTGATTAAGGGTAAACAGCTAAAGAGGCTGTGTTATAGCTAGAACTATGTTCTAGAACCACGGAAACCTTGACTCATTGTTAAAGTTTTAATAAGGTTCACTTGGCACCTAGTGAAAGAACTGTATTATCTGTGTAGGTAAGCTTGGTAGTTGACACCTAAAAGAATATATGTAGCAAAAAAAATTTAAAAAAAAGAATATATGTAGTAATTTTAGCTTCCATGTACCTATCCTAGAGTCAACTTATAGTTCAGTAGATAGAGGCCTGGGCCTGTAATCCTGGACACTAGAGTTCAAACCTGGCCTTAGACTGTTACTATGTATGTGAGCTTGGGCAAGTCACTCAGCCTCTGTTTCTCCATCTGTAAAATGGGCATTGTGATAGCACCTAAATCCCAGGTTTATTAATGAGAATTAAATGAGATTATATATATATATAAATATTGCAGGGCAATGAGGGTTAAGTGACTTGCCCAGGGTCTCACAGTTAGTAAGTGTCAAGCGTCTGAGGCTGGATTTGAACTCAGGTCCTCTATCCACTGCACCACCTAGCTGCCTCGAGATAATTTTTGTAAAGCACTTAGCACAATGTCTAGCACATAGTAGGCACTTAAACACTTCTTTCCTTCCTTCTTTCTTTTCTTTCTTTCCTTCCCCCAATGACAGTTCTATACATAATTTATAATTATAATCCATCTTGGAAGCACAAGTGCCTACTTTAAGATCGACAATTCTCAGTTGTCCATGTGATGATTTTATTACATTATAAAGTCAGTCAGTACATCAGCAAACATTTATTAAGCACTTACTATGTGCCAGGAACTGTTTTACACATTGGGGATACAGAGAAATCCCCCTTCCCCCCAAAAGTTCTCACCTTCAATGAGTTTACTTTCTAAACAAAGGGATAACCCATAATTACATGGGTAAAGCAAGATACAAACAGAGTATATGGAAGGTGATCTTAGAGAAGGAGACTCCCTCTTCCTTAGTCCTGTTCTTGGGCAGGTTGATGGTACTGACACAGTAAAAAGAGGTGTAAGACCTTAATTTAAAGAAACATAACAGCAGATTGGCACATGCAAAGTTTGGGCTGCTTCAGTGTTGGCTCAAGAAAATTTTTGCTGAGAATATTCATCTTCTAGTCTAGCATGCAATAATTTAAGTGGAATGAATAGTCTGAGGATGATGGAACAGGGGTGAGTTGGCACAGTAGACTGGGTGGTTATGAATTATTTGCCAGTAAAAGAAAAATAATCATTACTCTCTTTGCTACTAGAACACCTCATTCATTGCCAGTATTGTCTTGGAAGGAGCGTGGTATCTGCCCAGGTCCAAAGAATGATTGCTGGAAGCCCTTCCTGTCACATAGTCACATAGGAAGCTCAGAGAACAGTTTCCAGGCTAAGATCTGGTTTAACCTCGCATAACTGCATCATAATAGAATATCCCATATAGGTATCTGTGCCATCTAATCAAATATAATTGTGCTATAATTAGCAAACATAATAAGAAGGGAGGCTGTTCTGAATGATGAAAGGCAGTTATAAAGGAGCCCAATGGTAAACCTTTTCAGAGGGTCCGTTCAGTCCACAGTCTAATGCTTAATGACATTATGGATATGCCTCACAATTACAATAAAATGCTAATTTGAAAAAATAACTCTTTTATTTTTTTTCCCCTCCGAAACTTTGCACAAATGCAGCATTCAGGCTGTGGCTCTTTCTCATTCTGGAGCCAGCAAGAACAGCAGGTAAATACAAGTGTTTGCCATCCTTTCCATGCCTCAGGCCTGCCTCCCTGTGTCAGCAAGGTGTTGGGCCTGCAAACAAAAGGCTTGGGAAATTTACACGCCTCAATTCACTGATCTGGGGGAGAGAGGAATCATTTGTTGATAGTCTTTAACCCTAATTACATAATTAAATTCAAAGGAGGACATCTAAGGAAAGCAGAGAATCAAATAAGGTAAACTTGTAACAGGCCAGCCCAGCTATTATCTCATCCGCCCTCTTGTGTTTCCTATTGTTGAGGTCTTGTGTGCTTGCGTGTTTTTTAAGGAGATAAAGGTAGTTGGGGCCTGAGCAAGGTTATCATTTTACCTGAGTGGATTGTGCCACCACAATTATCTCATTGAAATAAGAAGGTAAACTAGTTGTTGTGGAAACAGAGGGGCATTCATGGCAGGTAATGGAGCAGACCTAATTAGCCTCAAGTACCTGTAATCCTAGGAGATCTACCTGATGATAAAAGCTAAGGGAAAGTCCCTCAGGTTTGAGTAATAGCTCCCCAGCCAGGTTGGCTGTGTATCAGGTGTAGTGTGTCAGCTGTGCTGAATGCAGTCTATTGATCCATGAGTGGCTATACTTTCTGCCACAAATTGAATTTAAATTGCTTACATGAGGAAGACATCTGGCTTCACCTGATTCATATTTCAAAATAATTTTCTTCAACACCAAACAGGTTGGGAATAGCCTGCTTAGTACATCTTTTTTTTCCATCTCTCAAAATAAATACACTTAAATCCAGTACCTGATTTTCCTCATTAGAAGTCTTAAAGTGTTGTGGGTAAACACAAGCAATATTTAGTATGTGAAAGAAATTGACAGGTGGGGTGAGGTAGGAGCTTTACATAAAAGATGATGGCAAGTATCCTTCTGGGCAATACCAGCCACTTGCTTGTGAATCATCACATTTTCAGTATCAGATGTAAAAGCCAGGTTGGACTGTGATTCCTTATTTCCAAATATGAAACTAAACAAAAATGGTTAAAAACTTAAGCTGCAAGTCCTGTAGGCCACAAACTGTTGTCAGGAAGGATAAAAGTGAAACCATTTTAGATAGATAAGACTGTAGCTGGTTATTGAAGCTTTCCAAGAGGAAGAATCCAAAGTTTTCCTATTTTAACTTATGCATATATTAAGCAGCCATCAGAGTCAGAAATTCTATTTTAGTATCAGAATTTTTTAAGACTGGAAAGGATTCTTAGAGATGATCTAATCCAACCTCCCTCACTTTATAGCTGAAGTTGCTGAGACTCAATGGTAAGGTGATTTATACAAGATTCCAAAACCTATTAAATGGCAGAACTGTTACTAGAACCCAGTTGTCTAGATTCCCCTTCCAGGCTACCTTTTACTATATAATAAGTCCTCCTCATATCTAAGCAAAGACTTATTAAGGTGGTGTTCTCTCACTGAAGGTGAACCTCCCTTCCAATGGAACAATCCTTAAGGTATTTGGAATCTTTCAACATTATTCTCTTCTTTAGATTGTTGTTGTTGAGTCATTTTTCAGTCATGTCCAACTCTTCATGACCCCAATTGGGGTTTTCTTGGCAAAGATACTAGAGTGGTTTGCCACTTCCTTTTCCAGCTCATTTTACAGATGAGAAAATTAAGGAAACCAGGCAATCAAGGCTAAGTGATTTGCCTAGGTGCACATAACTAGTAAGTGTCTAAGTACAGACTTGAACTTAGGAAGGGGAGTCTTCCTTACTCCAGGGCCAGCACTCTTTGCACTGTGTCACCTAGCATTCCTTTTAGATTAAAAGGAGGCAATAGAGCTTTGGGAAATTGAAAACATGAGAAAATTAGATTTTTATTACTATACTCTATTTCACATTAAGTAAAATAATAATAGAGCCTATATACTTTTTTTTTTTTTGGTGAGGCAATTGGGGTTAAGTGACTTGCCTAGGGTCACACAGCTAGTAAGTGTTAAGTGTCTGAGGTCGGATTTGAACTCAGATCTGCCTGACTCCAGGGCCAGTGCTCTATCCACTGCGCCACCTAGCTGCCCCCGCCCCCAGCCTATATACTTTTTTTTTTTTTTTGGTGAGGCAATTGGGTTTAAGTGACTTGCCCAGGGTCACACAGCTAGTAAGTGTTAAGTGTTGGAGGCCAAATTTGAACTCAAGTCCTCCTGACTCCAGGTCCGGTGCTCTATCCACTGCGCCACCTAGCTGCCCCTGCCTATATACTTTTGATCTTGTACCAAAGATCCTTTCAATGAATCTATAGAAGTTCAAACTTTTTTCTAATACTTTTACTCAATTTCCAAAAATAAATCATTTTATTTACCTATGCAGTAGTTCACCTAACACTAAAGATAAAAGAATAAAAGAAAGGTAGTAATTTGACAGTGGACTTTTAAAATCTGAACTTCCCTAATATAAATACAAGAATGAAATAATGGTGATGACAATTGTCATTATGTTGAAAAAGTGCAATATTATTTGTAAAGGGCTTCACAAACCTTTAAAGCACTATATAAATAGTAGCTATTATCTGATAATTTTTATTATTTTCACAATAATATAGTATCTCAAGAATGTGAAGTGTTTTATAAGCATTAACTCATCTGATCCTAACATCTCTGAGATCTTATATTCCCCTTTTTATAGATGAAGAAATTAAAGTCTCAGAGATTCGAAATGACTTCCTCATGACTCCTAAGTACAAGAAGCAGAATCTCAACCCAACCCTCTCCAGGTCCAGATCTTTTTATGTTATAGTGCATGACAGATCACATCATTCATATTACTAGAACTATCAAGCAAAAATACATATATAAATAAATTGGAGACAATTCTTAATATTATAATTTCCTTCTAGATCAAGGAAGGACCTTGGCTGGAAGTTTCCTGATTCAGGAAGAGTCAAGTGTGTTGGACTGGTGACCAAAATCTTATGAGTTAGTTTCAGTTGGATAAAGGATGTTAAATTGAGTGACCTCCATTGAAAATTAGAAAAATCTAAGGAGTAGACCATGTGTTCTACTGCTAGAGACAGGCTGCAAACTTTAATATTGGGATAATTGAGAAAGCATAAGCTACACAAAAATATTCCCTAAATTTTTGCTCCATTTTCGTTAGGCATCTAGTTGTTTTTACCCAGCTGATTGAGTCCCCCAACCCCCATCTTTCTTAGCCTCATCTTCCACTTCACCCTACATTGTTTATAGCTGAATAGTTCCTGCCACTACTTGAGATCCTCTTTCCTTGGCTTGGGAATAGTGATCACCATTTCCCAGTTGTAATAGAAAGCTATCCAGATAGAATTTTAAGGAAGTCCAACTCCCATTTTCCACCACAGCTCAGTGTTCCTAAGAATCTTCCATAAAAAGTCCCATAAAAGAAAGATTGCAAAAAAAAAAAATCATTGTATAAAAAGATATCACAGAATTAAATATTTATATCTATACCTTACATTGATCTCATCTACCCTACTACTTTACATATGAGAAAATTGAGACCTAAAGAGGTTGGGACTTAACCAAGATAACAAATATATCAAGTAGTAGAGCTGTGAGTCAAACTAGTCCTACATCCCAAATTCCTTACCCACCATAACACATAGATTTTGAGACTGGGTAGGAATATAGAGAAAACTGTATAGTGTACTTCATATTCTTTATAGTATTTTGCCAAATCACTAAATTCTTTACTTGATAAAGAGTAAAACTGTCCAAAATTATATTTTCAGACTCAGTTTGAAATTAGTATATATTATGAATATTTATGCTGAAGTTTGTTGTAAGAATATATAGATAAAAATTAAAAAAAAGGTTTTCAACCCCATAGAAATCAGTGTCCCTGTGATTCTTACAGGTTAGATTAAATTTTATTCTCAGATACTATTATATCTAGTAATAGTTGAATAAATTAACAACCATCTGAAATTTGTGCCATCATACCTAAAAAGACTGAAATTTGGACCATATCCCTTTGTGCAAGATGCCGGTTAGACAGCTGCTTTTTTCTCACTCATTTCACTCTGTTATTGGTTAACTTAGTGGAAAAATGTAAATTTTCCAGGGACTTTAGGTTGAAGGTATCTCAGCCAAGGTGGATGTGTGCTTGACTTGAGGTCTAATTTAACTCCCATGTAGTATTGATCCGCATGGACCACCAGGGACACTTACAATCTTCCTTTGCCAAAGGTAGACAATGGTATGAGAGGAAAGTGTAATAAATGCCCCTGTCCAGTCCCATGTCGATATCCAGCTGCTTTTTTTTTTTTTTTTTGCCATTTTGAGTGCATCAGTATTTCACGTTTATTGTAGTGTGATGAAACACCTTTCAAAATGGCCAGAGGGACACTCAGCAGTAAGCATTTAGGCAGTACAAATTGGAGTGAACAGGAGGACAGTTAGCAGGGAATATTTCTGAGGTCAAAGTAGTCTGGATGGAAGCTGAATCAGCTAAATGCAGAGCTAAGAGCTACAGTACCTGCCGCAAAGTAAATATAGATTACCTTCTTGATGACAAATTGATCCACTGGAGAGGGATCTTTCAGAGTAAGGCACAGAACAGAAAAATTAAGTAACGCAGTCAGACTGATTTATTTTCACTCTTTCTACCTAACAATCATAGACCTATCTCCTAGTGACATCCCACTTTGCATCATTTGAGTATATTATCATTGAATGAGTTGAGACTGGAGATCGTGAAGTTCTATGGAAAGCTCTTTGACTCTACCTTTGAGTTATCTATGTTGAAAGGGACCTGTTGCTTTCAAATATGAATTTGTGAACCAGACTTTGTTCTGTTGATGATAATTTCCAGGAATAACAAAAAACAACAACTTCTCTTCCCTTAGCTATAGACTATCATGGAATTTATTGTCATAAGTATACCTGGAAACATCTTGCAGGTAGGAAAATATTATTTGAGTCAGAGGTAGGGAGCTCCTTTTGAAATAAATCTCTGTGTCTATGTAAAAAGCCACTTCTGTCCTATCTGATGCATCTTACTCTTCCCCCTTGTGGTAAAAAAAATATGAAAGCTTTTTAACAGTCAGTTAAGATAACTGAAAGACTCCAGTTTTTGAAGGACCACCCTTTTGGGGAGGAGACCAATGGCATGAGCTACGCACACCAGTCCACCTGCTGCGCACATCAGACTGCCTGCTACGCACTCGACTTCCGGGGTGCGAGGTTAAAAGACAAAGAGAGAACGGAAGTGGGGCTTTTTCCTGCTCTGCTGGTCTCCTGACTGTGCTGCACAGACAGTCTCTCTCTCTCCAAAGGTGGCCTTCGGTTTGGGTGAATTTTTATAAGGAATATAGACTAAGCTTAGACTTAAGACGATTTGTATTGTGTTTCTACTTTCCTATCCTTCTAATCAACATCACCTTGTGACTACTGTAACAATAAAAGGTCTATCTAGAAAACCAAAAGCTTCTTCCATTTACTAGTCTGGGAGATAAATTAAGGGAAAGGTTAAGTAGGGGAGATTTATGATCTAATATCCAATTTTAAATCTCACACCCTTATAACTCATTAGATTCCAACTATTAATCCAAAGAATAGGCTGTGAAAGATCTGGTTAACATCATCCTCCATGAATAGCTTACAGAGGTATATTTATCCTGACTAGAAACATTGGTCAGTTCCACCATGATATCTTGTAGCTAGATAAGAAAATATGGGCAGCCCATATCATAAGGCTTCACTGTAGAAGTATGAGTGGCTTCCTATGAATAAGGACAATGGGAAAACTTATTATTGAATAAGCATTTCTATCTAACTCTTCTTTCTTTTTTTGGCCATGAAAACTGAGATCTTTGTAAGCTCTGTGCACTATTTGTAAAGTGTATGAAGAACAGAGGCAGCTGTGAAGTGGATAAAGCACTGGCCCTGGATTCAGGAGAATCTGAGTTCAAATCTAGCCTCAGACACTTTACACTTACTAGCTGTGTGACCCTGTGACCCTCATTGTCACACCAAAAAAAAAGTGTATGAAGAACCATTGAGTTTTATGCCAGAAGATAATGCAACAATTCAACAAAGAACAAGGTATCTATTGGTGGTTATATGAAGTACAGCAAGATCTTGATTAAGAATAACCGAACTAACAATCTTTGCTTCTTGAAATCTCATCTCATCTTATATGATTTTTTTTTCTCTTTTTTTTTTCTTTTTTTTTTTAGTGAGGCAACTGGGGTTAAGTGACTTGTCCAGGGTCACACAGCTAGTAAGTGTTAAGTGTCTGAGGCCGGATTTGAACCCAGGTACTCCTGACTCCAAGACTGGTGCTCTATCCACTGCGCCACTTAGCTGCCCCCATCTTATATGATTTTTAAACAAGAGCTTGAAGAGAAGCATGAATTTCAGCTATATTTTCCTCTATAACTGAGATAAAACTGGTAACATAAAAAGAAAGATCAGTCTGAATAATATAATCTATTACTCATGAAAAATATAATTGGGAATTAAATCTCAGAGTAATAGAAACACGTATTTTACGTTTCTCTTATGTTTGGTCCATACAGGAGTCTTTAAAAAAATTTATGACTTTGGCCAGACATACATGTGTAGTACACATGTATTATATAATCCCTGCTAACTGGGAGGCTGAGGTTGATGGAGTGCTTGAGCTTAGAAGTTCTGAGCCACAATAGGATAAAGGCCAATAAGGTATTCACAGTCAGTCTGGCACCAATATGGTAATTCACTCTTGAGTGAATTACTATCTGCCTGCAAAAGGAGGGGCCAAACAGGCCCAGTTTGGAAACAGAGCAACTATATGGATGAGTAGGGGGATTGGGCCTGTGAGCAGCTGCTGTACTTCCAGCCTAGGTGAGGTAGAGTGACCAAATGATGATGGTGGTGGTAGTATGGTGATGGTAGAGAGGAGAGCGTGTTGGGCCTGAAGTTAGAGAGCCCTTAATCCAAATTCAACCTCAAACATTCACTAGTTATGTGACCTTGGACAATTCAGTTGACCTCTGTTTGCCAAAGTTTTCCTCAACTATTAAATGAGAATAATAATAGGACCTTTCTCATAGGGCTGTTTTGAGGATCAAGTGAAATAATATTTGTAAAGCACTTAGCACAGTGCCTACCACATAATAGGTGCTAGATAACCACATATTTTAATGATAATGATAAAAATAACATAATTATTCTAATCTCCATCTAGAAGTAGATATGTCATTTTTTCCAAACTTCTCACTTTAAAAACTGGGAAATCAAGGGACAGAGGCTGAGTCAGGACTAGACCTTATATATTCCAGCTCATATCCTTTCCACTGAATCATGCTGATTTCCAATAACCTCTATCAAGGATTTTATTGAATTTTTTTTTTTTTTTTAGTGAGGCAATTGGGGTTAAGTGACTTGCCCAGGGTCACACAGCTAGTAAGTATTAAGTAAGTGTCTGAGGCCAGATTTGAACTCAGGTACTCCTGACTCCAGGGCCAGTTCTCTATCCACTGCACCACCTAGCTGCCCCCAATTTTATTGAATTTTTAAAAACTATTCCCGGAGTTTAAACCATATTTAACCAAAGCTCCTATATCATTTAAACTTTCGTTATCATAATTGATATGTATAAGATATGAGATGTAAAAGAGACAATTGGTGACTTATGACACTAACTCAAAAAGCCAGGAACACATACATACGCACATGCACATGTATATGTGATATGTATGATCATATATTTATCATTATTTCTTTTTTGAGACTTATGTTTTCTATCCTAATTTCTATTCGTTTTTTCTATAAAAAAGTTCTATTACTTTTTAGACATTTTTAATTTTCTTTCTATTGTATCATTATTTTTAGAGAATCAGATGATATATTTGCACTGTTCTATTTTTAAATTTAGTTTTTATTGTTTTATTCATTTAACTTTAAAACATAACAATCATTCTTTGTTTTGTGTCCTTTTCTGGAATTCTTGCTTATTTTTCCTCTTTTCTTTTCTCACTATTGCTTTATCTGTTTGAGAGAGAGTTTCTTTACAGTCTTGATTTTTAAAGCTTTTTGTGTTCTGCTCCTTTTATTTTGTGTAACATGAGTAAGCTACAAGGAGACAACCACAGATTTAGTGTTCTCCCTGACCACCATCTCCAACGTAGTGGAGACATTTGGTAACTCATATTTTAAAATATTTTTATATAACTGAGTGCTAGGGATTATTGTTTCTATGCATTAGCTCCTCACTGGCCCTTCCAGTGTCTTGTTCTATCATAATTTGGCAACTTCTCCTTGGATTTTCACATTATTCCAATTGCTTGCCAAATTTGGAGTTCAGTATCTGTTTTCTAAGTCCTAGGACATTTTCTTTATTTTCCTTAATTAATTTACATCCTAGTTCATAGTATTTATCACTTCTCCATCTATTACCCACGTGCTATGGGAACTTCAAGGTACATATGTTGATGTATCCTCAAATACCCCAACTTCACAGTTTGTCAATCTACTCAGTCAGGGAAGTAGCACAGTGCATATAGTACTGAACATAGAGTGGAAACAAAACAAAACAAAGCAAAACAAAACAAAACAAGTTCAAATACTTAGTTTGACCCTGGACAAATCACTCAAACTCTGTCTTCCTCTGTTCTTTTATTTATAAAATAGAGATAATAATAGCACCAATATCCCAGAGTTCTGGTAAAATGAAGTTAGGTAATATTAATACATTGCTTTAGAAAGTTTAAAGTGTTATATAAATATGAACTCATTATATTTCTTGTTATTATATTCAGTCTATGTAGTCTATTCCCCATCTTACCTCAGAGAAGATCATATTCTTGAACTTGTCACCATTTACAAGTGTTACAGTTCCTTGTGCTTGCACTATGAAATTCCTTTGTTTGAGGTTTTATTATTCAATACTCCCCTCCTTATAAGCTCTAATTCTGTTTTTCAATTTTACTGTGTCTTTTAATATTTCTGCCCCTCAGGTTGTTTGTTTGTTTGTTTGTTTTTTGGTGAGGCAAGTGGGGTTAAAAGACTTGCCCAGGGTTACACAGCTAGTAAGTATCAAGTGTCTGAGGCCAGATTTGAACTCAGGTCCTCCTGATTCCAGGGATGATACTCTATCCAATGTACCACCTAGCTGTCCTTCCTCAGTTCTTTTTTTCCCCTCGGTTCTTTTATAATCCATGATTCCTACATTAGCTGTACTTTCCTCCCTTCCCTGTCTCAATGCCTTAATGAATCTGTTTAATTCCATGGAATGTTCAATACTGGAATCTCTTGCACCCTTGACATATTTGCTGACCATATTTTGTAACCTTAACCTTGGATTACTCCCAACATTAACTTCCTTACACTGTATTCATGTGGTGCTGCACAGATTCATGAAAATGTTCTGAGTTCAATACAAATATATGTGGCATTATATCAACTGCAAAGGAATAAATAGAGGAGAACAAGTCTAATTTTGTTATTTGTGCTGTTGAAACAATTTGAAAGACATAATTTCTTGGTAATTTAATCATTTTTAAATAAAGCTAGTATGTTATTAATAAGGTCAGTGGCACTCTCAAATGCCAAAGACCCTGCATGGTGGTGGGCTAACAATTCAGATATTCTTGGAAGAGTGGGAATTCCAGGGGGTGGTAATCAACTCTGATTGGTCAACAGTTAATGAGAGAGAATGAATATCATAATGAGATTTGGGTTCATTCTAATGACAGTCTTGTAAGTATGTGACTTGGATCATCCAAGTCTTGGTTAAAGAGACTCATCAATTTATATATCAAAGAGTGAATCCACTTTTGCCTCACACCTGTCTGTCTGAACAAAAGAAAGGACAGTAATTCACCAACTCTCATCCTGATTGCTTAAGTTTTTGTCCAAGATTTTCCATACTAGTTTATTTCTGGATGAGGAAGTTGAAAAGGTAGAGAGACCTTGATCTTGTCTCAATAATTAGTTAGTAAATCAAGAGAGAAATAATAATTTCTCTGCTTTTCTTACAGGTGAATTGGTTTTGTAAAAATAAAATTATAGAAAATGGGAGAATTGGTAAAGAAATTAAACCCCACAATCAATTTTGTGTAATAAAAACAATTTAAAAGAATATGTATGTGTATATGTATATGTATATATACATAGATACATGTGTACATATTTATACATAGATATGTATGTATATATACATATACACATATATACACATAGGTATGTACAAATGTGTGTATGATGAGAATTTTGATGAAAAAGCAACAAAAAATACACTCACAATATCAGACAAGTCATAAATAAAACTTACAATGTAAAAATAGTTTAAAAGGGGGTCAGCTAGATGGTGCAGTGGATAGAGCACCGGCCCTGGAGTCAGGAGTATCTGAGTTCAAATCCGGCCTCAGACACTTAACACTTACTAGCTGTGTGGCCCTGGGCAAGTCACTTAACCCCAATTGCCTCACTAAAGAAAAAAAAAAGTTTAAAAGGAGAGTATACTATGTTGGAAAGCACTACACACAATGAAATGACATATTATTAAATATAAATGTACCATATGGTACCACATCTAAATAAGTTTATTGGCTGGGTAAAATAAAACCCAGCCAAATTGAAAAATGACTTTGTTCTTCTTCTTTCAAAGGTGGATTAATCAAATATAAAAATAAACAAAAAGAAGAAAATATGTAGGACTAAATAGACTATAAGGAAACATGTTGGAAAAACTTAAGATGTCTTCTTAATAGGAATATGAAGGAATATACATATTACTGAGCATCAAATGTAACCTTTAAGAAAGGTCTCAACTATCCAGAGCAACATTTAATTGTGATAGCAAAAACACCCATTATTATGATAATTTTATACACACATATATGGGATGTGCAGAAAATATAATTATTTTTAGAAATCATCTAAATTCTTTCAGTTATAAATCTGATTTTTTTTTACCTAAAAGGAATTAAATACATTTCCTTCACCATGATAAAATGCTTCTTATTCACTTATTGAATAGAAAAGAATGGTAAGCACTAATTTAAAAACCCAAAATTATCTATTAATTTGCAATGACTAAAAATGAAAAAAAAATTTAGCATGTCACCAGTTCATTTCAATGATTGTCTTTAAAACCTGATCAATATACATTTCTTTTTAAAGGGGCTTAACCTTTGTACTGAAATTTATTATATCTGAAACTTCATATTAGTATTTACTATAGGTTATCTTCATAGATCATTCTTTATCTTCATCAATTATAATATAGCTTATTAGCTAGTATTGAAAATATATATATTTTTCATTTCAAAGCTTTTAACCTTAATTTCCTTTAATCCTTTAAAATGTTTTGCACCATTTTTATTTCCCCAATATATCTCTTCCATCTATTCATCCATTTCTTTTTTCTTGTTCTCTTGTTCTCTTCCTTCTTCCATTTCCCCTCCCTTTTCCTTCTTTTTTTATCCTTCCTCTCTTATTCTCTCCATTCCTCCCTTCCTTTTCCCTCCCTTTTTCCTTTCCTTTCCTTTCCTTTCCTTTCCTTTCCTTTCCTTTCCTTTCCTTTCCTTTCCTTTCCTTTCCTTTCCTTTCCTTTCCTTTCCTTTCCTTTCCTTTCCTTTCCTTTCCTTTCCTTTCCTTTCCTTTCCTTTCCTTTCCTTTCCTTATTTTCTCAGTTTGTGTCATTAGCCCTTAGCACAGTGACACATAATACATTCAGAATAAATACTTGTTGATTGAATACAAGGCCCAGAGAGAGAACTAACAATAGTAGGTAGAAATGGAAAAGCAGCAAAATTTGTCTTCTTGTAAGGAATAATTACCTAATGATTAGAGTTCCATAAAATAGAATAGGATATGTCAAAGTGTAGTGTACTCCACATAACTGGTTATCTTCAAGAAAACAAAAATTGAATTATCAATTTGGCCCTGAAGTGATAGTGATTCATTTATGCTCTTTGTATTATGTAGTGACTAAGGTTACTTGATCTCTGTTCCTCGAGTCTCTCTTTACTCCAACCCATATTATACTTAGTTGCCTAGGTGATTAATTTTTCTATGCCTGGGATATTTCCTCTCCTCATTTCTGACCCTTGTTCTCTCTGGCATCCTTTTGTAACAAGAATTCCTATGACTGCCACCATTGTTACTTGCCCTCTTAGATTACCTTCCTACACTGTTACTATCTTAAACTATACACTTACTACAATGTATATATGTATATATTTGTATGTTTTCTTTCCCATTTTAATGTGAGCCTAGAATCAAGAAGACATGAATTAAAATCTGACCTTGGACATTAGCTGTGTGACTCTCAGAAAATGACCTAACACTTTGCATCAGTTTCCTCATATGTAAAATGAGCTGGAGAAGGAAATGGTAAACCACTCCAGTATCTTTGCCAAGAAAACCCCAAATGTGATCACAAAAAGTCAGACATGATTGAAATGACTGAAGAACAATTCAGTGACATAAGGGAGCAAAGGATTCAAGTATAGAGGGTCAAGTAATATTAAACTTATTCATTCAGAGATTGAGATGGGGAGATAAGAGAGTGTAGTGAGTACAATAGTAAAAGCTTGGGAAAGAATGTCCTCAGGGATAGATAATTGGAATCCTGGTGAGGATGGAAAACAGAGTTAGAGTTGCAAGGCATTGGAAAAAAATGGAATAATCAAAATTATGATCATATAGAGACATTTCAGAGTTCATGGACATGGAAGTGAGTGTATAGCTGAGGTAGGATGCCAGTTTTTGAATTGAGTTGATTGAAGAACTGGAAAGTTAGATTTTTTTAGGATTAATTTATACATGTTGAATTCCCTTAAAATGAAGTCAGGAGATGAAGTAGTGACAAAGACTATGAGCTAGGCACTAAGCTAAATGAATAAAGATAGAGAATGTTTTGGGGGTTGGTAGATAACTGACATCAGGATCTGAACTGGGTGATAAATCTGAATAATATGGATCATAAAGGAGGATAGGTTGCTATGTTACGGATGTGGAGAGAATGTTTGGAGGTGGCAATGAGGGACAAATAATATGTCATCTCCCTGATCATGACCAGTGAGTTAAGGGATATTGAAATGTGGCCAGAGAGTCAGTGTCATAAGAAGGGAATCAGGAATCAGTGAATAACAGAAAATGAAAGAAGTAGAATGAGAAAGAGAATATTTATGATGAAATCAAATTTGTTACTTGTAGAAACAGCAATCGAGAGTACATAGCAGAAGGGAGTGAGTAGAGGTATAGAGGGACATTGTAAGGGTGCAGTTGAGGGGGATTAGAGTAAAGGAGCAGGAAGTTAGAAATCGGGAATGGGTTTAGTAAAACGGCAGCTGGGAATTAAGAACTACAGATATGGAGAGAATAGTATGGGGGAGCCAAGATGGTGGAAGAAAGAGGGAGTCAAGATGGTAGACGAAAGACATTAAATGCACAGAGCTCCTGATACAATTGCCCCCCCCCCAAAGCAATAAAAGAATCCCTGGAGCAGAAACACCCACAAAAATACAGGCTGAGATTATTTTCCAGCCATAAACAGATCAAAGTGGGCTACCGGTAAAGTCCAACCCAGTGATCATGCCAATAGAGACCCCAGGCACGCTGCACTAGAGGAATTTAACCCCAAGCCTCTGAATCAGGTGCAGCATCAGTGTCTTCTGGAACTGAGCTTGTGGTAGGGTGAGAGGGCTGAACAGTTGGCCAGGGAGGAAGTGCAGGGGTGTCAGAGCGACCTAGGGAGGAATTCGGCTGTCTATCCCCAGTGGGGAACCAGAAAGAAATCCTGAGTGGCAGGAGGCCCAGTTGGGAATGGGCACAGGCTCGTTGAAGCTAAGAACCACACCACAGAAAGCTTTGCTGGTTGGTGGTTTAGTAAGTAGGCTTAAGGTTATCTTTGGACCAGAGAACAGGTCAGGCAAGAGAAAAACCTACCCTCCTTCAAACCAAAACACTGGGGACAGTAGTATAGCCTAGATGCAAGCCCCTAAGTGGGGAGTTAAAAGTCAAGTAAAAGATGGCAAGATAAGCAAACAAAGAAAGTTCAGAACTATAGAAA
Organism: Dromiciops gliroides; assembly: GCF_019393635.1. Lineage (NCBI taxonomy): Eukaryota > Metazoa > Chordata > Mammalia > Microbiotheria > Microbiotheriidae > Dromiciops > Dromiciops gliroides. Next base: position 364,944,624 of record NC_057863.1, on the reverse strand, counting down.
GTTTCTTCAGCAACAAGGAAGATCAAGCTGCACCCTCAGAAGAGGACAACAACCTCAGGGCCCCTACATCCAAAGCTCCAAAGAAAAATATGAACTGGTCCCAGGCCATGGAAGCTCTCAAAAGGGACTTTGAAGAGAAAGTAGGAAAGATAGAAGGGAGATTTAGAGAGAGGGAGGAAAAAATGAAAAGAGAAATGAGAGCAATGCAGGAAAGTCATGAGAAAAAAGTCAACAGTTTGAAAAGTCATATGGAAAAGGAGATAAAAAAGCTGTATGAAGAAAATAATTGCCTAAGAATTAGGATTGAACAAATGGAAACTAGTGACCTTTTGAGAAACCAAGACACAGTAAAGCAAATCCAACTGAATGAAAAAATAGAGGGCAATGTGAAATATCTCCTTGGAAAAACAGCTGACCTGGAAAATAAATCCAGGAGAGATAATTTGAAAATCATTGGACTACCTGAAAACCAGGACCAAAATAAGAGCCTAGACATCATCCTCCAAGAAATTGCAAGGGAAAATTACCCTGATATTCTAGAAGCAGAAGGTAAAATAGAAATTGAAAGAATCTAACAATCACCTCCTGAAAGAGATCCCAAAAGGAAAAACCTCCAGGAATATTATAGCCAAATTCCAGAGCTCTCAGGTCAAGGAGAAAATATTGCAAGCAGCTAGAAAAATGGAATTCAAATACTGTGGAGCTCCAATAAGGATAAAACAAGATCTAGAAGCCTCTACATAAAGGACAGGAAGGCATGGAATATGATATTCCAGAAGGCAAAGGAACTGGGACTACAGCCAAGAATCACGTATCCATCAAAACTGAATATAATCTTTCAGAGGAAAAAATGGGATTTCAATAAACAAGAGGACTTTCAGGCATTTGTGATGAAAAGCCCTGAAATGAATAGAAAATTTGACTCTCAAATACAAGACCCTGGAGAAGCATAAAAAGGTAAACAGGAAAAAGAAACCATGAGGGACATTAAAAGGTTAAACAGTTTACATTCTTACATGAGAACATAATACTTCCAACTCATAAGAACTTTCTCAGTAAGGAATACACAGAGGACACAGGTCTGAACTGAATATGAAGGGATGATATCTGTAAAGAATTCATTTTTTGTTTATCCTTGTTCTTTGTGGGGCAAACAGGGTGGGGTGTCTTATGTCTGGGGCCGGATTTGGGCTCGAGGCCTCCTGGGTCCATGGCTGGTGCTTTGTCCACTGTGCCACCTGGCTAACCCATGATGACATCTTTAAAATAGAATTGAGGGTTAGGAAGAATAGACTGGGGGAGGGGGAAGGGGAGAAGTGGACCGGGGAGAGGTAGTTCACATGAAGGAAACAAGAAAAAAGCTTATGGAGGGAAGGAGAAGAGGGGGAAGGAATAGGCCAGTGAGTGAACCTTACTATCATCAGAATTGGCTCAAAGCGGGAATAACATACATACTCAAGTGGGTATGGTAATATATTTTTGCCCTGTGCAAAAGTAGGTGGGGAAGGAGATGGGGGAGGTGGGAGAAGAGGGGAAGGAGGGAAGGGAAGTTTTGGGGAGGGAGCTGCAAAAAAGCAAAACACTTTAGAGGAAGGTGAAGATGTTCTGCATAACAGCACATTGTAGGAGATATATTGAATTGCTTGATTTCATAGGGAGAGTTGAAGAGGGAGGGAGGAAGAAAAATGTAAGAAAACAGAATTACCTAAAAGACCTTAACCTCATCAGAGTGGGCTCAAGGAGGGAATAACATACATACACTATTGGGAGGAGTAATTTATTTAACCCTTTAGGAAAGTAGGAGGGGAAGAGGATAAGGAGGAAGTGTGAATGAAGGGAGGGTAGAGTAGGGGAAAGAGCAGTCAGTAGCAAAATACTTTTGAGGAGGAATAGGGCAAAATAAGATAGAAAATAGAGTAAATATCATTGGAAGGGAATAGGATGGAGGGAAATAGTTATGATTATTGACTACAATGGCAAAACATATGAGACCTACTTTGCTGGGTTATTGTGAAGAAAATTCTTCATCAAATTTGAGATACTATATAAAAGTTATAATGAACAGGATGCTATCAGAAAAACCTGGAAAGACCTACATGAACTGAGGCAGAGAGAAATGTTCTGTATACAAAATAACAGCGATAGTGTAAAGATGATCTGCTGGGAAGCATGTGGTTATTTTCAGCAAGGCAATGATCCAATATAACTCTGAAGGACTTATGAAAATTGCAATACACCTACAGAGAAAGAACTGATGGTATCTGAAAACAGACTGAAACACATTTTTTTTTGGACAAGTCCTTAATCTGAAGTCTTGTTTTTATATGTTTTCTCTCACAACCTAGCTAATGTAGAGATGTTTTCCATGACTACTCATGTATAACTTACATTGAATTGCTTGAGTTCTTAGGGTGGGGGGTGGTAAGTGAGGGAGGAAGAGAATTTGGAACACAAAGTTTTAAAAGATTGATGCCAAAATTTCCTTTTACATGTAATTTGGAAAATAAAATTATAAATGAGAATGACACGGGAGTATACATACCTGAAGAGATATCCAGTGAAGAAGTCATGTTATCATGTTGAAGGTCCTCCCTTGAGATCCAATCTTGTGGTAGGTGGTAATGTGTCTTGTAATTTCCAGGAAAGCAACTTCATGGAAGACAGGAGCAAGTGAAGGTGTATACCCTAGGGGAGTCTGGTTAAGAGGCAGGAGCTAGCAAGAGGAAGTGGATCTGGTATGGAGATGGTTTTTTGAAAAATACTACCTAGGGTGAGTCTGATCCTAAGCTGGTGCATGGGCCTCATTTAAGGCCCAGAAAGGAAGACTGGTAAAGGGATTGTCAGTTTGAACATCAATTTACATATTAAGAGTATGCACTAGAAACACTGTGCTAAGCACTGGGCATAAAGAAATTATAGTTTCATCAAGTGAAAAAGGTACTCAACTATTAACTGTAATTGTTCTATTTTCATAAGTATAATTTTCAAATTTACACGTGTAAGACTATCTTTATAAATGATTATAATAACTGACATTTATATAATACTTTAAGTTTTAGAAAGGATTTTACATCTCATTTAATTTTCACAATAACCCTGGGAAATGGGTGGTATTATTATCTTCACACTGCAGATAGGGCAACAGGCATAGAAAGCTTAAGGGATGACAAGATTGAAGCAGATGGCAGGTATCTACAATAAAATTTCTAAGTCTTCCTGACTCCAAGTCCAGTACTCACTGCACCCTGCTGTATGTTGTCACATAATCATATGATTTAAGAATCTGAAGGGATCTCAGAAGCCATCTAGTCCAACCAACATATGAAAGAGGTACTTGTATTATATCTGACAAGCAGTTGTCCATTTACTGTTTGTTACTTTCTAATGAGAGGGGACTCAGCATCTCTTCTAGGCAGCCAGTGCATCTACTTTGCCATACATCTGATAGGATTTTTATTTCACTTGGCACTGAGGCTAAATTTTCTTTTTCACAACTTCTACCTATTGCTCCTGTCTCTGCAAACAGAAATAATCTAATTCCTCCTCCATGACAGCCCTCCAAATACTGGACACCCCAGAAGTCTTAAAGCATTTGAAACTGTAATGACTTTAAAGTTTAAAACTGTATTATGACTTTTGGGGACACTGTTTTTAAAGAGATCCATATTATGTGGCTCATCTGCATGTCCTCTACCCTGTGTCTTCCTTTCTCTAAGCTAAACAAACCCCTTTTCCCTACTTGATTCTCATGTTACAGAGGATTTTTTTGTCCACTTAAAACCATTAGTAATTGAGTTGTTTATGGTGAAAGAAACAATATAATAATGATATTCTCATCTGAATCCCATTTCTTGTTCATTTTAAGCAGAGCAACAGAACTTTATCTTTTAGGATTACTCCTAAGAAACCCATCTATGATACTATAGGAAAACAATTGCTTGTAACATACATAAAATGTCCAGGCTTAAAGTCTACAATTTGATAAAAATTGCTTTTGTGTTACCAGGAAAAATGCCACGAGTATGTTGCAAGATTTTTTTATCATGTTCCCATGTATGTAATCACATCTGTGAACACATTAGGGGTATAGAGTTACTGGCATATGTTTCCAAGTGTGTTCTATTATATTCTAACTGTAATTTTCTGAACACTAATTTACAGCTGTACTTTGAGCTTACTTCTACAACACTGAAGTAAATACTGTATATATTTCAGGAATTCTATACAAAATTATATATTTGATAACAGAGAGACTGCTAATTCGGTAAACATTGCATGGATGCATTGTATTCACAGTTGTGCCATATGAGTTCTGCACAGCTGGCACACGGTGGAAGGAAATTTTGTATACATTAATATTTTGCAGTTCTATCCTTGATTCCCATGCCACACACTTTGTCTATGAATGGGACAATGCTCCAGAGTTTGATCAGGAATTTAAACCATGCCTGGGATGTCCATTTTAGAGATAGGAGAAGTGCAACAAAGAATGACTAAATATCTAACTAAGGTAACACAATAAATCAATAACAGATCAGGGAGAGGAAGTACATTGCATTATTCTGACTGAATCACAGTCAATCTCATAATGGGCTGGACAACCACTCTTCAAATTTCAGGTTTTCTCTGGGGGAAGTAGCATGTGCAAAATACAAGATGCTGCTCTCTAAAGAAATGGCAGTGATATAGTATGATGGCAGCAATTTTAAGCTGTTAATAGAGACCCTTTTTAGAGGGTCTTTAAAGATCCTCTACTTTTTTTGTAGATGTAGAAACTAGAGCCCAGAAATTTAAGGGACTTATCCAGGGTCACACAGAATTTGAACTCTGCACTCTTCACTCCAAATATAGTCCTTTTCTACTGTACCATCTTGCCTTCCAAATCATATCAGGTGTCAAAATACCATACTTCACCTTTGAAACAAAAGATGCTTATCATCATTTCCCTCTCCATTTTTATTGCTCCAGGCACTGGATAAGGAAAGGAAAGGGCCTTGTCTATATTTAATGAATTGCAGCTTAGTAGTCTCCAAGGCATTAAGGGTATCCATATATACTGTTAGAATGCATTTTCAGTTCAATTACTTTGAAAGCTTGGATAATAGAAGAGCGCTTGTAGTATGAATAACAAAATTATTTTCTTTAATAGCCACAGGAAGCTCAGTTAGTCACTGCAGCAAATGTTGATTTCACTTACCTGTTTGCAGGAGGTGCAAGGATCATTTAAAATATATAACTTAGTCTCTGAATATACTTTTGGTGTTCTCTTCATCCCTCCGCAGCCCTCGTATAAGTTTATTTTATAGGATAAATGATTGCCTGGGTAGACGGTGTCAATCATCATGAAAGATCTCTATCACGTTATTCAAACTTACCCATTCCCACCCTGACCTTTCACATCTCCTCTGTATTTGTGCATTTTTAAAAATACTTTTCATTCCCCCCCCCCACTCCCACCCCCTTTTCATACACCATCACCAATCTGGGAAGTTCTTGCTTCCCTGTGTAAAACTTGTATAAAAACAACAGCAGTAAATAATCCCTCCAGGAGCTATTCCCTCACTCCTTCACCAGCATGCCATGTAACTCTCATTATTGGTAATGGGAGTTATGCACGCACATCAAACAGAGAACAGACCCCTTAGTGTAAACTTTTTGACAGAAGTCTCTGAAACAACTTTTCAAAAACTGTGTCTCGTTTATTTCCCTCTTCTTTCCCCCCTGGTTTTATGTCAGTCATCAATCGAGCAGAAGACAACTCATTTCATTTCCGTGACAGACCATGATGGACTTGTGTTGCAACCCTGACTTAGGTTGAGAACTTCGATTTCTCAAGTTGAAAGCTTGAATGTCCCATGCTTGGAAGAGCTATTGATCCGATGTAGATGGACAGCTCAAGAGGAACTGATACATTCCTTAGAGCACTTTCCCACCCCACCCCCCTTCCCTTTCCTGACCACTTACACAATGTAGTTTTTCTTGGAGTTCATTGTCATTTACAAACTTTAAGTCTAGCATCTAGAAGATACTTTGGGTGTCTTTTTAACACAATTTTTTCACCCTAACTTTTGCTCCCGAGTTGGATTTCAGAGCAAATGAACATTCATACAAGCTTGACTATTTCTTATTTTCCCTTTCAAACTTTCTGCAGAAATGTACAGTATAACATTTTCAGAATTTGTTAATACAGGATTATTATGGCATTTAAAAGCCTTCACAGAAGGCCTCTAAACCAGTTTTCCGGACTGATGACACATGACTCTCTCCTGTACTCTTAGTTCTAGAAAAACTAACTTATTTGTGGTCTTCTGTAAGTGCTGTTCTGTGTTTCACCTTTATATCTGCACAGACTTTCCCCTCTGCTTGAAATTCTCTCCCTCCTTCACGCCAACTCACAAAACCCTAGCTTCTTTCAAAGAATTCAAATATCACCTCCAACAGAAGTCATCTCCTGGTTGCCCTCAGTTGTAAATGCTCTCACCATGTCAAAATTATATTTATTCAATATAATGTGTATATACATATGTATGTAGGTATTGATATTTCCCACTTGTGTGTAAGTTCTTAGAGGTAAGGGATTTTTTCCATTTTGTTTTTGTATCTAAAGTGCAGAACACTGTTATTAGTATGCAGTAATGCTCAATAAATGCATCTTATTTGAATTGACTTCATTTAAATAATTCCTCATATGACAATATACTGCTGTTGTTTGTCTATCCTTTTCTATTTATTTATTTATTCATTCATTCATTTATTTATTTTTGCAGGGCAATGAGGGTTAAGTGACTTGCCCAGGGTCACACAGCTAGTAAGTGTCAAGTGTCTGAGTCAAATTTGAACTCAGGTCCTCCTGAATCCAGGGCCAGTGCTTTATCCATTGGGCCACCTAGCTGCCCCCAATTGTCTCCCCTTTTCTAAAAGGATCAATGACATCACAGACCATGTCTTGACTTGCTCATCAATTGGAATTAAATGAGGCAGAGTTGCATAACCTCACTCTCACTTCCAGTCATCTAAATCTACTGGAAAGACAAAAGCGAGGATGACTGGCAATGGCCCATGGCTTCTTCAATGTCTGACCAAACTCTAGGTGATCCAGAGTACCTGCTTCAGCCACCTTCGTGGACATTGGAAAAAATCCTTCTCATTTGCCCATTCTACCAGGGGAAGCCTTTACATGTTTGGGGCAGAAATCTCTGTCACTCACAACAGGTTTGAGGCCTTTTGGTTATCCTCAGCCTGGCTTAGCCTGTCTGCCATAATAATTTTACCTGGGTGTGGCTGCTATGGATTCTATAGCTTCTTGGAGCCACAGGTGAGAGTTCAGTGACAGGTAGATGAGCAGACCTGAAAAGGGCTCAGCAATCCCTCATAGTAGAGCTGCTAGTCCTCTCTGAATACCCCAGATAGAAACTATAAGGAATAAGATTCATACTTTCTATCAAAATTAACATATAATAATATAAAATTGAAAACTGATTTTATAACTTTTTTTTTTTTTTGGTGAGGCAATTGGGGTTAAGTGGCTTGCCCAGGGTCACACAGCTGGTAAGTGTCAAGTGTCTGAGATTGGATTTGAACTCAGGTCCTCCTGAATCCAGGGCTGGCGTTCTATCCACTGCACCACCTAGCTGCCCTGAAAATTTATTTTAATTCTATTTTTAAGACTTAACAAAGCTGACATAGGTTTACTACTCTTCCATGCTGTGTGAGCCTAGAATTTTTACTCTTGTAACTTCACCCTTCACTCACATGTAAGATAAACTTAGAGAGAGAGAGAGAGAGAGAGAGAGAGAGAGAGAGAGAGAGAGAGAGAGAGAGAGAGAGAGAGAAGTTCTTTGGGGGCAGCTAGGTGGTACAATGGATAGAGTACTGGCCCTGGAGCCAGGAGGACCTGAGTTCAAATAAGGCCTTAGACACTTGACACTTGATAGCTGTGTACTTTGTGCAACTCTTCTATGTGCAATACACTTAACCCTGATTGCCTCAGACATGCAGGGTCATCTGCGGTTATCTTGATGTATATCTTGGAACTAGACCTAGATGACTTTGGAGGAGAGAGGTTGATGACCTTGCACAGCCCTTCTTTACTTACATCCAATTCACTGCAAGTCATGACATCACCTCCCAATGTCATGGTCCTTTTTGGACAAATAACAACAACAGCTTAAACGTCAAGATTTTATCTTAACTCCAACCTTTGCTCAAGTAGCCTTTGGTCATTTGCATCTCAATTCTATTATTTCAATTTTTGTCTCCACCCTGATATTGTCCACCTTTGTAACCTTATCCACCTTAACATGATTTAGCTATCTGCTAAGACAATTTACCAGGCTGTAGCTACTGTGCATGTTATAGCTTCTCAGAACCATAGGAAAGAGTTGAGTGAAGGTGTACAACAAAGGTGGAAGAGAAGCCCTGAACAGAAGCCCTTACATCAGAAATACTAGTCCTCCCTGAACTCCCCATACACCCCAGGTTGAGGATAATTCACAAGCCTTAACCTTTTGGTGAGGTAGAAGGATTTTTTACCTCACTTAGAGCTTGGTGATATTTCTAATACATCAGGATCATTCCCTGCTTCCCAGGCCATGGCTGGTGGTCTTGACTTCAGTCCTACCACTGGACTTCAATGACTCAGGAAGAGAGAATGAGGCTGAGTACTCTGTGAAAATCTGCTTCACTTAAATCCAATTGAGGAGCAAGTCAAGACATTACCTATGATGTCACTGGTCCTTTTGGAAAAGGAAGGAAGAACAATGTCACCCACCATCCACTCAACCTACATTCTAGTTGATTCGACCAAAGCTGCTACAAACTACTTCCACTGTCTGTAGCCTAATCCTATTATTTGAGGATCATTTTGATTTTCTGTAAGGAACTCAGGTGACTCTCATCCCACCTCCTCATTAAAATATTTACTAATTGGGATTGTCTTGCCTTTGCCAGGGGAGGTCCAAATGTTATACTATCAGACAAATCAGAAGGAAGACACATTTAGGTTTAAATGACTCCAACAACCTAGATTAGATGTCATTTGGCTGAACTGAGGCAGCCATTTCCACCTGATCTGTGAACAGATTTTGCTCAGAAATTTGGAACCTCAGTCTACCTTTATAATCTTCTAGCAATACAATGTCAACAGTCACACCTTGAACAATTAAGTTGTAGTTTAGATTTAATTTACAAACTGTTGAATTACCCAATTTGGGTACCCATTAAAATATATTTTCATGGGCAGCTAGATGGCGCAGTGGTTAAAGCACTGGCCCTGGATTCAGGAGTACCTGAGTTCAAATCCGGCCTCAGACACTTGACACTTACTAGCTGTGTGACCCTGGGCAAGTCACTTAACCCCCATTGCCTGCAAAAAAAAAACAAAAACCAAAAAAATATATATTTTCATAAAGTGGCTACTAAAAACAACATCTGAGAAGTTTTAGTCCTTTGTGAGTGGATAAAGTTGATAGTAAACCACCTTGAAAATGGACATGAGATATCTTGAACTTCCAATCAGTTTCTTGTGAGGTCAGAACTATACATTTTGCAGAGGGAGGATAGAGATGTTCAAATCTCTTACTTAATTCATACCTAAGTAAACATAGACTTTCTCCTTATCCAAAAAAAACCACAATAGAAAACAAAACAAAACAAAAAAACCCACATAGTTCCCAGATAGCCCCAAATCCCAACTTTTAATTGATAGTTCAATTGTGGTTTACAATTATTTTTGTTCCATTTCTGGGAAACACCGTCCTATATGGTTGATGTAAGTAGACTGAAATATATTACTAATTACTTGTGTGTGAAAAGAGACAGCCAGGCCTACTGAGTAGAAGGCCAGACTAGGAATTGAGTCCTTCATCACATAATATCTTTGTAACTATGGGCAAGTTATTATTTCATAATGCTACTAACAACTCTCTAGGCTATGTGGTGGAGATTTGATGGGGACTTAGTGCTGTATTTGGAATCAGAGGAATTTAGCAGATCCCAGACATTACCACTTATATTTCTGTGTCCTTGGGTGCCATGTTACTCAACGATAAAATGAAGAGATTGGACTAGATGACTTCAGAGATTCTTTTGTTCTTTAAATTGATGATTCTATTCATTACAGAATAGTTGTTGAGTTCTCTATATTATTACAGGGAGAGTTCTCAGTATTATCAATTGACAAGCATTACAAATGTAAAAAGAGAAAAAGGAGAAGAGGAGAGAAGAGCATAGAAAGGAGTAGAAGAAAGAGGGAAAAAGAGTAGAGGAGGGAGAGTAGAGAATAGGGAAAAGGAAACAAAGGAAAAAGAAAAGAAATGACCCCTAATCTCAGAGTTTACATTATGTTGGTGTAGACAGTATTTACCTACATGTTGGTATAAACAGAATAAATACAAAATTAATATGATATGGTTATGTACTAGTTACAGAGCAATTTAGTGGATCAAGGATAACTTTGTGTAGACAGTAGTGTGTTGAGCTATCTTGAAGAGAAAAAGTTCTGTAAATTGGAAATATTTGGCACCCAAAACTAAATAAACACTATCAAAATATGTGAATAAGAGGTACCAGATAAGACATCAGTAATCATATGTGTAACTTGAAAAGGAAGTAAGCTTTTCTTGCCACTAGAGAGAGGAAGAACTGATGGACAGCTTGTATTATATTGCTAGTAAGGGAGGCAGAGTAGAAAGTACACTAACATGGAGTCAGAAGAGGCTTCTATTTTTGGTTCCAGTACTAACTTGTTGCATGATCTCAGGCAAGCCATTTAACATCTCCTTGCCTCAGTTTGCTCATCTGAAAAAAAGGGAGCAGAACTTGATGCTTCTAAAGTCTCTTTGAATTCTTATATTCTAAGTGTTTCTGGAAATTTCATGACCTTTTTCAAGTCTGTTTTTGGTGTTTCTCTGCCTAATGTAAAACTATACCCCAAAGGTTTTTTTTGTTTTGTTTTGTTTTTTTTGCAGGGCAATGGGGGTTAAGTGATTTGCCCAGAGTCGCACAGCTAGTTAAGTGTGAAGTGTCTGAGGCCAGATTTGAACTCAGGTACTCCTGAATCCAGGGCCAGTGCTTTATCCACTGCACCACCTAGCTGCGCCCCCCCCCCCCACAAGTTTTGATAGGTTTATATCCTTTGCAATCTCAGTCCAGACCACTACTGATCAGCCAGCACCCCTGAAACCCAGTCAATTTGTGTGTGTGTGTGTGTGTGTGTGTGTGTGTGTGTGTGTGTGTGTGTGTTTTGGTGAGGCAATGAGGGTTAAGTGGCTTGTCCAGGATCACACAGCTAGTAAGTGTCAAGTGTCTGAGGCTGGATTTGAACTCTAGTCCTCCTAAATCCAGGGCTGGTGCTTTATCTGTTGCCCCAGCTAGTGGCCCCAATGTGGTTTTATTGTATGAGCTGCTCTTAATTCATTGCCCCCCTCCCCCCCAAAACAATATAAAACAAAAACCTGTCATCAATTTAAAGACAATTTTAACTCATGGTATAAATTTTACAAATGACAAATAGTAAAGACTAAGATGTTTTAAGTAAAATAATAAATAAAGAATTGAATGGATAAGTGAATAAACAATTTTGAAAAGGTGTATCATTAACTGTAATTTGATATGATACACAATTCACAATTAGATTGAAGTGGCTTTATAAATTAGTTTTGGAAAACACACTATGGGTGTTATCTGGCAGTTTTAAAGCAGACCAAATTGAATTTTTTTCTGCTTCTCTCAGTCTTCTCCACCCTCCTTGTTACCCTCCTTGTTTTTTGTTTTTTGTTTTTTTTGTATGTTTATTTTGGTTTGTTTTTGTTTTTGTTTTGTTTTGTGGGCAATGAGAGTTAAGTGACTTGCCTAGCATCACACAGCTAGTAAGTGGCAATTGTCTGAGTCACATTTGAACTCAGGTCCTCCTGAATCCAGGGCCCGTGCTTTCTCCACTGCTTCACCTAGCTACCCCCACCAGTGATACCTGAAGAGCATGTTTCACTGAAAGGAGGAAGAAATACTTTCATTATAATGTATTGTAATGAATGCTTTTTAATATTTGAAATAACCCATATCTGTTTCATTTGTGTCCATTTGCATGTTTGTGAGACATAGATTGGTAATGCATTTTAATTTAATAAGATTTATTAAATGCCTACTGCCATTTTAGCCTAAATAAATATAGCACTACTTTTCTTACCAAATCTAGATTTTTATAAAATCCAAGTGAAGATCCCAATCAAACAGTAAGAAAAAAAAAATTCAAGTGACAAAGAGAGATAGCAGTAATAAAAAAAAATTTAAAAATGTTTCAAAAAACACCAAGTTCCTCATTTGGTATACTTATTTTTCAGCGTGTAATTATATTGTGTATGTGTCTGTGTATAGGAGCACTAGTCAGATATATATGGATTCAAGGTCTGATACATTTTGACTGATTGACCCTAGGTCAATCACATACCTTTCTGTAATCCAGGCAATTCCTTATGACTGAGTTGAAAATCAGGTGTTAACTGAGAATCTGTCATAATTTCTACAATATGAAACAACACTAGAGGAGAATGTAAATGGAGAAAAGGGTGAAGAGCAACTTTAAAGGGGAAATAAGACAAAAAGGCCAGAATCTAGAAGTAAGGCTAAGAGTGGGAGTGAGGACAACTGAGAATAAGGAGGCAAGTTACTGGCATAGTAGGACTATGTGTATAGATGCTAAAGCAGAGGTAATGATTAAACTCTTTACCTTAATGGGGAGGAGTCAGGGAGGTGACCACAGTGGTAACCATTGTGACAGGAACCTAGTAAGGGCCTGGCTTTGGGGATAGATTTTCTTGGTATCATGGTGTGTTGTGACAAGCGAGGTAAGATGTAGGGATGGCTCTTCTCATGGGTAAACCTTGCCTTATTGAGAGAAAGGCATGTCCTGTATTCCAATTCTCTGTTGCTATCTCCATGCTGGTTAATATGATGGTTTCCTGTGACTTCTTTTTTTTTTATTTTTTAATAGAATTTTATTTTCCAAAATATATGTAAAAACAAATTTTAACATCAATTTAAAAAAAAAATTGTTCCAACTTCTCTTCCTACCCCCACCCACTAGAAATCAAGCATTTCAAAATAAATTATACATGAGTAGTCATGGAAAACATTCCCACATTAGCTAGGTTGTGAGAAAAAAAGTCAAAAAATTCCCAAAACTTCAGACTGAGGAATTGTCAAAGGGAAAAAACATTTTTTTAAAAAATGTGTTTCCAGGGGCAGCTAGGTGGCGCAGCAGACAGAGCACAGGCCCTGGAACCAGGAGCACCGGAGCCCAAATCCAGCCCCAGACACCCAACACCCACCAGCCGCATGACCCTGGGCAAGCCACCCAACCCCAATTGCCTCACCAAAAAAGAAAAAAAAAAAAGAAAAGAAAAAAAATGTGTTTCCATCTATTTTCAGATACTATCACTTCTTTCTCTGTAGATGGGTTGCCATTTTCATAAGTCCTTCAGGGTTATATTGGACCATTGCCTTGCTGAAAATAACCACATGCTTCCCAGCAGATCATTTTACACTATTGCTGTTATTTTGTATGCAGTGCATTTCACTCTGCTTCAGTTCATGTAGGTCTTTCCAGGTTTTTCTAATAGTATCCTGTTCATCATAACCTAAATAATGTACCTTAAACTTGACAAAGAATTTTCTTCATTTTAGCCCAGCAAAGTCATCATAACTATTTCCCTTCATCCTATTCCCTTCCCATGATATTTACTCTATTTTCTGTCTTCTTTTAAACTATTCCTCCTCAAAAGTATTTTACTTCTGACTGTCCCCTCCCCTACTCTACACTCCCTTTTTTTTCACCCTTCCTTCCTTATCCTCTTCCCCCCATACTTTCCTGTAAGGTTAAATAGATTACTCCTCCCAACTGGGTGTGAATGTTATTCCCTCCATGAGCCAACTCTGATGAGTTTAAGGTCTTTGAGCTAATTCTATGTTCCAAATTTTCTTCCTCCCTCTCTCCTCAACCCTCCCTATGAAATCAAACAATTCAATATTTCATACTTGTGCCGTTATGCAGAACATCTTCACCTTCCTTGAAAGTATTTTGCTTTTTACTACTCTCTCCCAGAATCTGCCCTTCCCTCCTTCCCCTCTTCCCACCCCCCTTATCTCCCTCCCCTCCCTCAGGGCAAAATATATTACTATACCCACTTGAGTATGTATGTTAGTCCTTCTTTGAGTCAATTCTGATGATATTAAGGTTCAATCACTCCCCAATTCCTTCCCCCTCTTCCCCTCCCCTCCATAAACTTTTTTCTTGTTTCCTTCATGTGAACAACCTCTCCCCAGACCATCTCTCCCCTTCCCCCTCCCCCAATCTATTTCTCCTACACCTCAACCCTATTTTAAGGATGTCATTATGGGTTATTTAGGTGGCACAGTGGACAATGCACCAGCCCTGGACCCAGGAGGCCCCAAGCCCAAATCCGGCCCCATACATAAGACACCCCACAAAGAACAAAACATAACATCCCTTCGTATTCAGTTCAGACCTGTGTCCTCTGTATTATCTTCCCATATAGGAATGTTAAAAGTTTGAACTTTTAATATCCCTCATGAAGTCTTTTTCCTGTTTATCTTTTTATGCTTCTCCAGGGTCTTGTATTTGAAAGTCAAATTTTCTATTCAGTTCAGGTCTTTTCATAACAAATGCCTGAAAGTCTTCTTTCTCCTTGAAGTTACATGTTTCCCTCTGAAAGATGATGCTTAGTTTTGCTGGGTACGTGATTTTTGGCTGTAGTCCCAGTTCCTTTGCCCTCTGGAATATCATATTCCATGCCCTCCGGTCCTTTAATGTAGAAGCTGCTAGATCTTGCTTTATCCTATTGGAGCTCCACAGCATTTAAATTCCTTTTTTCTAGCTGCTTGCAATATTTTCTCCTTGACCTGGGAGTTCTGGAATTTGGCTATAATATTCCTGGAGGTTTCCTTTTGGGATCTCTTTCAGGAGGTGATCGGTGGATTCTTTCAATTTCTATTTTAGCTTCTGCTTCTAGAATATCAGGGCAATTTTCCCTCACAATCTCTTGGAGGATGGTGTCTAAACTCTTGTTTTGGTCATGGTTTTCAGGTAGTCCAATGATTTTCAAATTATCTCTCCTAGATTTATTTTCTAGGTCAGCTGTTTTTCCAAGGAGATATTTCACATTGCCCCCTATTTTTTCATTCAATTGGATTTGCTTTACTGTGTCTTGGTTTCTCAAAAGGTCACTAGCTTCCATTTGTTCAATCCTAATTCTTAGGCAATTATTTTCAGCAGACAGTTTTTTAATCTCCTTTTCCATTTGGCTTTTCAAACTGTTGACTTTTTTCTCATGACTCTCCTGCATTGCTCTCATTTCTCTTTCCCTTCCTTCCTCTCTTTCTCTACATCTTCGTTCTATCTCTCCTACTTTCTCTTCAAAGCCCCTTTTGAGAGCTTCCATGGCCTGTGACCAGTTCATATTTTTCTTGGAAGCTTTGGATGTTGGAGCTTTGACCCTATTATTATCTTCTTCTTCTGAGGATGTATTGTGGTCTACCTTTCCCCCAAAGAAGTTTTCGATGGTCTTCTGCTTTCTCTGCCTATTCATGCTGGCTTACTGTTTCTTGGCTTTTTACTCCTTAAAGTGTAGCGCTGCTTCCCGGACACACTGTTTGTGCTACAGCATGGCCTAGGGGGTGATTGGGCTTCTTTTCAGCCTGCCTGACTTGTGAGTAATCACAGCTGCTTTCTCTTTGACCGGGAAACAGAAGTCTGATTGATCTCTGATTCTCTATGGTCTGAAGCTTGGTGTGCTTTTACCCCTCCCTCACTGGGCCACCACCACTTGATTCAGCCCACTGGTTCAGACCCAGGGTGCTTTGCCCCAACTCCAGTAGATACTGCCTCCACTTCACCCCGGCCTACCTCCGAACCCCCTCACCAGCCTGTGATCAGAGCCTCAGAAGCTGCTGGTGCTGAAGACTGGGACAGTGCTTCCAGCACATGTCACGCTGAGCTGTTCAGCCTGATCAGTAGGTGATCAGAATTGCCCTCTTTTGCAGAGAAACAGTCTCACTCTGTTCTTATGTGCATTAGGCTGTTCTGGGTTTTGATTTTTACCACATTATTTGGGCGTGAATGGACGGGTTTATCTGGAGCTTGTGTGAGTCACAGGCTCTCCTCCACCATCTTGGCTCCGCCCCCCTGCTTGTTTCCCTATGACTTCTTAATTAGCCAAAGCAATGGCATTTTTCAATTCAATGAATAAGTAATCAAACTATGAATAAAGAGGTAACTCATCTCTCACCTCTGGTACTTTTCTGCTATGTTCACCATGCCTTAGAAAGCTCAATATTGGATAAACCTCATCATCCTGCAAGATTCCTTGATATTTCATCTCATCACCACTTTCTCCTTCTCTGCTTGGAAGGTAGAGCCATGAACTATGAAACCTGCATTTAAGAAGTGTAAATAATTAATTGTTATTTGAGGTTTTTATGACCCCATCTTTTGGCTAGCATTTAAAAAAAAGCCTTGGTGCATGCACTGGCCTGGGACTCTGCAAAGGGCTTGGTGCTCCACCCACTGATTGTTGCTGTTGCCATGGCGCTGGCACCTCACATCATCACCACTTGCCGAGGCCTACGTGGGCCTGGCAAAATTATAATGATTGGAAGCCCAGTGAGGCCAGTCATGTGACTCTCAGAGTGGCCAGTTAATTGGCTGGGAGCTGTGTGTCGTTAGCCTGGGGGTCTGCTGGGAAGAAGGGAGGTTTTTTGCCATTCTAGCTTGAAGCTGGAAGGTGATAGGACACTGTTGTGTGTTCTCAGATGATTCCTGGGTGGTATGATTTAAGTTGTATTATTTCCTTTTCCCCATTTTATTTCCTTTCCCTTAATCCTACTGATCCTGTTTGTGTTTTATTGAAGTTAGTTCTTGTTAAATAAATCCTGCTCTGTCTTGAGGGAGGCTGTTGGTCTCCTTCCTTGCCCAATATTGTGGCGAGCTGCAATTCCCCGATTAAAATTGGGCCCTTAAATTAGGACATCTCATCTCTCACTTGGTTGTACTATCTGGGACTTCTCTGACATCTACCATTCCCTTGTATCACTAACCCTCCCTTCTGCTCTCTCCCCCCAACCCTGCTTTGCAGCTTTTAATATATTATCTTCCCTCATTAGATTGTAAGCTTCTTGGGGGTAAGAAGTACCTTTTTTTTTTTTTCATTTTTGTATCCCCAGAGCTTAGTGAAATGCCTGCATTTAGTAAGTGATTAATAAATTTTTATTGAAAACTCAAATCATCTTTGACTTTTTTCTTACCTTACTGGTCACCTTCTCATCAAATATACTACTACTTAATCTCCATCTTCCACTCACTTTTCATTTTCTTCCTATACATTTATTCCTTCTTTTTCACTTTCCCTGGCTCATCACCTCTTTCCAATCTTAAAACATGTGTGTTCTCCAAGACTTGATGCTTTTCCCCTTATGATTCTCTCTATAGCTTTTGCCTTGGAAATCACATTCATTGCCATAGCTACAGCAAACATATCTATGCAGACAACTCCTAAAGCTACATTTCTGGTCTCACCTTTTCTTCTCAGTTCTGAGCTTCTTTAAGGACAGTGCTTTCTTGTGGCAAACCAGCACTACATACTCAATATGTCACAAATCAAGTTCATTACCATTCCCCTCTAAATTTGCTCTTCCTTTGGATTCTACCACTACTTTTTTGAATATCACTATTCCCCTGATTTCACACCTTTATCTATTTATTTATTTATTCATTCATTTATTTATTTATATTCTTGGATATTTCTTTGATTTTTCTCTATCAGTCACTCAACTTATCCAGTCATTTGATATGTTTCATCAATTCTACCTCTACTACAGGTATTTATTAAGCCTCTATTATCTATAATACATGTGGACCTCAGACTTAAAAAATAATTTAAAATAAATAAAATGTCATCTCTATCTGTCACTAGTTAGATGTTATGATCTTATGGTCCACAAAAGGCATAGTTGTGACATAGAGGATTGAACAAAAGTCAGGAAATTCTTACTTCAACACCTGCCTCTGACACAGGGTTACTGTGTAACCCTGGACTAGTCATTTAATCCTTTAAGGCCCCAGGAAATCTCTAAGGCTATAAATTAGAGATTGAGATAGGAATTTCCCTTTTGGTAGAAAAATAACATGAGAAGCAATGATATTGGATTGGTGCATAATTTTGAAATGATGTAAATTTTATTTTTCTTTGTTATTGTTTATTTTTTGTTCTATACTAACACCCCTTTTGGCATCCTACATTGTATAGAGGGATTTTCCTCACCAGGACTTCCCCATAAAGAAGAAATTATAAACTGGTCAAAAAAAATAACAAAACAAACAAACAAAAAAGTAAAGCAAAACAATTGCCCAAATTGGGAAATAGTTTTACTTTTTAAATTCCAGTACTTTGCCTTTTAGATGACATGTTAGATGACATTTGCAGGTAGAAATGATACACAATTTTAAAGTCATTTTTACTGATAAATTGTCCCACTGTTTTCAAAATTAATATAAACAAGATTACTTAGTAATATTTAAATGAAATAAATTCGGTACATAATGCATCAGGATTTTTTTTTTTTTAGTACCTCAAGTTTCAAGCAGGATTTCTTTTCCTTTATTCTCACTCCCCACCCCCATCATGAATAAACCATTCTTCTAGTCCTACATTTCTCCCTGGTTTAATGTTTTTGCAAATTTCTTTCCAGATTTCTTTGCACTCCTCCCATTTGCTGTTCTTAATTTCTTTTTAGTATCACATTACATTAGTGTACCATGATTTATTTAATTTCCTTATTGTTGCACATTTAGGTTGCTTCCAGGTTTCTGTTTCTTTGTTTGGTATGTGTGTGTATGTATATGTGTATATTTATGTGTTTGTATTTGAAATGACATATCTTTCTACAGAGGGCTCAAATTTATTTGTCTTTGGTTTTGATTAGCACTTTAAAGGTATGTATCTAAAAATGAAGCTATCAGGACAATGGCTATTTAAAAAAAAGCAAAAAACTCTTTACTTGGTATTGTCAAAATGCTCTCCTAAAAAAATCAAAGTGAGATGCTACTTGTAAAACATATAGCATGTTGCCTGGCAAATAATAGGTCATTAATAAATGTTTTTAGTCACTGAGGTCTGTAGTGGAAAAATTACTGTACCTGTACTCAGAAGTCCTGAATTCATATCTAGCCTCAGGCACTAATGAGCTGTGTTGACCATAGGTAAATCATTTACTTCACTCTGTTTCAGTCTCCTCAGTTGTAAAATGGGGATATTTATTACATGATGTTGTTGTGAGGATCAAATGAGATCTTTTTAAATGACATACTACAGGGCTTGGGTCAGAGTAGATGCTTTAAATCCTTATTCTCAGGGGGCAGCTAGGTGGCAAAGTGGATAAAGCACTGGCCCTGGATTCAGGAGCACCTGAGTTCAAATCCGGCCTCAGACACTTGACACTTAGTACCTGTGTGACCCTGGGCAAGTCACTTAACCCTCATTGTCATGCCCCCCACCCCCCACAAAAAAAATCCTTATTTCCTTCTTCCTTACCCTTCCCTTCTATGTTTGCATAATTCAAATTGTTTTCAAGGAGAGTTCAAGTAATATAGAAGGTTTAGGAGTGAGGGTCTACTGTCTTGAGAGAGAAGTAAAGCTGGCATCTGTTTTTAATTAAGTCAGTTGTGAAACTTTTCTGCAACACTTCATTTATTGCAAAATTTTACTTATACCAAAAAAGGAGAAAAATTAGAAGAGATCTATCAAGAATTTTTTTAACATGTTCTTTTCCCTATTAATGACAATGGAGCTACCACATGTAGAATACAAAGTCATAATCCTTGTTATGCTAAATAAGAAAATAGAAAGGGCATTAAAGAAAACCAAAATGGGCAGAGCAGCTAGATTAGATCTAGAACACAGAAGATATATCTGTGATGGGCCAGTGCAATTGTGAAGGAGTAGAGGGATTCTATTCACAAAATAACTAAAAATTAGAGGATATCAATGCTTGGAAAAATTCTCAGAGTTGGTTGTTAGGAAAAAGTAAACAAAAGGTGATTAACTATTAAGCAAAATCCAACTTTTATATCTTGGCAAAAGAATGCTGATTTGCATTGGTGTCAAGGACATCCTTGCCAAAGATATGAATAAGTAATAAGAACATCACCTAATATCATCCCACAGCTTCTGAAATTTTTACTGTTACAAATTGACTGAAAGATAAAAAGAATACATGTTCTTATTGAGCTTATTTGAATTTAACAACATTTGATTCACTGGGAGAAATGCCTCTTTAAAGGCTCTTGTCCAGCAAAATATCTCTCTCAAATATGTTTTCATGCAAAAAAGTGGCAAAACCCTTTCAAAGTTAAACAAGACTAGGTCTTCCCACAGTTTCTTTTCTTGAAATGGGGGAAAGGCAAAGTCAGAATGGCATTTCCTGTTTGGTGGAAAATAACACCAAAGCAATTAGTCCTAGACTAGTGCATAATTTTGAAATAGCACATGGGGGATTTATGCTCTATCAATGTCCCTGGATCACCCCTTTTTTCCTTTTAGTGCCTCACTCCATGGACACCCCAAATCTTCATGTTAACTGGAACTTTGTGTAGATAATACTTTCTTTCAAAGGCATTCATATCAGTGGTGTTTAAAGTATTCTGGCAGACCCAGCTGAGGAACTTATTGTGATCCTGTATTGTTTTGTATTACCTATCACATCACAGATTGATTTATATGTAGGAATCTGAGAAATTTAAATTGAGATAATAAAATGTCATGGAATAGGCCCACCTTGTAGAATTATCCAGCACTTTGGCAAATATAAATATCTAGAACCTGTTGTTTTCTGAAAATGAGTTTCTGAAAATAACAATTTCTGAAAAAAATTCTGAAAATATACATAATATAAATTTTCAATGACTAGACCATGTATAGTGTCAACACAATTTGGAATGATTCTTTAAAAATATACAATTTAGGGGCAGCTAGATGGCGCAGTGGATAGAGCACCGGCCCTGGAGTCAGGAGTACCTGAGTTCAAATCCGGCCTCAGACACTTAACAAAGCTGTGTGACCCTGGGCAAGTCACTTAACCCCAATTGCCTCACTAAAAAAAAAAAAAATATATACAATTTAAAATATGCCTTTGCTCATTTTACCTATATATTAGAAAAAAATACTGGAAAGAATACAACCTTTGCTCCAGGACTCACATAAAAAGAAAAAAGAAGACTTCAGAGGGCTATATTAAATTAGAGATATTACAAAAGTAGTTTAGTTACAAATTTAAGAAAGTAGAAGTGGCTCTGATAACATCTGATTTATTGGAAATCCAGATTCTAAAACTGTCCAACTCATAAAATCGGGGCAGCTAGGTGGCACAGTGGATAGAGTACCGGCCCCGGAGTCAGGAGGACCTGAGTTCAAATCTGGCCTCAGACACTTGACACTTACTGGCTGTGTGACCCTGGGCAAGTCACTTAACCCCAATTGCCTCACACACACACACACACACACAAAAGAATAAAACTTATTTAGGGGCCGCTAGATGGTGCAGTGGATAGAGCACTGGCCCTGGAGTCAGGAGTACCTGAGTTCAAATCCGGCCTCAGATACTTAACACTTACTAGCTGTGTGACCCTGGGAAAGTCATTTAACCCCAATTGCCTCACTAAAATAAAAATAATAAATAATAGAAATATACATCTGAAATTCTCTTTGTATTACTTACATGACAAACTATCAACAGAGATAGATCATATTTTCATTTCACAGCAAAATGACCATTTTTATAGGGTGAATCAGCATAAAAAGTAAATACTGAAAAGCTTTGTTGCATAGTGATCTCAAAATAACTTCAAATTTATACCTCTATACTCTCTAGGCCAGTAAGTACTTTCTAATAATAGTCAGTTATTAAATATATTTCATATTTAGCCTAAATTTTTACTAATTGGCCTATTTTACCAGTTCTCTAGCTAACGATGCTTTTCTTCTGCATCACAGTTCTGACTGAGAGATAGTGTTGGAGAAGATTTCTATCTGGTAAATACTAAATATATCATATTGATGTGCCACCAAGGTATATCATAGGAATTATGATAAAACCAAAAATCACCGCAGAAATGTTGTAATACATCATTGCATGTTGTAAAAATTTAGCATGTTCCAAATACATAGTCAGGTGAGAGGTAATGGCTACAATTAAGTAGCTCACTGTCTTATAACTAATGAGTGTCACATTTCCATACTACAGATATTAAAGAGATAGGAGCCAAACTTGTGATTTCATATAAACAGAGAACTCTTAGTTGAAGAAGCTCCTTCTACCAGTTGATGGTATCAGATTCTCACAAAATTGTAGTAATAATTTGCCTAAAACTTTAAAAGATTAATTTACTGGCTGTGTGACCCTGGGCAAGTCATTTAACCCTAATTGCCCTGCAAAAAAAAAATAAAACATAGAGAAATTAAATGACATTCTGGATTAAAAGATAGTATGTCACTGAAATGGGACTTGAACCCAGGACTTCCTAGTTATAAGGAAAGCTTTCTATCAGCTATGCCAGGTTTGCCTCTCAGTGCCATCTGTAGAGATCTCAAAATATCCTTGTGAAATCAGAAAAAGAAGACAAAAGTCAACAACCAAAAAAAAATCAATAAAAACATAATGGTCTTGGAACATCATCACAGACAGAACTTTTGTCAATAGTAACACAGATATACCACTGATCCATACAGATTTAAAAGTGCTATTTTAGTAAGTGTTGCCACGTTAATTTGTTTATGATCTTTAAGCTTCATAGAATGAAAAAAAAATACAGGGAAATATAACAAAAGAAGTCAAAATCATGTGGGACTAAGATGAGGAACTCATCATCCCTGTCATCCCATCTGCTAATGGAGTTATTGAGAAGATATTTTTAGTGAGCCTTCAGAAGTTGAACTTAAATTACAATGCTTTTATTCAACAACAAAAGTTGTCTACAGTAGTCTACAGAACAATGAAAGTAAAATAAAAGTAAGATAGCAACTTATTGCAGGACCATTTCTATCTGAATTCATTGAGAAAATAGAAATAAGATAAATAACAGTGATATGAATAGTAATTCCATTTAGGATACTAAAATGGTTCTGTGATATCATTTTGAATATTCTCTCCAATGATGTAATCTATGTATGCCTACTGATCTTTTTCAACTATTGTCCACATCCCTCCAGAATGTCACCATAAGGGTCCCACCCAATGTGCTAGAAGATTTTCTTACATTCTTTGTGTGATGATTAAAATCTAATGTGTGTTGTTACCTGCCCCCCCCCCAAGTTTGGGAGGGGAGGAAACTAGCTACAATTTACTGATAAACTCAGCAAGAGTTTAAGCTTTTAAGCATTTATTAAAGTATATTAGGGGTTAGCAAAGAGAGAGAAAGGTGCCTTCACCTAGCTATCCAAGAGAGAACACATGAAGTTCAGAAAGATAGGAAACCTGTCTACCCTCACCTGCTTCTTCTGCCACCATGAGCTTGTTCCAGCTTCCAAAGAGGCAGTTTCTCAGTCCCTTCGAGTGGAAGCCTCCTATGGAACTGGAAGAGGGGTGATCCCCAAACATAGCTCTAAACTAATTGGCTGGTAGCATTCAAGTCTATTGATTGACAAAGTCAGTCTTTGAATAGATGCAACTTTGGGGACTCCAGACATCTTCCGGACACCAGGATGACCTTTAAGGTCATCTCACAATGTCTTTTTTGGCAGGGGGTGGTGCCCTGGTTCTCACATTTTAATATTGTAATAATCCCAATAGGGTTCTATGGCTTTCCAACTACCTTCCCATCTATCCCATTTACATTTATAGAGTATCTTAAGGTTTGCCAAGTCTTTCCCCTCAAAAAAGCCTCTGAAGTAAGTAGTGCAGCTACTATTCCCATTTTACAGATAGAAACTGAGACTTTGTGTGATTAAATGTGAGAATAGGGTATGAAAGCCTCTTACCTGCCCTACCATAAGCAAATCAAGTTAATTTCATTTTTCTTAATGACAGTACTTTTAATTTACAAGATGGGTTTACATTTGCCATTTCATTTGCATTTTAATTTGTATGCATTTTTAAAGTGGGAGGCAAATCAACAAACTTCAAGTTCTATTGATGTGATTGACAATATAGCAATATCCTGTTTTTATTTAGCTCCCATCTGTTTTCAAATTGTGAAGAATCTAATTAATTGAATCCTCTCAATATCCCTTAAATGCACATTGGACCAAATGTGCATTGTATTTTCTGTCTTCCCTGATGCACTGATGGGACTGTATTACTTGTTCAAAATGAGGATATGAGCTCACAAGAAAGGCAGAAGTTGAATTCAGGTGACTACCACCAAAAAAGAATCTTAGGCCCCTAGTTCAGCTTTGGCCCCTGAGAAAGAAACACAGGATATTATCTATGTTTACTTACAAGAGCATGATGAGAGCAAGGTAATTCACACCATTTTGCTATGTGTTTACTTCAAAAGGGGGAAATATGGGTTTTGCTTCTTTTACTCTCATAATGCCATGCCTAACAAGGCATACAACACTGTCTTGGAAGCCTTCGATTCATAAAAGGTTTTGTAACCACTTCTGCTGCTCACAGAAAATAAAAGCATAAAGCTAGTTTGGATAGAAACCAAAACCAGTATTAAAGCATTGCATCTCTTGTTGAGAATTTTTTTTAATGTCCTCACTGAAATACTACAATAAATCCTTTTCTTTTTTCACACAGCAGGTTTGCTTTATCCATTTTCCTCCTTGAAAGGCAAATGATATTCAGAGTCAAATAAAGCCAACCATTTCCTTGATAATGACTTGAAAGCCAAAAAAACATATCCTAGAACTTAGTGAAACATTAGATTAAAATAATAAGAATATTGGTGCTATAATTGGACTCTGATATCCCAGAGTTGTAGAAATGTGTTTGATTCATGCATTTGAGTTTCTCATAGTCCCAGTAGGCTGGTTATTTATTTTCCTGGTTAATAGTTAATGTTTTTCAATAATACTAATTCTTGTCTTTTTTGGCCTGTTTTACTGTTTGAGATTAAGACTTTCAAAGATCTGGAAGCATATTTTACCCTTATTATTCTCTAGAAACTCAATCCACATCTATAAGACTAAGTAACCAGCTACTGTTGGTTAACCAGATTGATCAAGCAATTTTGATGTATGGAATTATTACATAATTTGAATATGAAGCTGTTTGAATGGTTTTATATGCCCAGAAAGGGAGCCAGACATAATGGATGAGGTTTTGGTTATGGAGTCAGGCAGAACAGGGTTCAAGTCCTCCAACTGCGTAATAATGGAGACAAGTCACGAAAGATTTTGGAGCTTCAGATAATTCTCTAAATATAAAGAGAATGCAATATGAAATATGTGTATAACAAAATTACATCACCATCTGAAAGACTGTATAAACAGTACTTTTTAAGAGAGATATATGTCATAGAATTTTAGATCCTGAAGAGGCTTTATAAATAATTTACAAATAAGGAAATTGGAATCTGCAGAGATTATCTATTCATTTCCTACTGGCCTATATTCCTCCATCATGACCTTCTGCTCTGGGTACCTTCTCTCTCCCTCATGCCCCTATTCACCTTCCATTTGTATGTTGTCTTCCTTCATTAGACTGAGAGCTCCTTGAAGACAGCAACTGTTGTGTTTTTTTTTTTTTCAAATTTGTATTCCTACTGCTTTTCAGAGTGTCTGGTACATAGATATAGATGCCTGATGAGTAGATGTCTAATAAAATGTTTATTGACTGACTAAATGACCACTTAAGGTCATGTATCAAATGAATGATATACTCTGTACTGTAGTGGAAATCATTCTAGATTTAGTATCAGGAAATGATTTAAAATCCTGCCCCTATCTCTAGTGGTTAAAATATGTTGTTGGTGGTATTGTTCAGTTGTTTGCAGTCTTGTCTGATACTTTGTGATCCCATTTGGGGTTTTCATGGAAGTTACTGGAGTGGTTGGCCATTTTCTTCTCAAGATCATTTTATAGATGAGGAAACTGAGGCAAACAGGGTGAAGTGATTTGCCAGGGTCATGTAGCTAGCAAGTGTCTGAGGCCAGATTTGAACTCATGAAGATGAATCTTCCTGGCTCTAGGGCCAGTACTCTATCTACTAAGCCACCTAGCTGCCCTTAGTTGTGGAAGTATGGCAAATCATAAAATCTCTTTTACCCTCAGTTTTCCAAACTTTAAAATAAAGATCACAATATTTTTATCTCAGAAGATTACTTTGAAGAAAATATTTTATCTAAATTCAAGTTCTATATGAATAAGATGGCTAATTAATAAGTATTTGTTAAGTGTTTATTATGTGTCAGTCACTGTTAAATGCTGGACATGCAAATATGAAAAAGTAGAGCAATCCTTGCCGTCAATGTGGTTTATAATCTAATGGAAAGAGATCATACACAAAAGAAAACTGATTGAAAAGTGG
This sequence comes from Dromiciops gliroides, assembly GCF_019393635.1. Classification (NCBI taxonomy): domain Eukaryota; kingdom Metazoa; phylum Chordata; class Mammalia; order Microbiotheria; family Microbiotheriidae; genus Dromiciops; species Dromiciops gliroides. The sequence goes on along the minus strand of NC_057863.1, from coordinate 364,918,086 downwards.
GGGCAATGTTCTGGGGAAGAAGCTACTTGTCACAGGGTCATGGTAGAGTTCAATCCCAGGAGCATGAGTTGGTAAGAAATGAAATATAGCTGGCCTGGGAACCTCTGGAAGGAGTTCTTTCTACCCTCCAGCCCTCTACACAAAGGGGAAAAGGGTACTGATGAGGCATGAGGACCGATGCTATTTCAAACTCAAAGAAAAATGAGTTTCCTGATGAGGAAAGGAGCTAACATGTGACTTGAGGGCATTATATTCTTGGTTGGCAGTTGGATCACCTAGATCTAATTTTGGGGATTGTGGCATTCTTACTAGCTTCTACTCCCACTTTGGAAAAAAAACAAAAAAACAAAAAAAAACAACTACCCAGTCCAATCCATTTGCCAAACAAGAGAAGTGATATAAGTGATATATTGTGCATTTGTTCCAATGTGAATCATACATCTGATGTATACTGGTTGAATGACACTAGGCAAATTATTTAATCTTTCAGTGTCCAGAAATCTCCAAGAAAAATAAAACAAAACAAATAAACCAAAAACAGCTCACAAAGCAAATTGATACTTACCTGAATTGATAAGGGGAGTTTTACTTCTCGGCAGCTCCCTATACCAATGACATAAAGGTCTGATAAAAAATGTATAAAAATAAATATATTCAATTGACAAGGACAAAGGTGTTTTTATCTCATTTTCTGCTACTTTTTGCACTCTACCATGCTGCCTCACACTAATGAAAAAGACTGACTGTTTTATGCATTTATTCATTATCTTTACTCCAGAGTCATGCCTGTCTTCTCAGTAAAATTACAATTTTGGTATATATGCTTTTAAAACAAATTGTTACTTTATATTTCTTTGTAAGATATTCCTCTGCCTCTGAGAAAAACTAGCTTTATGATTTTTGTTGTTCAGTCATGCATGACTGTGACCTTACTTGGGGTTTTCTTGTCAGATACTCGAGTAGTTTGCCATTTCCCACTACAACTCATTTTATAGAAGAGGAAACTGAGGCAAATAGGTTATGTGACTTGTCCAGGGTCACAAATCTAGTAACTATCTGCAGTCAGATTTAAACTCAGGAAGATGAATCTTCTTGTTTCTGAGCCTGACATCTACTGTGCCACCTAGCTGCCCTTAAGCTTTGTGATAGATTTTTTTTTCATTTAAATTTTATTCTTTCTTTTATGGTTTATTTATTTTTTTTAAGTTCATATGAAAAGGGGAAATAAAAAGTATTAGAGAGGGGTAAATTGATGGGTAATTTGAAGATAGCTATGATGTAATGGCAAGCAATGGATATTCATAGAATTTCAGTCTCCCAGGTCTAAGAAAAACCCTAAAAGCCATATAGTCCAATACATATCTAAAAAAAAAAATTCTGTTAACTACATTATACTATATAAAATGGTTATTTAGTCTTTACTTGAAGACATCCAATGAGAGAGAACAGTTTCCTCCCAAAGCAGGTAATTCTACTTTTTTTGGGGGGGGGGGCAGGGCAATGAGGGTGAAGTGACTTGCCCAGCGTCATACAGCTAGTAAGTGTGAAGTGTTGGAAGCTGGAATTGAACTCAGGTCCTCCTGAATCCAGGGCCAGTGCTTTACCCACTGTGCCACATAGCTGCCCCAGGTAATTCTACTTTCAAACAGTTCCAATTCTTTTATTTATTTATTTTTTTAATATATCAAAGGTAAACATTTCTTTTCGCAACTTTCACTGGCTGTGTAGACAAAGCCTATATTTCCAGAAAAGGAAACTTGGTGGAAGAGATATTTTTTCCACCATTTAAAAATAAAATAAAGCCCAGTGGCCAAAATGTAGTCTACTCATTCAACCAACATTTATGCAGTTCCCTTTACTGGGTGCTTTGGACAAATATAAAACTCAAAACATCATGGTCCCTGTGTTGAAGGACTTTAAAAACTAGTACGCATGCATATGCAGGAAAAAAAAACAAACTTAGTAATTTTCATAATCACCCAATCTAAGTTGGAAGGACACTTATCACTCACCTAGTTGAATTATATATTTCCAAATCATCTGAACAATGTACCTCGCAAATGATCATCCAGAATTCATTTGAAGACTTCCATTGAATGGTAACCTTTTTAGAGAACACTGATAATTACAGTATTCTTTATTCCATCAAACTAAAATTTCCTTCTTTTCTGTTTTAGGAGGAGCCAATTATTCTTTCTTCTGCTCTCTAGGGTCCAAGCAGAATGTGCCTAATCCTTCTTCCACCAAATAACTATTTAAATACTTGAATACCATCAAATCTTCTATTGTTTTAGATAAACATTCACATTTCCTTGAACACTGAGAGAAATAGGAAGGATAATTGCTGCCCCCCACCCCAACTAAAATTACTCACATTTATCTCAAAAACAAAAACAAAAACAAAAACAAAACAATACAAAACAAAAACTTAGGTATTTGGATTTCTTACTCCATGACTTTATATTTTTTTAATTTTAAAAATTTTTTTAGTGAGGCAATTGGGGTTAAGTGACTTGCCCAGGGTCATACAGCTAGTAAGTGTTAAATGTCTGAGGCCGAATTTGAACTCAGGTATTCCTGACTCCAGGGTCTGGTGCTCTATCCACTGTGCCATCTCACTGCCCCTCCATGACTTTTTTACATCATTGTTATCAATGTTCCTTAGCATTCAAAAAACTTTTAAAATAACAAAAGAAATAAAACATGTGGTTCTTCTTATAACGACCAGTTGAGTCAAATAGCACATATGTTTAAATACTTTATGCTTTTTTAGTAAATAAGAGGAAATGCCCCTATATTTATATCTATTGGATTCATTCTCTTTGTAGGATCCATAGAATTTGTCACATGTTTATAACTGGCAAATATGTATTTATAGAGTTAAAAATATGATATTTTTACCTGTAGTTTTCACTATATGTCAATTTGAATTCTTTTTTGTTTTTTTGGATTTTCAGAATTTATAGTTTGTTACTATAATAATATAACTTTGCTTGTATCTTTTGTCAAGATAATGGAATGTGATAGATGAGATTTGGCAGATACTCTGGAGCCCACCTGAGTGGATTACTGTCTGATTTGACTGGATTAGTAGTTGAGTAGATTTTAAGAATATCTGGCTGGTACTTGAGAGTACTTAGGACAGCATGGTTCTAAGAATCTAAAAAAACTTTGAATTTCCGGTCCAATCAACCAACCAGTTTGAAGAACCTCCCCATTCTGGGAGGGGACAGGAAGGAGGAAAGGGGAGCCTTCGTGAAGAGTGCTGTCTTGTTTTGGTTCCTGACTTGGTGGTGATGGCAGAGAACAACAGAGAGGAGCTGAGGAAAGATAGGATTGCGAGGTTGTAGGAATTCTGTTCTCAATCTTTCTCTTTCTATATTTCAATAAACCCTTAAAAATCTAAACTCATTTTATCGGTATTTTAGTCAGTTTCCCCCAAAACTGGGGGGACAGATTAGAACCCACATTTAGAATTTTAAATTATACACTTTAATGAAAAAAATGTCCTAGAAACTCTCTGAAGAACAGATTTAGAACTAATAAGAAAAATCCCATCTGAGTCATCCAATGGTGAACTTTCAGATAGAGAATTGGATGCTCTAAATCCTACAAATGCAATTGATGAGAGAGGAAAAATGGTATTTTCTAATCTGATTCTAATAATAACTAGTATATCAATGCAGTTCCTTGTACAGTTGACAATCTAAAACGTAATGAGCAAAATAGTTCTCATCAAACCAAAGTTCTTGAAAAAAGAAATGAATTGATCTACAATGCCTAAAAGGTCAATATGGTGCTTCTTGGCTGTTGCATCAAGCAGTGTGAGGATGTTTGCAATAGGTAAGTAATATTATACTTTCTGCCCTTACTACATATTTTACAGCTCACATCTTTGAGGAAATGTCTGTTTTTTCTTTTCAAATTTTAACAAGTGAACCCGAACTTAGAAATATTCAGAATTCTACAACTCGTGAGTTCTGGTAACAGGGAATGCCAGCTCATCTGCTACATTAGAATGATTAGAAAAGTTCATTGGTTTTATTGTTGTTTCACACATACTTGATAGAAGAAACCTCCCTGTAGAAAGTGTGTGGGCTAGGTCCTGGGGTTGTCCTTTGTTCAGTAAAAATAGGCCAAATAATTGACTGCTAAATATAATGTGGTACCTTTGTTTTGACTGCTAAATGCAAAGGAAGGAAGCAAAATATATCAGAGGAGACATTTTGTCTAGTATCTTCACTGTGGAATCTTTTTTGCTGAAAATTCTCAAAAGGCATTTATTCCTGATGTATATGTTGATGAGCAATTGTTACCTGGCAAGGCACACTGTAAATTTATTCAGTATATGTCACACAAGCCAGGCAAATTTGGCCTGAAATTTTGCTTGGCAATGGACACTGAAAACAAATACTTGTTCAACAGATTCCCTTATTTGGGGGAATGATACTAGATGGAAAAGATGATACAAGAAGGAATAATACCACTGTACCTACAGATATAGTGTTGAAGCTTATGAAACTGATACTATAACCTGTGACAATTAATTTATATTCCTTGATCTTTCCTTGAAACTTGCAAAGCCTAGGTGTACCATGGTTGGGGCTCTTCATTTGAATTATAGAGAATTTCCAGAAGTAAAAAATGCATATAGACCAGTGCATGAAACTCTTATTTTGAAATCTAATGAAGAGTCTACAGTGACTGTGACTTTATACCAGTCTGACAGCAAAGCCTCTTACTATTATGAGTACGTTTCCTTTGAATATTGAAATTCTAGAGAGAGCAATCCAAATGACAAGATGGATGCTATCCTATTCTGCAAGAATAAGGTAATAGTAAATGTTCTTGACCAAATAGCTAAATATTATTCAAGTGAAAATTGCAAGTAGGAAATAACCTATGCATGTTTTCTAGTGTTTTATGCATAACCCTCATTGACAAATGGAATATATATGTATATGTATATGTATATGTAAATGTATATATGTGAGTATCTATCTATCTATATCTTATTATCTATCTACCTATGTGTGTATATATCTATATCTTTTTATCTATCTATCTATCTATCTATCTTTCTATCTATCTACCTATCATTTAAACATTGCTTGGTGAAAATACATACAAAGGTGAGTAAGAAGCTTATTGGAGATTATCCAAGGAGCAAATCAAAAGTTACAGTCACCATGGTTAGTGACAGGGATGCTCCTCCAGTTAAATTAAAATAGGTCATATCTGTGATACCTAAAAGTATTATAATAGGACCATGGAAGCATTTTTCACTTCCAAAAAGGGTATTTGTGGCAAATTAGTAGTGAAAATATGCAAAATATGATTGTTAAACCAGGGATTATAAAGAAGCACATCCAATAATAAACCTTTCTGGGGCAGCTAGGTGGCACAGTAGATGAAGTACTGGCCCTGGAATCAGGAGGACCTGAGTTCAAATCTGGCCTCAGACACTTGACACTTACTAGCTGTGTGATACTGGGCAAGTCACTTAACCCTCATTGCCCTGCAAAAAAAAAAAGAATAAACATTTCTTTCTTCTATCTATATACATGTACTTTAAATAGAAATGTGTGACCACATAATTTTACTGTAAAATTATTCATCTTTCAATCTGTTATCACTCTTTTCTTTGCTTTATTGATAAAAAAAATGAGCTGCTTTATTAATGCCTCTTAGTCCTTTGGGGTATTCTTAAATTCAGATCCTTCTATGATCCTCATGAAGTGTGAACTTGAGACCTTTCATCACCCAGGTTGGAATAAGGAAAGTCTAGAATCAGCTTCTTGCCCTACACTTTCTATTTATGTGACCTTGGGCAGGTGATCTCTCTAAATCTGTTTCCTCTTAAAACAGAGATAATAACATTCACAGAGATTTTGTGAAGATCAAAGGAGGCAATATATTGAATGTAAACTGAACACTGGAGAATTCTGTATAAATATGAATTATTAATACCATTGACAAAGATGGGTATTGGAGAAAGTTTAAAGGTCACATTTGAGAATAACACAGGTGACAATCCTTCATTTTGTGAAAGAAGTTTAACAGCTATGGTTAAAAATTCTGACATTAAGGAGTTGAAAATATAAAAAAGCAGAGTGCTTTAGATAATTAATATCACTTATTCAGGGATGAAGAAATTATTTATAACACTAAGAAGCTCAGAATAGTTACTGAGAGAGGGTGAAAGAGATTTGGAAAGAGCCCGGGTGGCTTGTGAAAGGAGGGAAAAGACTCTTTAAGCATTGTTTGTTAATAGGCACTTTAGTGGTTAGACTGCTCAATTTGGGCTTAGGAGTTTTATTTTTTATCTTTTTATTATTATTCTTTCTGAGAGTTATTAGGCAGCATGGGATAGGCAAAGAGGTACTGTACTTGAAGTGAATCTCAGCATTTCCTATTCATAATTATAAAACTGCAAGCAACAATTTAGTCTCTCTGAGATAGTTTCTTCATTTTTAAAAGAAAAAGATATTCTTCAATGCACACTTCATCACCTGGAAATTTCTTGGCGATTTATATTTTTATTCTGATATTTATGCAAATGATATTTATCTAACACCCTTTGTTATTGAGTGATGTAAAAATTGATAGAATTATAAGGTGTAATCAAGGGTAATCAAGGGTGGATTATTTGGGGGAAGAAGAAGAGAATGATCTAGATGGATTTATAATCTCAGATTTATAATCTACAGAATGATTTATTTCATGCTGTATGAAATCTTAATTTATATACCAAATGACATAGAAGTCTGGGCTTTGTTCAGTCATATAATGAAATAGAACATGTGGTGGAAAGTTCTATCAGTTGTATGCTGGTGTCACTTGCTCAATATCATTATTGTTTCTGATCTTGTTTTCTGAAGTGTTTTGTTGCTAAATCCTGTCAATTTTTCCTCCACAAACTTTCACTTTTGACCCCTCATCTCCATTCACATGGCTGCTACTCCAGTTCACACCCTCATTGCTTCTTGTCCCAACTATTGCTTGTTTGTTTGTTTCTGGGGCAATGAGTGACTTGCCCTGAGTCACACAGTAAGTGTCAAGTGTCTGAGGTCAGATTTGAACTCAGGTCCTCCTGAATCCAGGGCTGGTGCTTTATCCACTTTGCCAGCTAGCTGCCTCCTTTTTCCCAGCTATTATAATAGGGTCCTCAAGGGTTTCCCTCCTTCAAGTATTTCACCTCTCTGATCCTTCCTTCAAATAGCTGCCAAAGTGCTCATCTGAAAGTACTATTTTGATGCTATCATGCCCTTTCCCAAGAAGTTCCAATGGTCCCCTGTTACTTGCAGGATAACATAAAATTTCCCCTATTTGGCATTTAAAGTTCTTCATAATCTAGCTTCAACCTCCATTTCCTGGCTTATTTCAATCTTTCAGATAAACAATAATTAAAATTGATAGTATTAGGAGAAATACACAAAGAAATGAAATATTTAGAGAACTCATGGATTATAAAAAAATATCAAGCAACTAGACATCTAGATACATAAGTGCACCGCAGAATGAAGTGTCTTTGAAATGATCAGTTACAAAAAAACCCATGAATAATAATAGTAATAGTAGGATATATTAATATACCTATATTATCTATGAATAAAACCAATGTAAAGATTATGAAAAAAGAAATAAAATATACAACTTAACATGTTTTTGGAAAGTTAAATTAGAATGATCTCTCATGATTTTTCAATGTGAAAGAATATTAAAGAATATTCACATTTCTTATTCTATGTAGTCTTTACAAAAATGATAATGTTCTAGGACAAAAAGAATTACATGTAAAAGGCATAATAATAAGCACATCCAGTATATACTAAAATATAGTGAAATAATAATTAATAAATGAAAAATAAACAAAAGATACAGATCTAAAAGGAGATTAAGTAATAAATTTCTGTATAATTAGTAAGGTAAAGAACAAAGCATAGAAATGGTAAGTAATTATTTAAAAAGTAACTATAACAAACTATAACATAATGGACATAAATAAAGTGGTATTTAGAAAAAATGCATATTTTCAAAATCTAAATCTCTTTCTGAAATTATCAACAACATAGAGATCAGTAAATATAGCATTCAGTTCCAAAAACTAGAATATAAAAAATTAAGAACCCTAAATGAAATACAAAAGAAAAATATAGTGTAAAATAGGAAAAAAAAACTTGGAAAGAAAAAAATGAGATACAACTAACAGAGAAAGCTCATAGCTGTTTTTTAAAAGATCAACAAAATTCTTAAGCCATTTTTCAGCTTGATAAAAAATAAGAAAGAAAATCAAATTACCAAAATAAAAAATACGAACACTGTGAATCCAACACCAAGAAAATTAAAAACATTAACAGAAAATATTGGAGACAATCATAATTCCGGGAAAACTGAGAATTCAAAAAGAATGGACAAGTATCTGAAAAAATATAAATGCTTAAACTAACAAAAGAATAAATAGAATTTTTCAGCAACTCAATCTCAGAAAAAGAAATTGAGCAACTAATAAATGAACTGCCAAGAGGTGAGGCATGGGAGACAAATCCTGGGCAAGATGTATTACAAGTGCTTTCTTTCAAATACTGAAAACTCAATTAATACCTATGCTACAAGAATCATTCTCAAAGATATATATATATATATATATATATATATATATATATATATATATATATATATATATATAACACTCTCTGAAGCCCTTTTTAAAAAGGAGACAAAGATGCTTTTGAAAACTAAATCAGATATGGCAAAGCAAAAAGATTTTCAACTAATTTCATTAATGAAATCTGTTACAAATATAAGTAAAAATTTTTTTTTCAGGGGCCTACAGCAATGAAAAAATAATTTACTATCATCACATTGGAATTATAACAGGTTTATGAAAATTCAATCATAGGAAAGCATTCGGTATACCTAATCATATAAACAACAATAATAAATAGTTATTATTTCTAATAGAGAAAACTTTTGACAAAATAGACAAATGATTTTGATTAAAGACATTAAAAAAAGAAAAAAAGAGGATTTCTTAAATATTATTAGATATTTATCTAAAACTAAGAATTAGCATTATTTGCAATAGAAAAATATTAAAGATTTCTTTTTTAATAGGTGTTCATCAAGTATCCTAACCTCTGAAGTATTGATTGACATAGTTCTAGAATTCCTACCTAATAACAATAATAGAAGATATAAAGATATAAAGGCACAAAACAGGAAGAAAAAATACTCCAAATTTTAGATGTCATAGTATACTTAGAAAACCCTGGAAAGTCAGTAAATGAAGAAACTAAATAAGAGAAATAATAGCTTCAGTAAAGATGTGGTGTACGAAATAAATCTACAAGAACATAATTTCTATGCAGTAATATGTAGCAGTTGATATAAAATATTCCTTCAAAAGTCTCTGACCCACCATCCCACAAGTACATAGACAGCCTAGGAGAAAATGTGCTCAAGCTTTGAGATTATATGGAAGCAAAGGGGAAAACACTGCTCCTTGTTACAGGAAGGCACTTTCTTGGGAAGCTTCATTCATCAGATCATGATGAATCTGTATCTGATCTCTCTTTGTCTTCTAAATAAGAGAGTGACACCAGTCACTGTTGTCTCAGGGAATAATACTAGGATGATAATGGAAAGGTGGGAAGTCCCAAATTCTCTGTACCCTTAGAAGCTGATAGGGTTGTCCTCCTGACAAAGGAGAGGGGAAGAAGACCCAAAGTTGAAGCTTCAGTATCTCCTTCCCTACCCTTCTCTACATTGTTTCTTAGGGGTTTGGCTAGAACAGCCATGCTCAATCCACTTTGAGACAACCTGATTCCAACTAATTCTTTGCTTTTAAAATGGATACAGAAGAAGAGACAAAACTCCCTTAACTTCTTGGAACAGATTTCCTGTCTGATATAATTTTACTTCATATAATGGCTTCTAAACACTTGACACATAGTTAAAATCCTATTATTGAGTGATTGACTGGTTGAGAGTTATTATCTTCTGGTTAAGATATTAAGACTAAAATAGAGTGGGGTGGTTTCAGTCCCATTCATACATAAGATTAACTATTGAATCCATACCACTTTAAATAGCTAACTTGGTTCCCTGGTGGAAGATACTCAGAATTTAGGGGGAAGGCTATTGGCCTTTAATTCACTAACATACTGATAGCCTTGAACTTGTGAAAGTTATCTGGCAAATGTAGTTATGCCTGATATTCTGAGAATTAAGACATTTTTAAAAATACTTTAAACAAAGTAACAAAGCCACTATGATAAAAGCTGGGAATGAAAAATGGACATCCAGGTTGCTATACTTGGTACTCCCTTGATGTCAGGAGTAGATAAGAAAGACCTCTTGCACTTCAGGTGGGATACTTTTGGGAGGGCAGAGATGCAAATTGCATAACATAGACAAGTGGGGATATATTGTGATCTTTGTCATTGGAAGTAACTTCTGAATTGAGGATATTAGAAATCCATTGGAAGAATAGAGCCTCATTCTCACTGATAATGAAGAAAGTCACCTTGCTTTTCTGCCTTCCCCAGTATGTTCCCCTATACACTTTTCCCTGCTCACTATGTTATGCAAACAGCATCAGCCTGAGCTGAGCAATGCGATTCATACTTGAGCTGTTTTCATTAAAAGGCCTCCTGCTGGGTTGTAGGCTACACAGAGGAGTAAGAATAAACAAAAGATAGTGAATTGTATCAATATAGGCATTTCTCTCCTACTTTGTTTATGTTAATAGGAACTTGAAAGCAATTTCTATACCCCCCCCCTCCTTCAAGGGTTGACTGTATCTAGATATTCTAATCCTTCTAAGTGGGCACCATGGTGAAGTGGGGGGTTGCCTGCCCAGCATCCTGTTGTGTGTGTGTTTGATCAGGAAGCAGGATTGGTAGGTCCAAAAGCTGAGGAAAGTCTAGTGTTGAAGGCCAGTGAACTCTGGAGATTAGGTTGTGTGCATTTTCCTCTTAAGAATTTGTGAATTCATACTTAGGCCCAGATTAGCTCTAGCCCATCTCATCCATAGTTTGCTTTTTTGTATAACCTACATGTATTTAAGGTATATTATTTGTTTTTCCTCTTCCACATAATGACCCAGATCCTTTTTCAGTTTTGGCTTAAGGTTCTGTCTTAGAGACCATTCCTTGTTGTTGTTGTTGTTGTTGTTGTCATTGAGTTATGTCTGACTCTTTGTGATGCTATGGACCACACTGTCAATTGAGTTTTCTTGGCAAAGACACTAGATTGGTTTATTTCCTTCTCCAGTGGATTAAGGCAAAGAGAGGTTAAGTGACTTGCCCAGAATTACACAACTAGTAAGTGTCTGAGGCTGGGTTTGAACTTAGGTCTTCCTGATTAGCTGCCTACCATTCCTAGCTTCTCATTAGAATAATTTTTAAAATAATTACCATTTTTTTTTCTTTCAGTCCCAACTATCATGAATTGCCTATGCTGTATCTGAGTTCCTATTTAGACTACCCAAACTATTGTCATCATTTTTAATTCTCTTTGCTACTTCAATGGACAAATCTTCTCTTTTGTAAAGAATGTAGGTCTATAACCAATAGGCCTAGGAAAATATTTGGTGTCTCCTGTCTCTGTCCATCTGGAAATAACCAGATGACAGACTTATTAGACCCCCTCATCTCAACCAATCTCCTCACCTTGTAAACTCTCCCCATTTCTTCAAATGAGCCAAAGAAGTAGAATAGGATAGGGAGACCAGACCTTGGGTAAGTCATTTAACTCTGCTTTACTTAATTTTAATGATCACTGTGGTCCCTTCTAGTTCTAAACTTATGATTACATGTTCTTACAAACTATTGTAGGCACTGAGAAAGGTATGATATTTGAATAAGACATGCTACTCACCCTTATGGAGCTTACATATAGCATGCATCTATGTTGGTAGAAGACATCATAATTGTACTTTAATTACATTTCATATTTCTATTTTTTGTCTGTATTCTGTGATTCCATCAGTTTAGGGATTAACAATTAAGAAACTTTCCCTACCAGTACAGATGAGCAAATTATTTACAATTTATGGTCTTAACACCAATTGATTTACTCAATCTATCAGTCAACAAACATTTATTAAACAAGTAGAATGAGAAAATGTATAGTCTCAAAAACAATTATATTCAAACAGAAAAAAAAATATATATATATATTCAAAGTAAATATAAAGAAACAGATGCTTCAATTGATATAACACATGGAGCTTTGTGTTTGGAAGATGAGTTCTAATCCTAAGACATTAACTTAGGAAAGTCAATTAACTTCAACATCAGTTTTCTCATGTAAAATATGAAGCTTAGACTCAATCATCTCTGAGGTCACTTCCAGCTTTATAGCTATGATTATGTGATATGAATAAATAAATACAAGGTAGATAAATATAAGGTAGGGAGGAAGAGCAATAGCAGTAAGAGGGGCTCAGGAATGGCTCCATGTAAAAAAACGGAGTCTTAAAGGGAAAAGGGGATTCTATGAAGTGGGGGTATGTGTGAGAAAGGAGTAGATTACAAGTCTCAGTTGTTTCAGTTGTGTCTGACTCTTCATGACACAAGTTGGGATTTTCCTGGCAGAGATAATTGAGTGCTTTGCTATTTCCTTCTCCAGTTCACTTTACAGTTAACGAAACTGAGGGAAACAGGGTCACTTAAGTCACACAGCTAGAAAATGTCTGAGGCTGGATTTGGACTCAGGAAGATGAGTCTTCCTGATTCCAAGCCCAAAGCTCTATGCACTGCAACATCTAGCTGCCTCATATTCCAAGTCTAGTGTATGACCAATGTGAAGGCACAAACAGGAAGAGTGTCATGTGAGAGGAAGAGAGAATTGGCTAGATTATGTAGTACAGGAAGGGGAAGAATGTGTAGTCAGTCTGGAAAGCTGGAAAGATAGGTTGGGGCTGGGGAATAAGAGACCTTAAAAGGTAAAAAAGAAGTTTATCATTGAGGTAATAGAAAACTATTGTGGTTGATCAATCAGGGAAATAATATGGTCAAATCTACTTCTAAGGAAAATCACTTTGAGAATAAAATGAAAGATACACTAGAAGTCCAGTTTGACTAGAATTCAGAATGTGTAATAAAGAATAGAGTGAAATCATATGTTAGACAGGCAGGCTAGAACTAGATAGTGAAGAGCCTTGAAGGTCAGACAAAGGTGATTTTACTTTATCCATTAACATAGCAGGAAGCCATAATCAATTAATTAACACGTATTAGTTAGGTTTCTGATAATTGGAAGGCATTGTGCTAAAGGGGGGGTGGGTATGAAGACACAAATTAGTCCCCATCCTGAAAGAAATTATGTCCTATTGGGAGTGTGTGTGTGGGGGAGGCAAGAGTATGTAAACATGCATGCATCTATAAAATAATACAATATTTTTGAGGGAAGGGGAAGGTAAGGAGAGGTAGTGGTTGGGAGAAGGCATTAGTGGCCTTTTGCTGGAAGTGTTTGAAGTTAGCTTTGTTGGAAACAAGGGATGCTAAGAGGCAGACTGAGAAGGAAGCCCATTTCAGGCATGTTGGACAATATGTACAAAGGTACAGGCTAGACTACGCTATATGGAATCAAGAAGATCTGAATTTGAATCCTGCCTCTAATGCATACTAGCTCTGTGACTCTAGACTTGCCATTTAATTTCTCTGTGCCTTACTTTTTTCCATCTGGAAAATGGATCTAATAATAGTAACTCTTTTATAGGACCATTGTGAGGATCAAATAAGATAAAATGTAAAGTGTTTTGAAAATTCTAATGTGCTAACAGCAAGCTATCATCATTATTAATAATCATTATTATCATTAACAGCCAGAAGCACAGCTTGGTTTAACTGTGGAGTATATGACGGGGAGTAATGTATAAGGCTGAGTAGGGAAGTTACATTCAGGTAATGAAAGTCTTTAAATATCAGAGAAATTAAGAAGTAAAGGTGAGCTTCTGGAGTTTAGATTGAAATGGGATATCTATAGATGGTCTAACAGCTAACAAACATTAATTTATTTAACTTTAAAATGGGGAGGATGTTCAGTGAATATATAGTATCAAATTGATTACTCATGGTTGGAAGAGTGACAGAGGAGTCCCTGACTCATTGTGCATGGGCTTTTGTAATTAGACTACCAGGAAGCTACCTTAATGGTTCAAGCCTTAGCCACAGAGTTCACTGCGTCTTGAAGATGGCTTCATTCCTTTTAAGGAAAAACTAGCCCAACCCATGGTTATGTGAATGGAGAGAGGGAGACAGATGTAAGACATGTGGGGCATAGAAAGGGACATTTGACAATTGATTGCATATGTGGAGTGAGTGAGAATGAAAATAAGAGTATGACCCCAATGTTGCAAATCTGTGTTACTAGAAGGTTGCTGGTAGACTCAATTGAAACAGAGAAATTCACAAAAAGGATAGGTTGAAGTGGCAAAAGATATTGAGTTCTATTTAGGACAAGATGAGTTTGAGATATCTATATGACATTTAGTTGGAAAGGTCCAATAGGCAGGTGGAGATATGGGAGAGAGTTTAGAGCCAGTTACATTGAACTAACAGTTTTTGTGCTAGAGAATGTCATGGTCATACCTAGGCCTTCGAGGGAAAAAATGTTTTGTAAGTGTGTGGAGAATAGATTAGAAAGGGGAAAATGGATCTAATGAGACCACTTGGGAGACAATTAACAGTGATTAGACGAGAAATGAAGGGGTCCTATATTAATATGGTAGCAATCTAAATGAAGATAAGGGGCGTGAGTTGGGAGAAGATGTTATGGAGCAAGAATCAATACAACTTGGCAATGGATTAGAACGGGTGATGAAAAAGAGAAAAGAGTCAAGAGTGTATATATTGGTATGAGCCTGAATAACTGTGAGGTTGGTAATGGCCTAAAGAGAAATAAGGAAGTTTGGAGAAGAAGAGGTTGGGGGCTTTGCCAGGGGAGGAATAATATGGGTTGGCAGAGGACAAATATTTGGGGTATGTTGAATGTGAAATGACAATGGGATATCTGTGTGAAGATTTCTAGCAGGAAAATATAGAACTGGAGTTCAATGAAAAATATGATGATTTAAGAATACTTTACATAAGCATTACAATTGTTTATCTCTCTCTCTCTCTCTCCATCTATAGCATCTATCACAGCACTTGGAATATAATAGGTGCCAAATAAATCTTTTTGAATTAAATCTCTGCTTGGTTCACTGTCTTACACATAACTATTTCATAAATATCTGTGAAGGTAAAACTGAGAGACATCAGGTGTTGATTAATTGTAGGAAAGGGGGAGTGTGATAATGTTCACTGGACTTTTCTCAGAAGCCCGGTTTTTGTTATGTGTGTAGAATATTTGAGCATAATGGGGATAGAGATAGAGAAAAAGATGATAGAAATAGAGAAAGATAGAGAGAGAGAGATAGAGATGATAGAGATAAAAATAGAGATAGAGATATTTTTTAAAGTTTCCTCACTACATTATTATTTAGCTAATTTTCTTTCTGAGGAAGTAGATCCCTGCCAATAAAGCCTTTTCCAAGGGGGTAGGAAAAGATCTAAGAACTAAAATATATCTCTTAGTTCTTTAGTTAGACAACAGTTAAACTGGATAGAATCAGTAGTCAGAGTACTGAGGGGAGATTCAAACAGAAAAGATTAGCTCTTTGTTATCATCTAATTCAAACTGACTAAACAAGAGACATTCTTAGGCATTGGCTGAAAGGGCAGACTAAAGAGAGCAGTAGCCTTCCTCTGATGAAAAAAAAGAGTAATCTTAGTATATATGGGATAGAATAAATGGTTGCTATGAAGATAAAATATCAACTGAGGCACAGTAGAAGGTTGAAATAGAGCAAAAGGAGTGTGTAACCTTCTCTTTAGAGAAAAGCTTTACAAACCACAGTATTCTCTGATGGATTGGTGGATATGACGGGGAAAGCTAATTAACAGTGCTATAACCCTTTCTGCAGAATAGAGCCTTTCTAAGGAGCATCCCTATTAAACACTGGACAGAATACCAAGGGACCCTAAAGATAGATGGATAGGTGGAATCCAGGTGAAGAGAGATGCCCACTAGGGAACACCTGAGATTTAGTGCCTAGAAGAACCACTGAGATTTCATATTCTGCAGACATCAGTGGAGAACATCTGGAAGGGTGTATGTCTACCCATGAGAAATGAAATGGTATCAGCAGATGTCAGAATCTTTGCAACATCAGAAGTGTGAGTTGCCTCTCCATATGTGTGACCTGCTTACACATGTTTGATACATGTACCCCCTTCCAAGTGGATGTCCTGGTCACATATGTTACACAGATGTGGATATCACTACTTGTGATGTCCATAGAACTCTACTCTTTCTCTTAACTTGGGAAAGGATAAACGTTCTTCTGTTCTGCTATTGCATTTAGTGGTTTTTCTTTTAAACTAAATTCATCCTTTGAATGGCTAGTAAAAACAAACAGATTGTGAAGACTCAAACTATGATATAGAGATGAATATGACTGACAAGATACCTAGAACCCAGAATAGATGTCTGTCCATGAAGAAGCATTGCTACTAACCTCTCCACTGTTTTGAATGATTGAAAATTTTGAGCATTTTATGTCAAACAAAAGTTAATAGATACTTATGAGCACCTCTAAACTTGTGCTGTAGAGAAAGGACAGAACCAGGAGCTCCACGACTATTGGTAGAACTGAATAAACAGTACAAATCAGCAGATGAAGTCAGGAGGGGAAAGGATAATAAACTGTTTATGTATTGTCCCCAGGACAAAGATCAAGTGAAGTCTGTAAGGTATAGAGGTAGGTTGGAGATCATTCCCGTAGTAATGCCTCTTGTGCTCAGTTGTTCTCTCAAGGTATAAAAATAGGTCAAAAGGAACGAAATAGATTGTGTATGGTAGGTTAATCAGCACGATTTCATTAAGTGCATACTATGTGTTAGGCACTGTGCTGGGGATTCAAAGTAAAGTAAAAACTGCCTCCTCCATCAAAGAGATTATATTTTAGTAGTGGTTTTGGTGGTGGGAGGAGAGCTTGTAAATAAATAAATACAAAGTATAGACAGAGTAGGTGAAAGGTAAACTTGGAAGGGAAGCATCTTACACCCCCCTCCCCCCCTAGGTGGAGATTAGGAGTATGAAAGGCCTCATGAAGAAGTTGGTGAGGTGGTGGTTGAGCTGAATCTTGAAGGAAGCCAAAGATTCTAAGAGGTCGAGGTGAGGAAGGGCAGCCAAGCATGGGGAACTATATCAAAGGCAGGGGCAAGATGATAAGGAATAGGGGTAGGGGGTTGAGATGGGGACATGACTAGAAAGAAGAACTTAATTTACCATTCAGTTAATGTATGTTTAATTTTAAAAACCAAGGACCAGTGATTTCATAGCAAACTTTCCAGTTCAGTTAGACAAATAGTATGTGGTTAAAGTCTAGTTTCACCTCCATTTGATATTATCCTGACAGGTCTAATACTAACTGGGACCTTTCTCATGATGAAACTCACTCTGGCCTGCCATGCGAAGTCCATTCAACTGATAGCAATGTAACTGGCCAATTTAGCTTAAATCAAAAATCAGCTTGTGCATATAGTGCAGTTTTACTTCAAAGGGTTTGAAGCACATCACTGGTGCTGAGCTGAATTCTGAAAAAATCTGACCCAGACAGACAACCTGGATTTAACTCTTTTCAACATTCAAGATTCCTGATCTCTGAAATATGTGGTCTGGGTAATAACAGACATTTGGAAACAATCAAACCAAACCCTGTCCAACAGCCTTATCCCCTGATGGGATGCTTCAGCTATTTTCCTGTTGATCAAATAACAGACAGTAGCATCAAAACCAAGCTAGACATAATATTAACAGTTGATATCATTCAGCATTTAATTGAATGCTACTTCTTGATTTTAAAAATGAGTTTTCTATGGATTATTAGCATTCAAATATCAAATTTTGGTAATAACTAGAAGCAACCATACATTTCTTTTTTAAAAAATCATCTTTAAGAATTTTCAATATTAATAATCAGTGGTCTTTTCACACACATCGTTGTGGTAAATGATGCTGGCAGGGGTGTCACCTGTAAATATGAAAGATAACGATGCAGTAATTACTTGTTTGCATTTGCATATACGCCATGACAAATAGATAAAGTCCCACTCAAATTGTCAGCATCCTTTTGCATTGAACCCTAAGTAAGTTCCTGAAGCAGGAAGCAGTCACTCTGTAATGTTAAGGCTGTTGGCAGTAACTAGAATGCTTGGAGGTCTGTTCTTGTAAAGAAAATTTCTCAATTAGTTAAAGAAGCCAGGAGCATCAGCTTTCAAAAAAAAAAAAAGATCTTCCTTATGAATCTTTGATCTTTCTGACTATAGCAGGCTTCCCCCCCCATGAATGACAGTGATTATGACATTTCTTAAAAAGTGTATACAAAACAGTCCAATTTACAAATCAGTGGGCTTACAATTTCCTTTAGAATTTTTATTTTAATGAAATGGTAGAAAATAAATGCAAAATTAAGGTCATCTCTATATGACATATTCTCGATTAAATTTAGTCAGTACCTGAGGCTAGTCCGGGGTTTTGATTGGAGTCTGTCTATATTTCATAAATTGGCCTTCGCACACTCATTCATCACAGATTTGCTCCTGTCAGTGCCATCATTTCAGAGAATCATCTTTGCCACCAAAGATGATTCTTTATTTTTTTCCTTGTCCCATAAAACCCTGTCTTTGACAAATGCTATTTGTCAAACACTTCTAAGACTCCATCTCTAATTGTGGCTACTGTTCTCTTCTCTTAATTGACAACCACATTCCTCCATTGTCTTCACTGTTCTGAGTCCCTTCCCATTACTCGTGTCTCTGAAAAATAAGAGGCTCTTTTCCTTTTCTGATTTCTCTAGCCTTTCTCCTCCTGGTCTTAAACAAAGAAAAACTTGATCAGAGTCATGTGAATGATGTAGTAATTGAATAATTCATAGGGTGATAAAATTGGAGGTCTTATGGAATTGAATTGACTTCAGCAATCATTAATCCCATCACACCATTTTACAGATAAAGAAACTGAGGCTCAGAGAAGTTGCCTTTTACTACTCAAAGAGACATCATCTTCATGTGAGTCCTTGTGACTTCTTACCTAGAATATTGCCTTTTTTGCAGGGCAATGAGGGTTAAGTGACTTGCCCAGGATCACATAGCTCGTACATGTCTGAGCCCAGACTTGAACTCAGGAAGATGAGTCTTCCTGACTCCAGGTCCAGCACTCTATCCATTGTGCTAAGCAGCCCTCCCCCCAAAATCCCCGCTTCACTAAAGGAATAAGGTTATATGTGACTGCAATGATACCTTTTAATTTAACCAATTCTTACAGAAGCAGGGTATTTCATGGAGAATGAGGGAATTTTGGTCACTTGTGATAGCATAAGCCAAGGTAGTAGTCCAGTTTGACTGAAGCATAGAGGGGCAGAAATAAGGATGGTGGGATGGAGTTGGGAAGGTGGGGCAGGAAAAGATAACAGAGAGCTTTTCAATGCTGAAAAGATGTGTACTGGCCTCAAAAGGAAATTATCTAAAACATAATTAAGAACAAAGCAAAACAAAAAAAGAATGATAAAAACATACTAGAATGTATAAATAAGGAAGGGTAAGCACTGGGGATACAAAAAAGGATAGCCCCTGTTCTCAAGGAACTCACAGTCCTAATGGGAAAGAGAATGCCAAAAGCTATCTAAAAATAAGATATAAAAAGGATAAATTAGATATCATCAGCAGAGGGAAAGCATTTTATGCAAATACTAGAGAGTTAATAAAGAGAAAAGTTGTAAAAGCATCATTTAATTGTATAAAAGAAGCTCCAGAATCATCTTTCATTCTTCTCTATCCTTATACCAATGGTTGACAAGTCCTGTACATTTTAATTCTATAGTACCACTGGAATCTGCCCTCTCTGATGAATTCATTGGACCCCCTTCACTAGTTCAGTTCCTCATTACCTTTCACATGGATGATTATAATAGTTTTCTAATTGCTATCTCTTCCTCTGGTCTGTCTTTCATACAGCTGCTCAACTAGTCTTCATACTGCACAAATCTGATTAGACTACTTTTTTGATGTCATCATCTATGGGGCAAAATGCTTATTCCCTAGTCTGACACACAAAAGTCTCCATTTTTTTTTTGTCTCCAATCTACCTTTCTAGTCTTTCCTCCATATACTAAATATTTCAGGCTAACTATAATTCTAGTTGCCAATTTCCTGGTACCTTATCCTTACAGAATTTCAAAGAGACCCTCTCAGATGCCTGGAATTCATTCCCTTTTCATCTCACCAAGGTCAAAGTTGGGTATTTTCTTCTCCATGAAATTATCCATGACTCCCCCAAATGAAAGTGATTTCTCACTCTTCAGATTGCTTTTTTTCTGTTTTGTCTGGAATTGTCATTAATTAATGTGTATATTTAATATATATCCAACATTCCCGCTCCTCCCATTTGATTTTAAACTTGGGAAAAAAGATTCATCATTTTTCATCTTTGTATCTTTTATTACCTCCATAGACCCTTGTACATAGTAATTTACAAATAATTGTTAAATTGTGTAACTATTGGAATGACGCCACCTGCTGGAGACTTATTGTAGAAAAGCTCCGCCATGAGGTGAAGGTCTCTGAGGGCAAGACTATGTGTCTTTTCTTTGGCGTCAGGAAGTGACCTTTGCTTGAGGGAGGAAGAAGGGAGAGGCTGGCACTCTGACTCAGCTTTTTCCTGAGGACTCTGGTGGAGAAGGGAGCTAGAAATGCACTCTCCCTTTAATAGATAGATGAATGTAGGCCTTTCCTTCTCTCTTTACCAAATTCTTATTCTCCTTAATAAATGCTTAAAAGTCTAACTCTTGCTAAAGCTTATAATTTATTGGCGACCACTCATTAGATATTTTAGAAAGACTAGCTAGAATTTTAGCCCCTTAACAATTGAAATGAATTAATTCTTGATACTTAGTAACAGCTTACATGTATTTAGTGCTTCAAGATCTTCAAATATATTTTATGTCTGTCTCATTGGATTCTCACAAGTCTGCAGGGTGGTGCTAAAGAACAGGGCTTCTTCAACTTTTTTCCACTCGCGACCCCATTTTGCCTGAGAAATTTTTATGCTATTCCAGGTATATAGGTATATAAAATAGGTATACATAACCTTTTAGTGTTGCCAAATTTTTCACAACCCCCACATTTAGTTATGTGGCCCCATATGGGGTTGCAACCCACAGTTTAAGAAGCTTTGCTATAGACTAATTTTAAAATAAGTATCAATTATTGATGTAGTAAGTATAGTATAATTTTTAAATTTATACTTTTATATATTAATAATATATAATTTACATATATATGACATATAACTATATATTTTGTATTATTATTATATTTAATATTTTAATTTAATTTATATGTTTTTTGGGAATTTGTGGTAGGGATTTTTAAATATTTTATAAAATTTATTTAAGCCATTATCATGAGGAGGTCATGCATCATCCTTATCTGGTAATATTTTTAAAACGCACTATACATCTTTACCTAGTGGAAGGAAGAAACGTTAAATGAACTCTCTTGGTCATTTATCTCTTCATTTCTCAACCAGCTTAATTCCCTTGGATCTTTCTATCACCCTCCAGGAGCCTTATCATCCTTCAAGACTTCATCAGCCCTGGTACTCACACCTCATCTGGGCTCTCTGCTCCCAGGACTCCTCTGATTAGAAGATGGAGCAGAGAGATCCTCTCAGAACCTCTGTTTGGAGTGGGCACTCAGGCAAACTCTCTCTTCATTTCCCATAAATGAAATCTTTTAGACTTCTTTGTATCTTCCTGCCTCCATTGTAAGCTTCCTTTTGTATATTGTTTTCACCTGTTAGGTGATAAGCTTCTTTAGGGCATAGACTATCATCTTTTTTTTTTTGTATTTATATCCCCTGGCACTTTGCCTAGTGCCTGCCTGGCACATGGTAGGTACTTAATAAATGTTTATTGATTGAATGATATTGGCTTCTGATCCTGTTCATTTTATTTTATTTTATTTTTTGCAATGACTTGCCCAGGGTTACACAGCTAGTAAGAGTCAAGTGTCTGAGTCACATTTGAACTCAGGTCCTCCTGAATCCAGGGCTGGTGTTTTTTCCACTATGCCACCTAGCTGCCTCCTATTTTATTTTACTATTAATAAAAATTTAATCTTTAATTTAATCTTTTTTCAATTGGTAAGCATTAACTTTCTCTCCTCCCATTTTCCCCTGCATATAGCTTGTTTGTACCTAGTTGTTTTCATGTTGCTTCCCCCATTAGACTGCAAACTTCTTGAAAGCAGGTGCTGTCTTTTTTCTTTCTTTGTACCCCTGGGACCTAGCACAGTGCTTGCACAAAATAGATGCTTAAGAATGTTTTGGTTTTTTTTTTTTATCTTACATTCTGTTCTTCAATTAAAATAACAACAACCACCACCTTATTACAGATATGAATAACCCAGAACAAATTCCCCTATTTTCTGCGTCTAAAATTGTGTGTCTCATTCTGCATCTAGAATCTATCACCTCCCAGTGAAGAGGTGGGTAGCATGGTTCATAATTGATTCTATAAGTTTTTCATTCATTTCATTTAACAGGTCTTGCTATGTATCTGCAATGTGTAAGCCAGAAAAGATAAAACAATTAATAATGCATGGCCCATGTCCTCATTGGGCTTAAAATCTAAGTGGAGCAGAAGCACACACATAAATGACATATAAATATATAAGAATAATGGCAAGTATATGATGAGTAGTATAAATCAAATTATATGAGAGTTAGACTCTTGGGAAAACTTGATTTCAGAGGGATCATGTCAGGCTTCATTGAAGTGGGACGAAATAAGATGAGTCTTGAAGCATGGGTAGACCTGTTGACAGATGGAGATGGGGACTAAATATCTTTAAAATATTAATGTTGTTTATATGATCTGCTTCCTCCCCAGAATAAAACTATAAAACTGTAGCAGGTAATACTTTTACTCCCCCCCCCCATAGATAACAACTTCTAAAGTCTCTACTCTGTTTCTCTAAACTCTGTTTTGTTCACCTTTAAAATTGATCACTCCAGGTATTACATTGCTGATATTCTTTTTAAAAAGTTTCTGAACCCAAGTGCACATTTTCTAATGTAAAACTTGCATCTTGAAAGCATTTTTGACAGGGTTCCACATCAGTGGTTAATGGCAGCATCTTAGGTGTGGGAGTCTTGGAATCAGTGGAAAATTGGCTCTCCAAATTAAAGACAGAAAGCAAGAAACCAAGAAAAGCAGCGTCATAGATGGATGATACTACATTGGCAGCAAAGGTAAATAATGTAGAAACTGACAGCCAGAAGTAGATAGATTTAGATCATTTGAAGGCTAATAGATGAAAAAAGAAAACAGTCAAGGCAGATAAATTATAGTTGTATCACAGTGGCTGTCTGTCAACATTTCCATTCCGGAATAGTCCCCCGTTTTCCGGGTATACTCCTGACTGACAGTATGCAACTAGAAGCCAACAGTTGGTGTGCTAGGTCTCAAGCCAGTAGCAATGTTTCTTTTTTAAACCATGAAATTTATTTGGCCTTCTTCAATTTCCAAGAAAGGGAAGAAAAAAAGGAAACTT
Organism: Dromiciops gliroides; assembly: GCF_019393635.1. NCBI lineage: Eukaryota > Metazoa > Chordata > Mammalia > Microbiotheria > Microbiotheriidae > Dromiciops > Dromiciops gliroides. The sequence goes on along the minus strand of NC_057863.1, from coordinate 364,894,417 downwards.
AATTGGCACTCAAAACATAAAGTGGCTTCATTTTGAAAACACAAATTATGATTCTATCCAAATCTGGTCCCTGTGGTCCAGTTGATTTGGGTTCTGGATAGGGGAGTGCATTCTTAAAATGCAATGTTTTTATTTTTTTATTTTTTGAAGATTGGTGAGCATACTCCATTTGGGAACTCCTTGCCATTTTACAACATAGACACACAGCATGCACCTTATAAAATCTCATGATGGTACAGGATGACTTCTTCATCAGGATTCAGTTCTGTTGGGCAAGTAATGCAACTTTTTAATAATATATGAATAATAAATTCCAAACTATTGGGTACATAATATGTCTTTACCCAGAAACTGACTAAATACAAATTTACCCAATAAACCAGAACAATTGCAAACATCAACTGCATTGAAAAAAAAAAGATGTTCAACTATGTACATGAACATTTATCTTCTTTGAAGTTATTCTAGTTTCTCTGATGAATATTTATTATTCTTGCTCTGTGTTTGGCGTATATTAGGTATTCCTTTATAAAGACAGAGAATACCTGTGCTTTTATAGTTTATAAGATGTGGAAAAATAATAATGATTAAATGCAATTTCAGATAGTGGAGCAATCAATGGTTTCAAAGCAGTTTGCAGGAGAAGATATCATTCTGTCTTCACCATAGCCCAGAGGCAATGTGGCAAGGTGGATAGAGAATAGATCTAAAGAGTCAATAGGATCTGAATTCAAGTCTTGTTGACTCTGCCACAAGCTAACTGTTATGACTCTGAGCGAATACTTATTCTCTCAGTTCTCTAGGTAATGTTTTGTTTTTTTTTAAATGTATGAGGTATTTTATTTTTTCCGTTACATGTAAAGATAGTTCTCAACTTTTGTTTATACATGCTTTACAATTTCAGATTTTTCTCCCTCCCTCCCCTCCCTCCCCTCCCTCCCCCCCTCCCCTAGACAGCAGGTAATCTGATATAGGTTATATCTATATATCTCTATACATATACATATAGATATATATATACACACACATATATATATATATACACATAATAACATTAATCCTATTTCTGCATTAATCCTGTTACAAGAGAAAGAATCAGAGCAGTGATGCAAAACCTCAAAATAGAAAAAAAAAACAACAGCACTCAAAACAAAAGAAATAATATGGATCAATCAGCATCTATACTCCACAGTTCTTTCTTTCTTTTTTTTCTTGGATTTGGAGATCCTCTTCTATCATGAGTTCCCTGGAACTCTTCTGTACCATTGCATTGGTGAGAAGAATATAGTCCATCACAGTAGGTCAACACTCAATGTTGATGATACTGTGTACAATGTTCTTCTGGTTCTGCTCATCTCACTCATCAGCTCACGTAAGACCCTCCAGGTTTCTCTGAACTCTTCCTGCTCATCATTTCTTACAGCACAATAGTATTCCATTGTATTCATATACCACAACTTGTCCAGCCATTCCCCAATTGATGGGCACCCCCTCAACTTCCAATTCCTTGCTACCACAGAAAGAGCAGCTATAAATATTTTTGTACATGTGGGTCCCTTTCCCCCTTCCATGATTTCTTTGGGCAAAAGACCTAAAAGTGGGATTGCTGGGTCAAAGGGTATGCACAGCTTTATCGCCCTTTGGGCATAATTCCAAATTGCTCTCCAGAATGGTTGGATCAGCTCACAGCTCCACCAACAATGCATTAGTGTTCCAATTTTCCCACAGCCTCTCCAACATTTATTATCTTCCTTTTTTGTCATTTTAGCCAATCTGATAGGTGTCAGGTGGTACCTCAGAATTGTTTTAATTTGCATCTCTCTAATCATTAGGGATTTAGAGCATTTTTTCATATGGGAATAGATAGCTTTGGTTTCTTCATCAGAAAACTGCCTGTTCATATCCTTTGACCATTTCTCAATTGGGGAATGACTTGGATTCTTATAAATTTGATTTAATTCCCTATATATTTTAGAGATGAGGCCTTTATCAGAAGCACTGGCCTCAAAAATTGTTTCCCAGCTTTCTGCCTCCCTTCCAATTTTGGATGCATTGCTTCTGTTTGTACAAAAATTTTTTAATTTAATATAATCAAAATCATCCATTTTGCATTTTATAATATATTCTATCTCTTGTTTGGTCAAAAACTGTTTTCCTTTCCAAAGATCTGATAGGTACACTATTCCTTTCTCTCCTAATTTACCTATGGTATCACCTCTTATGTCTAAATCATGTATCCATTTTGACCTTATTTTAGTATAAGGTGTAAGATGTTGGTCTATGCCTAATTTCTGCCATACTCTCTTCCAGTTTTCCCAGCAGTTTTTGTCAAATACTGAGTTCCTATCCCAGAAGCTGGAGTCTTTGGGTTTATCAAACACTACATTACTAGTGTCATTTACTACTGCATTTCCTGAGCCTAGCCTATTCCATTGATCTACCACTCTATTTTTTAGCCAGTACCAGATAGTTTTGATGACTGCCGCTTTATAGTAAAGTTCCAGGTTTGGTACCGCTAACCCACCTTCCTGTGAATTTTTTTTTTCATTATTTCCCTGGATATTTCTAGGTAACGTTTTAAGACTACAAATTGCAGAGAAGGGGCAAAACTGCATTGATTGAGTGATATTCCTCAAGTGGGCTTCCAGATATCAGTAAAATCATGGGTCTAGTCCTTATTTCTACAGACCAGTAAGGTAGGAAGCTTTGTCATTCTCTTACTAAAGATAAAGAAACAAAAGCTGCCAAAAATTGATTGGTCTGCCCAAGATTACCCTTCTGGCAAATAGAGGAGGTAAGCAGGAATCAAACACAAAATTTTTGCCTCTAAGCTAAAAGTTCTTAGTGTGTGTGTGTGTGTGTGTGTGTGTGTGTGTGTGTGTGTGTGTGTGTGTGTGTGTGTGATGGAATGTATCCCATTGCCAGTCTGGTGAGACTCATAGACCCCACTTCATGCTTAAAATCAAAGACAGCATTATAAAGGAAACCAGTTATACTCAAATAAAGATGTAAATTTCCTTCATTCAATTTTACAATTCACCCCCTCTCCCCTAAAAACATACCCATAGATAATTTCAGAATCCGTGGACCCCAGGTCAAGGACCCCTATTCTAAACCCAGTATTTTCATATACATATGTCCATTCTATTATATGAGTTAGCCTTAGGACTCGGGTGATAGAAGAAACTAAGTTAGCCTTTAAAGAGGTTAGATTCAGTGATAATGACATTTAAAATCATTTTTTTCATGGATTGCCATGACTAAAGAGTCTGTCATCCAAATAGTCTACCAAGTGGCAAACATTACTGTCCCTCAGCCCAGATGCTCCATGGATTTTTCACTCATATGAGATGCATCACATTTAGACCACTAAGGCTGCCTCTATGCTATTCCACTGGTGAGAAGTGTAAATAATGTGGAATCTGCTATCCAAACATCTAGTTCAGTTGTTTCAGTCATATATGATTCTTTGTGACCCCATTTTTTTTTTTAGGCAAAGTGGTTTGGAGTGGTTTGCCATTTCCTTTTCCAGCTCATTTAACAAATGAGAAATTGAGGCAAAGAGGGTTTACGTGACTTACCCAGGGCCATACAGCTAGTAAGTGTCTGGGTCCAGATTTGAACACACATCCTCTTGATTCCAGACCAAGTATTTTATCTGTTGTTACCTAGTTGCCCCATCTGGGTAATATGTATACATTTTAAAAAATAGTTTAAAATCCTAAGTTTGGAGAGCATCATTATTAGATTAGATGCAAGTTTATAAATGTTTCTGTGTTAATGGCTATGACAATTTGCAAAGGGCCTGCCAAGATAAAGAAGACCTATAAACTGTGTTGTTGGAGAAAACTTTTAAATTCTTTAAATACTAATACATTTGTTAGGCCACTGGACTCATTCACTTGATATTTTGTTATATTTTCATACTGTTCTAATAAAATTCCATTGATAGAGATACAGTCTCTAGGAGTCCAATCCAATTCAATAGATATTTATTAAGTACATACTATGTTGCAGGCATTGGACTTAGTACTGGGCATACAAATAATAAAAAGAAAGATAGTTGCTGCCCTCAAAGAGCTTACGATCTAATGAAGAAGTCAACACACAAAAGGAGATAGGGGAAAAAGGGTAGGGGATACAAGGGGGAGATCAGGTGATAACCAGGGCAGATATATCTTGTTACATGTGGTTGAAAAAAACTGGCTGGGTAGGATATGCCAAGTGAAGTGAGCCTGAAAAGTCCAAATTCTACCCTCTATAAAGGAACGCATTGGGAGGATTTTGGTACTTCACCACCTAGTCCTCCAATCAGAGGAGAGATGAGGCTAAGGGAGGTGATGTCAATCAAGTCTTGAGTTAGCATCATGATGATGAGATTAGAGGTGATGAGTTTAACCTGAGAAGGGCATCTTGTTTGGTGGATTTGAAACTAGGCAGAGCAGTATATACAGAATGGAAAGAATTATGGAATAAGAGGCAATAGTGACATCAAAGGAATGAATAAAAGAGGTACAAGAACTAGTTTGTTTTTAGGGGAGGAATAAATGCTGATAAGCTGAATTTTATTATTTTATATATCCTAGCAGCCTTTGTTAGGCCTTATAGTTCATACCCACCAAATTATTTGAGTTTATTATATTGGGTAATACATGACCGCTCCATATAGTCCCAGTTTACCTGTTCAAGAGTTATTGATCTACCCTATACAGAAGTGATATAGAAAAAGATGCAGGTCTTTCACCTCTTCGCGTATGATTGATGATAGTATACTAATAATACCACTTGAATGTGTGCAAAATGCTTTTCATATATTATTTCATTTGGTAATCACAATAACCTGTGAATTATTATTACCCCTATTTTGCAGATGTGTAAACTGAATAAAGTCTTAAGGTTAAGTCACTTACCCGGGGTTATACAGGTGGTAACTAATGCACAATTCAAACTCAGCTATTCCTGACTTCAAATGAGGCATTTTATCCACTATGCTACCTGGCTTTCATCATTGAAGACATAGACCTCTGTATACTTCTTTAATAGTTCACAACTCAATTCAGACAATGGGAAATCTGGTTCTAGCCCCATATTGAATTTTCCCTCTAAGTTCATTATGTAAGTGACTTGCCCAGGGTCACACAACTAGTAAGTGTTAAGTGTCCGAGGCCGGATCTGAACTCAGGTCCTCCTGACTCCAGGGCCAGTGTTCTATCTGCTTCACCACCTAGCTAACCACTCTGGCAATAGGGAGGCATTGATGGAAAAAGGTAGGAAGTTTGGTTAGAAGTTCATTGTCCTTACATTCTTCTCTGTCTCGATCCCCAGGACCTGCTGAGGAATAGCATTCAAGGTTTTATGTTTTGTTTTGTTTTTTGACCACACACCTGAACTCCCTTTTAATTTTTCATTTTTCAGTGACCCACCTTGAGTGTATGATGACTTTATAATGAAGCCATAGTTGCTTTATGCCTGTGCTTCTAATTCTTGCAATGCCATCTCTTGCAATACATTGATGATTCAAAGGATATGGCAAGATGCCAGTTGGCCTGGGATCAATCCACAAAAGAAAAAGGTGTTATTGCTATTTAAAGAGAGGCAAGAGTGATTTAGGAACTTTGGGGGAGACAGATCTGCCCTTTTCCCACTGGGGCTATAAAGTTGAAGGTGTTACTAAATCAACAATATGCAGAGTCAGATTTAGGAAAACATTAGCTATGGAGAGTAGCCAGATATATAGGAAATTACAGAATGGATTGTGGAATAGAAGGCACATGTACCATTAGAGGATAGTGAGTAGAAAAGATAAAGGAACTACATTATCTTTGGAAAAGGATTAAATGTGAATAAGTAGAATTTTATTTTCCTATCTATATGTCCTGACAGTCTTTGTCAGGTGTTACAATTGTGCCAATGCAGTTACTGTAATTTGTTATGCTGAGTTTCACATCACTACTCTATACGGTAAAAACAGATTGGAAACTTAACCTCAGAGAAATTAAGTGACTTGTCCAAAATCACATAACTTTCAAGTACTGGAGTTCACATTCATTCAGTAACTGAGCATTTATTAAATACTTACTATATGCCAGGTATAAAACTAAGTGTCTCTCCTTACTCCACTCATTCCATTATATCACCCTACTGCTTCCTGGATTTCAGGCAGAGTGAATAGAAGTTGGATGGCCCTTTTGAAGCCTGTTGCGATAATAACTAAGGGGCAGGTGCAGAAGGCCTAAATGAAGGTTACACCAATGGGAATGGCAAGAAGGGATTACATATGAGTTGTATAGTGATAGAATGGAGAAGGTTTGGTAGCAAACTGAATGGTATGAGTGAAGAATAAAAAAGGGGCTTCACCATTATTTTAGAACTGCAGGGGACCTTAGTGATCAATAAAACTTCAACCTCTTTACTAGTAAAAAAAATACAGACCTAAGAGCTTGTAACTAGCCCAAAGAGTCACAGATGAGTTAATTCTTCTAAATCCCAACTATTTCCAAGCAAAAGTTCTCATGTATTGTCTTTTCTCAGGACCTCATTTTTCACTGGCCTAATAAATTAAACCAAGAAAATGGGTCAGTTGATATTAGTGAAGCTCTGTGTCAATCCATCCAGATAAAAGATTATTGGGCCTTTGGGGGAGGGGGTTCTGACTTTAAAAATTAGGTTTTTTCTGGTGGGAATTTAAGGTCATTATGGCAAGGCAATGAGTGATGTATTTGGGGGAATACAAGAGGGAAGATGACTGGGGTCAAGGAGTTTCAATACAGTTTATTTCACAAGTAGGTAGTGATGAATAATAAACAACATTCATGTAGCATTTTAATATTTACAAAATGTTTTGCATGCTTTATCATAGCAACCTTATGAGGTGAGTTCATTAGTTTTATTTTTTTTTAAATGTGAACTTAACAGACATCAAATAAAATTAGAATTTCTACATACAAAGTAGATCAGAAAAGAGAGGATTATACATGAATCTATGAATCTCTATTATGTTCATCTTCTCTTTCCTTTTAAGTATATAACTTCAATGCACAACTTTCAGACCTGTCCTGCTTGTCTGTTTCCTTCTTGCTGTACATCTGTTCTTCATTTTTTCTTTCTCTTTTCCTCTTTCTTTTTTCATTCCTTCTTCCCTTCCTTCTTTCCTTCTTTCTTTTGTCCTTCCTTCCTTCTTCTGCTTATGCTAATCTGGGCAGTTTACATTAACTTTCAATTTTTATTAAACTCTCATTTGATTTTCAGGATTTTCATTTTGGTATTTAATTAGGTATTTTTAATTTATTCTTTTTCAATTTGTTTTTATTTGCATGATTAATTTATTGATCTGCTGTTTCTCTATTTTATTGAAATATACATTAAGAAGTATAATTTTCCCTTAAGTACTTCTTGGACTGCATCTCACAAATTTTGGAATGTTGTCTCATTGTTGTCTTTCTCTTTAATAAAAGTATGAACAGTTTCTAGAATTTGTTCTTTGATTCATCCATTCTTTAGGATTTAAATGTTAGTTTTCCATTACCTTTTTTTATTTTTTTGCAGGACAATGAGGGTCAAGTGACTTGTCCAGGGTCACACAGCTAGTGAGTGTCAAGTGTCTGAATCCAGATTTGAACTCAGGTCCTCCTGAATCTAGGGTCAGTGATTCATCCACTGCACCACCTAGCTGTCCTCCGTTAACTTTTTTTTTTTTTTTTAGTGAGGCAATTGGGGTTAAATGACTTGCCCAAGATCACACAACTAGTAAGGGTTAAGTGTCTGAGGCCGGATTTGAACTCATGTACTCCTGACTCCAGGGCTGGTGCTCTATCCACTGTGCCACCTAGCTGCCCCTGCCCTCCATTAACTTTTAATCTATGCTTCCATGACCCTTTATTAAATGTAATCTTTATTTCTTTATGTTCTGAAAAAGGTTCAGTTAATATCTGTGCTTTTCTGCATTTGCCAGTGAGGTTTTTATGCTCTAAATATGGTCAGTTTTTGTGAAGATGCCATGTATAGATAGCTATGAAAAAGGTACACTCCTTTCTATTCTTATTCAGTTTTCTCCAGAAATCTATGTCTCATTTTCTAAGATTCTATTCATCTCCTTGATTCTTTCTTATTTATGAGTACATTTATCTAGCTCTGATAGGAGAAAACTGAGGTCTCCTGCTAGTATAGTTTTGCTGTCTATTTCCTCCTGAAATTCATTTAATTTTCCCTTTAAATTTTGGATGCTATACTATTAGGTGCATATACATGTTTAATATTTATATTACTTAATTTCTGTGGTTCCTTTCAGCAAAATGTGGTTTGCCTACTTTTTCTTTTAAATTAGGTCTATTGTTATTTTTGCTTGGTTTGAGATCATGATTGTTACCCCTGTTTTTTATTTTTAGCTTCAGTTGATGCATAATAGTTTCTTTATTTGACTCTTTGTGTATCTCTCTGTTTTAGGAGTGTGTTTTTTTTTTTTTGTAAACAACATATTGTTGAATGTTGATTTCTAATCCATCCTATCAACTTCCATTTATGGGTGAGTCCATCTCATTTACATTTACAGTTATGATTACTAACTCTGCATTTCCCTTCATTTTGTTTTCTTCTATTTGTACTTATTTCTTTTTCTCTAGTCTCTCTTCTCATCTGTTTTGCTTCTGATCACTGAATTCTTTTATCTACCTTCCCTTTTATCATCACCTCTTTATCTTCTCCTCTCTCCCTCCTTCCCTGTTGGGTAAGTTAGATTTCTATCAGCAATCAGTTATGTAATTATATTTTTCTTCTTAAAACCAATTTAGATGTGGGTAAAGTTCAGGCATTCCCCCTCTATCCCTAGTTTCACTTTTATTGTAAAAGATCTTCCTTGTGTGCAATTTTAATGTGAGATAATTTCCCCCGTTCTTTTTCTCCCTTCTCTCTTCCTCCAGGGCATCCCTATTTTTGTCTATCTGTATTTTTTTATCATCTGAACATAATTGACTCATTGCCTCACCCTCTTTCTATGTAGAGTCCATTTTTACTGCACTAACAATGGTAAAGTTCTTAGGAAGTATAGATCTGGTCTTCACTTATAGAAAGGTGAACAGTTTAACCTTATTGAGTACCCTTTGATTTCTCTTTTATGTTTATCTTTCTATGCTTCACTTGTCTTGTAGTTCAGAGTCAAATTTTCTATTCAGCTCTTGTCTTTTCATCATGAATATTTGAAAATCCTCAATTTCATAAATATCCAGTTTTTCCCTTGAAGAATTATACTCAATTTTGTTGGGTCAGTTATTATTGGTTGTGCTGACAGCTGCTTTGACTTCCAGAATATCATATCCCAGACCCTCTGCTCCTTTAATGTTGTAGGTGCTAAATCTTATGTGATCCTGACTAAATTCACAGCATTTGAATGCTTTTTTTCTTGCTGCTTGAAGCATCTTCACTTTTATCTTGGAGCTCAGTAATAGTATTCCTGGGAGGTTTTGTTTGTTTTTTTTTTTTACCTTTAAAAATAAAATTTTTTTTTTAGGTGGTGACTGTTGCATTCTTTCAATTTCTATTTTATCTTCTAGTTCAAGGATATTGGGGCTATTTTCATTGATAAATTCTTGAAATGTGATGCCCAGGTTCTTTCTCTGATCATGGATTTCAGTTAATCCAATAATTCTTGAATTATCTCTCCTCAATCTATTCTCTAGTCAATTGTGATTCCATTGAAATATTTAACATTGTGCTATACTTTTCAGTCTTTTGAATTTTTATGTTTCTTGATGTCTTAGGAATCATTAGTTTCTACTTTCCCAATTCTACTTTTAAAGGAGTTATTTTCTTCAGAATTTTTTGTGCCTCTTTTAACAAGAAGTTAATTGACTTTTCATAATTTTCTTCCTTTGTTTTAATTTATTTAGCTATTTTTTCCTCTATTAGTCTAATTTGATTTAGAATATATTTTTTAGCTTTTCAGGAATTTTTATTGGACTTGTATGTTATTCACATTTTTCTTTGATGATTTGTAGCTGTTTTGGATTTATTGTCTTCTGAGTTTTCTTGATCTTTGCTTTCACTGTAGTAGCTTTTTATGGCCAGGTTATTTTCATTTTTTTTTTGCTTACTTTTCTACCCTATTTCTCAGTTTGGAACTTTATGTTGACATTAGACACTGATCCTGGCATTGGGGGTTGTGGGGAGAAGAGAGGCACTGCCTCAAACTTTAAGCTTTTTTTATACTACTGTTTTCAGAGCTAATTCTGGGGCTTCAGAAATTTTTGGTTCTTCTAAGGTGGTGTGATCATCTCCAGTTTGAGAAATTTCTAAGCTCCTGCTGTCACCACATTCTAGTCTTACCACTTCTGTGTCATCCCTGCAGATTCCAAAAAGGCCTCTTGATTTGTGTCACAGACCACTTTTTATGACCTCCTATGTTGTCTTGGACTAGAAGAATTTCTCACTTTGAATTTTTGTTGGCTCTGTCACTCTAGAATTTGATTTAAAGCATAATTTTTTGTTTAATCATAAAAGTATTTTATTATTTTCCAGTTACATGTAAAGATAGTTTTCAACATTTGTTTTCATAGGATTTTTAGTTCCAAATTTTTCTTCCCCCCTCCCTTCTCTTTCCCCCTCCCCAGATGGAAAGCAATCTGATATAGTTTATATACATACAATCACATTAAACATATTTCTGCATTAGTCATATTGTGAAAGAAGAAGCAGAACACAAGGGAAAAACCTCAAAAAAGAAAAAAAAATAAAGAGCCAAAAAGTAGAAACAGTATGGTTCAATGTACATTCAGAATCCATAGTTCTTTTTTTTTTCTGGATGTGGAGAACATTCTCTATCATGCGTTCTTTGAAATTCTTTTAGATCATTGCACTGCTGAGATGAGCCAAGTCTATTACAGCTGATCATCATGCACTATTGCTGTTACTGTGTACAATGTTCTCCTGGTTCTGCTCATCTCACTCAGCATCTTCAGTTCATGTAAGTCCTTCCAGGTTTTTCTGAACTCCTCCTGCTCATTGTTTCTTTTACCAAAATAGTATTCCTTTGCATTAATATACCACAACTTGTTCAGCCATTCCCCAACTGATGGACATTCCCTCAATTTCCAATTCTTTGTAAGACATTATTTTTAAATTATTTGGAGGGGGATGTTGGAAAGCTGAAAGGAACACTTTCTCTACTCTGCCCTCTTGGCTCCATCCACAGAATTCAAAATCCTTTTTAACAAATAGGAATAGTTGGGGGCAGCTAGGTGGAGCAGTGGATAGAGCACTTGCCCTGGATTCAGGAGGACCTGAGTTCAAATCCGGCCTCTGACACTTGACACTTAGTAGCTGTGTGACCCTGGGCAAGTCACTTAACCCACATTGCCTCACCAAAAAAAGGAATAGTCAAAAATGAATTTCTATGTTATTCATATCCAAAATATGTCTTATTGTGTACCTTAAGTCCATCTCCTCTCTGTCACAAGCATGATATTATTGTCTCTGTGTTCCAGATGAGTAAACTGAGGTTCAGAGGTCTTGAGTGAATTATTCATTTCCTTAAAGCCAGTGTGTAATTCAAAGTCAGGTCTTCTGACCTCTAGGTCTGTTATTCTGTATACTATACCATCCTACCTCAATATACTGGCTTTCTACCTTATCTATGAATAGAAACTTCTGTTTAAAGTCACACCCATGACTCAATATGTCCAGGCACCACTGACCCATTAAGTCAGTGCATAAACAAAAATAACTTCCCTTTGTCAATAAATAAAAAAGCCTTTCAGTTAAACTATAAATATTTCCTTAGTCTTATGAGAAAACTCTATACTTAGATAATATAAGAGTTGGAGGTTTGAACTGCATTTGGGTTTTCTTGGTGACAATATAAAGCTATGTGAATTTGATCAAAACAATTACCTCCCTAGTAATTCTTTGCTCTTTTAATACCTGACCCTTTTCTTCTGTCCAGGAGTAATGGGAAAATAAGTCATTGTTATAAACTGCTAAGGCAACATAAAAGGAAAGGTAATGTAGAATTCTCTGTGTAAACGTAATTAACACACGTGTGTGTGTATTTTTTGTGTTCTCTGTGATACTGCTCCCATCCTAAATAAATTATTTATTTAATAATTGGGAAAACTCCCCAGAGTAGATGGTAAAATCATTGGGTTACAGTGAATGACCAAAATGGAAATAGTTAGACCTTTTACCTGGGAGGGAAAACATTTCTGGCCTTTCTGCCCTTAAGCATTCTTCAGTTTCTCAGCTGAACCATGAGTGAGTGACGAAGAGTCTATAGAAGCCCTAATGGACTTGAGCTCTGGGAATACAGTACTTAATCCTGGCATATGATAGTAACTGTGGGTCCCAGTGGTACATATAAGGAGACACATGAAGAAGTACAAACACTTAGTGTGTTCAATTTCCATTAAAATAGATTTTTTTTCTGAGAATAGACTATGTTCTAATTATCTGAAGTCATCATTTTAGTTATTGCATAATTAGTACAGTTTACTTCAAAAAATCCAATAAGCACTATAATCTTTAAACAATGGGTGTGTCTGATTTTTGATATCTGACTAACATCAAGGGGATCTTGTCAGATACACTTAAAATTATTGTTTACATAAATGGAAATATATATATATATATATATATATATATATATATATATATATGTGTGTGTGTGTGTGTCCCTAACTGTAAGATATAACTTGGAATTCTGTAGGCAAACACTTCATATAATGTCACTCAACTTTTCAATGTCTCAAGCAGCTCTTCAAGACAATGTTACCAAGTAGATGCCAATGGATATCAAGGGAGGGAGCTTCCTAGATATGAATAAAATCACAGAACACAGCAAAATAAACAAAAACAATAAAAATTCTACTTTAATTAAATCAATTAGTGGTTATTAGGGGTGACTGACCATTTATGTTAAAATGATCTTTTAATTCAGTCCATAAAGAGCATGTTTTGTTTTTTTTTAAGATTTCCTAAATCCATATTACACAAAACAGTAGGAGTAAAAGGTCAATGACACATTGAAGTAAAGGCTCCTTATCAAATAATTTATTCTGTTTATAGTACCCTCAGCAGAATGAATCATTTGACTTTTATGATCCAGAAATATGAGCAAATATCTGTTGCTTATATGTAAGTTTACTTTTTGCCATACCTGATCAATATTTCAGTTTCTTTGATCCTTTATAGTATAGACTATATCTTTGCCAGTTTCCTTCTAAGCTTTCTTTTTTATTGCTATTTCTCCCAGTAGAGTTACCACAACTGGAGATTTTATGGATGGACTCATCCTTCTGGACTTTAAATATAATGTGTGTATGAAAGACCGTATGTGTATGAGACCCTGTGTGTGTGTGTGTGTGTGTGTGTGTATGGGGGGGTAGATTCCTAGACACATCAATATACCCCTATCCACAACAATTGCATTTTATTTCCTTAGCTTTATCCTACTATCCAGGATGATTTTTGCTTTTTAATTTTTTTTACCTTTTACATTTTTTGAAAGTCATAGGTTTTTAGGGCCTCATCAACACATTTTCAAATATCTTCTTTATTAAAGGTTGTCAATAGAGCAAAATTCAGTGTAGAGGGAGGCCCATAATTTGCCTTCCATTCCTGATTTCACTTTTTATATAACTGTCATTTACCAAGCTGTTGATGACAATAACACTAAATAACATTTCTTTAGCCCTTTTTAAAATTTGTAACACATTTTGCATACCATATCTCATCTGAGTCTCATAGAAACTCTGTGATGTAGGCTGACCTTACTTTATTTTATAAATAAGAAAACTGAAACTTAGAAAGGTTAAGTGATTATAGAGATAGTAAATATAGAGAGAAGATTTGAATCTGGTTTCAGGTGCATTCTGGCTTCAGTACACTCTTCTGCCTTTTGATAGTTTCAATCCTCATGTTAAGGATCTTTGAATATATTCATCTATTCCTGCATCACAGGGACAAAAACCTAAGGAGTGAATTGAATGCAGTGATTAAACAATCATAATTAGAAAATACAAAGAATTCTTATTATAAACTTGATTCCTGAACTTTTTTCTCCTTTGGGATTTAGTGCACATCATGATTCTCAAAACTGTTTGATTGAAACTATCCAAACCTCAGCTGCATGAAACTCAGAACAAAGGAAGCTAACCAAACTTTTTGAAACCGTCACAAACCATTGCTTTTAGGAAAAGATCCAAGTCAGCTGTCATTTTCCCCCAAACACCTTGCATGTTCCTTTTCTTTGCCTGTATCTTTTCCCAAGTAGCAGAACAGCAGGTATTTTTACTTATCAATAAGTGTGAAGCTGTTTGCACATGGTACCCATGTTGTTTTTTCCTCTTGCATTTTGATCACTTAAATGTAGATGAATGTCTGTCTAGTGTTGGGGGAGGGGAAGGTGGAAGAGAAAATAAATGTGAGTTTGGAAATAAAACACTAGCTATTCAAGTCATTTTCCATTTTCCATGTGAGATCAATTTAGTGAGCCACAGTGGAGGTTCTAATGCTTTTTAGCTGGTGGGGAGATTTTCACTGAGCTCTCCAGGAGATTTCATGTAATAGTGCCTAAGGTGGAGGAAGGGGGGAAAGGATGAGGGAGGTTGAGCCATTCTTCTGTCTTTTCCTGTGGATGTAGAGCACCAGTGCCCCAGGAAAAAGTGCAGAGGTGGGGGTGGGCAGGAGAAAAGAGATATAACCAAACTGAGAATTTTGTCATTCCCTGAACATATCTTATGAATTCCTGCCAAAATACCTTGGTTCATGCTGACCCCTCCCCCCATCTGAATTAAGCTCTGGCTTGTTTTAGTTCCGGAATTTGAACTCCCATACCTCTTTGATCCTTCTAACTTTACTTTCACATTTTGCCTTGTGTTGTAGTTATTTGTTTACATGTCATTTCTCTCATTATTAGATTATAATCTTCCTAAGAATAGGAAGCAATATTCGTTCATTTTAATATTATAACATAGAGAGCCCACGACAATACCTTGACAATAGTAAACTGATAAGCTAATGGCCTGAAATCTCAGGACTAAATTCCTCCAGCAACTTTCCTTTATAATGGGCTAGAATTCCAACTTTCCAACAAAATCCATGCTTCCTATAAGCAGCTTTGCTTGATTTAGTCTCCTACCTCTTCTACATTCCTTTTTATGTTAGATTATTCCATTAGATTGTAAACTCCTTGAGTTTGTGGACCATCTTTCTTCTTCAGACCTGCATCCTCAGTGCTGAGCACTAGTGCCTGGACAATTTGTTGTTGTGGAGTCCTTTCAGTTGTATCTAAGTCTGTGAGCCCAGTTGGGATTTCTTGGCAAAGATGTTGGAGTAATTTTGATTTCTCCAGCTTATATTACAGATGAGGAATGAAGGCAAGCATCATTAAGTGATTCACAGGATCCCATAGTTAATAAGTGACTGAGGCCATATTTGAAATCAAGAAGATGAATCTTGTAGACTTCAGGCCTGCCACTCTATCCACTATGCCACTAAATGACTTGCCTAGGGTCACACAACTAGTAAGTGTATAAGGTCATATTTAAACTCAGATCTTCCTGACTCCAGGCCTGGTGTTCTATACTCTGCTCAACTTAGTTGCCCATAGCCTGGAAAGTTGTAGGTGCTTAATAAATGTTCATTGAATTGATTTTTTTTTAAAGTAGGCATTCAATAAGCCTTTGTAAAAATGAAGAAAGGAAGTAATGAATGACACATAATTATGTAGTAATATTACTTTTTTTTAAAAATAGAACAATACCTAAAGGTAGAGTTCCTTAAAGGAAGAGTACTGCCGAATAAGTTTATACTCTCCTAAGATAGTTATTTTGAACATAATTCCATATTCTTTTTCAATGTCTTATTGAAGTTGGTGCCTTTTTTGTTTGTTTTTGTTTTTGTTTTGTTCTGTTTTTGCTGGTCAATGAGGGTTAAGTGACTTGCTCAAGGTCACACAGCTAGTAAGTGTCAAATGTCTGAGGTAGGATTTTAATTTAGGTCCTCCTCAATCGAGGGCCGGTGCTTTATGCACTGCACCACCTAGCTTTTGTTTGTTTTTAACAGCACAATCATTTCCCATCCTAGCTTTCATCCCAGTTAGGACCCTGGTTAATGATAAAGAAAAATAGTCATGCAAAATCAACTGATTCAGGAACTGTGACAGTTGATATCCTAGATGTCTATACAAAGCTTACCACGCTCCCCCACCCATTCACAACTATGTACAATCAGAAAGGGTGGTTCTTTGCATTATCCATCCTCAGGAAACAATCAGTCATTTTGACTTGTAGTATCTGTGTGTGTGTGTGTGTGTGTGTGTGTGTGTGTGTGTGTGTGTGTGTGTATTTTACAAGTCCTTTAATTTTAGTTATTTTGCATATTGTTCCCCTAACCTTGCTTATGTCACTGGTTATATTCATATGCCTTCCCATTTTTCCTCTGAATTCCTCATATTAATAATTTCTTTCAGTAACTAGGTTCACTGCATCATAGAACTAGAACTAGAGGGTCATTAGCAGTTATATAAGATGATAATTAGAGGCTGACTATATGTTCTGAGTGCTGGAGAAGTTATGAGGTTTTTCTGGAGTCCTACAGATAATAAATAGCTAAGATGGAATTTTAACTCAGATCTTCCTGACGTCAAGTCCAGTGCCTATCCAGTGCTACCACTCTACTCCACCACTGGCTAGAGGCATTCGATATAGTCTAGAGGGTCCATCCAGATAAAATTAGATAATACACTATGCTACCCTCACTCCCATAGGAAGGGGAGCTGTAACAACCCAGGATCATCATGTGATTAACAAGACTAGAGGGTATAAGGAAAGCTAAGAAGAGGGGTGAGTTGAGCTTGGAGAAGGAAGTTTAGGGACTTCTTGTTTGACAAAATAAAGCATCCAGAGACAGTAGTATCTTTTTTTAATGACAGGGACAAAACTATTTGCATATAGAAGAGGAAATCTTTTTTTATAGTAGGGTTTGGTTTTTTTTTTTACAACTTTTTTTCTATCATGGACCTATTTTACAGTCTAATGATGCCTACAGACATCTTCCCAGAATAAAATGATTTTTTCAGATGCACAAAATAAAGTATATAAGGTTACAAAAGAAACCGATTATATTGAAATAAAAATGCATCTTCCCTATCCAAGTTCATGGACCCCTTGAAACCTATTCATGGAACTCTTAGAAGTTCCATGCTTAGTGGTCTTCTTGAGCTTTCCAAATCATATTAGAGATGAAAATGGAGTAAAAGGAATATGACAATATGGGTCCCAGAGACTTATTTTTTGTTTGTAATAATTTGACATCTTATTGACTGACCTTGGGGAAAATCTTTCTAGCGTTCTGTTCTATAAAGCCTATCTTCCTGACAGAACTCAGGGTATATGTTTCTTACTTCCCAGGACTGTTTTGAAGCTCTATCAGATACAATTTCCTTATGAAAAGATGTAGCATTAATTATGCTAGGCACTGAAGCTACAAGCCCCAAAATAAAACAGTTTTGCCACCAAGGAACTAACATTCTACTAGAACAATATGACCCATACACAAGAAAAGAAATGAAAAGTAATTTAAAGAGGAAGAGCTATCTTCCATTGCCAAGTATTATAGCCTTGTGGATTTATTTATATAAGTATTCATCGAATTTAATTTTTACTCAGACCATTTAGAAAAAAAGTAATCTATATTGTTTTTTAGCAATGGCACAATGTATAAATGATTAAAAGTTGTTCAAATGAATTGCTTTTGTTATGGCCTGGCTCAAAAATTTGCTGACCACCTTATCTACTGATACCTACATTTTCTTCAAATGGCAATTGCTTGGGATAAGAATTACATATGGTCCCCAAAATAATTATTCATTTGCTCTGTATTCTGCATTAGCACTATGCATTCAATTTAAAAATATGTTTGAAGGGTGTTTCATATGCAGTGAGCTATGTTAGGCACTGGAAGAAATAGGAAGATTAAATAAAGACATGATTCCTGACCTCAGGGAACTTGCTATAATTATAAGTTACAGTTTATAACCCTTGAAGGTTTACAAAGCATTTGTTTCTTTACAGCAAATCTATGGGTAGGTATTACCAGTATTGTTATTCACATTGTTCAGTTGAAGAAACTGAGGGTCAGATGTAAGGGACTTAACCCAAGACTAAAGAGCTAGGAAATACAGGCATGAAATAAATCCCTCATCTTTTTACTCAAAGCCAACATTCCATCATGCTGTCTTGATACACCTTCTGGCCTCTTTCATCTTTTCTATAGGTGTGATAGTGTAACTGTATTGATCCTTGGACAGTGGAGGAAAGAATGCTCATTCCTAGTGTCCTTTCTATCCTCTAGGCTGAGAAGCCGAAGAATAGACTGAGCAATTTGTGTTTGCAACAATGGTTCCTTGGGCTCCCTCTTAGGACATCTACCACACTTCCCCATGGATTATGCCTATTTCATGCTCTTGAGTCATGTTCCAAATCTACTCTGACACATACAGGCAACATGGCCTATTGGGTAAAATGGTGATTTGGAGTTAAGAGGACTTGGGTCCTGAGGCTGCATCTCATAGTTATGTCGATTTGGACAAGTCTTTTCATCTCTTTGAGAGATGTTAAAGGTGTTTAGGAAGCTTTATGTGAATATGTAATGAGAATGGTTACTATAGGTTTAAGTGACTGTAAAAATCTGACATTATAAGGTTCATTTCACTCCATTTTTGTATCAGTAAAATGACAATAATTCCTAGAACTCTTTCCCTTCTGGATGCTGTGGGATTCAAATACAATGACGTATGGGAAAAGCTTCGCAAACTTTAAAGAATGATCGATGTGAGTTTATTTTAGAGCTACAGACTTGCAGAGTTAGAGGAAACTATGGGGATTATTGAGGACACCTCTTTCATTTTGTAGTTGAGGAAAATGAGGCCCAGTGAGATAAAGTTATTCATACAAAGTCACACGGCCAATAAGTAGTGAAGGCCCCATTCTTGTCACTTATAGTTTACTAATCCCACAAGCTAAAAGGGATTTACTAGATGCTCATCATGGCATACACAAAAGTGTCATACTTTATATGAGTAATTCTGAATGAAACAAATGTAATAGAGGTGCTAGTGGGATGTATGGTAGCCAATAACCATCTCTGAATGTATTTTACAGATTGCTTCCTTAGATTACAAAATGAATAGAATCTTATATCTGAAGAAACAAATATGCACATATGGGCAGCTAAATGGCACAGTGGATAAAGCACTGGCCCTGGATTCAGGAGGACCTGAGTTCAAATCTGCCTCAGAAACTTGATACTTACTAGCTGTGTGACCCTGGGCAAGACACTTAAACATCATTGCCCTGCAAAAAAAAAAAAAAAAAAAAATCAATGTTTCTCATGACGCACACTTGGTATTATTTCTGGGAATGCTACAGCTGGCATAACCTAGTTAAAATATTATTCCTTCCTTGACTATGTGTAGAGTTGGTCTGGTGTGAAAACTTCTACTTTTATCGGAGGAGAAACAAAGATTCCAATGCTTCTGGAGATATCCAAATTACTTTTACCATCATTCCCCCTTAGAACCATTTCAGAAAAGTCCTAACTAATGATTTTTACAGTGGTGAACATAATTCTTCTTAGATGGGGAAGGGTGGTGAGGGAGAAAGAAAGGAAAGAAAAGAGAAAGAAAAGACACATTCTGCTGTAGCACCTCTACTGAAAAATCCTCAACAAGCAAAATGGATTGAAAAATTCAAGCATGACTAAAAAGTACATTCCCCACTAGTCAGTGAATTTTGCTTCCTATTTGTCACTGCCACCTTGGAGAGTGGTGAGCATTAATAATGCATGGGTGCTAGGAATGTATTAGCAACTAACCTTGCGAAGAAAATCAGCTGGGGACCCAGAAGAGCTGTAAAGAGAGAGCGAGAGAGAGAGAGCGAGAGAGAGAGTGAGAGAGAGAGAGAGAGAGAGAGAGAGAGAGAGAGAGAGAGAGAGAGAGAGAGAGAGAGAGAGAAACATACACTGGAGTCTGCTTATTTATTGAAGAGATTTTGGAAGATGTGTCAGGTGTGTCAGCAACTATGTATCATTGTAAATGAAGGCTAGAAATCCTTGGAATGGGGCCATAATTGAGTTCATTGATCAAATTCACCAATATCCACACCCCCATCATGGTAGTATATAGCCTACCTTTATCAAACATAAAGGAAATACCTCTGGGAGATTAAGGATATTTATATACTTAGGCAAATAAGAAATCCTAGTAAATAATGTCTCAGCTAGGGAACTGTCTTAAGGAAATAAAAGCACTTAACTGCTTTTCATATTATTAGAAGCCCCATTTAGGATATAATATGATGTTTGGACCACAGTTTTAACAGCATTCAAATTAAATTAAAGGAATTAAAGGAAAAGTAGTGAGGTTTATTCTATTACTAAAATAATTATAATAAAATTTTAGCTCTAGTAAAAATGTTTTGTTATTTTCTTTTCTTCCATTTAAGCAAGGGTCTATGGAATTTTAGAATTCTAGGTTCTGGCTAAGTTATTCATATTGTTAGGAGATAAGGTGACTCCATACTAATCTTATGTTTTTTCAAATTGATGCCCCATGCAGTACCCTATTGAGGGAAATTGACTTGTTCTATACCTCTTGACATCTTGCTCTTAGTAAATCTGATTAATTAGTGCTAAAATATTAATGGTTGATCATGTTTTACTGAATTACTAAGGTTGGAGAATACACTGGCATCTTTTTTTTTTCCTGGAAAAATGTAGTCCCCAAGCTAAAAGAGTATGTATGGGTGGGGATTTCAGGCATTATATTAGGCTCATGGAGAAAGCATTTTGGTCTTGGGAAGGGATAGAATGAGAGCTTTCTGTTAAGTTCTAATCAGACCTCATAGGTTGAATTAGTGACCTGTTCTTCCTCCATATGACCAATTTATGAGATTCATTAAAGGTTTATTAGAAGGGCAGGTAGGTGGCACAGTGGATAGAGCACTGGGCCCTGGATTCAGGAAGATCTGAGTTCAAATCTAGCCTCAGACACTTAGTAGCTATGTGACCCTGGACAAGTCACTTAATCTCAATCACCTCAAAAAAAGAATAGGTGTATGGGAAGTTTTACATGAAAATAGAATTAGGGTGATTGTGAATATAAAATTCTGACATTTTGAGTTCTATTTGATTCACACATGTTAAGTATCAAAAACATATTAAATATTTTTTAATCTTATTTATCTTTATCTAGTTGCTGAATTAGTGCTGATTTTTCTCCTTCCTAAATTTGCTATAGCCTCTTGCAAATCATATGGATTTTTCTCATCCAGTTACCATCCAAAGGCATGAACTCACAGGGGTTCTTATCCTCATGGATTAAGAGGTTGACTTGTGAATGAGTAATTATATCATTAGGTTTTACCCAGCCTATGATACAGCCATACAAATAACTACCCATATTCAACAGTCATCTCTTCTCCACAGGAGGTATACAAGCTCTGAGGTAAAATGAAATTAGCATTCTTTACCACCTATCCATCTTGAATAGTTATTCATTCCAGACAAGTGGATGTATACTTGCCTGGAATTTTCCAGTTAGATGAGATCTCAAATTATCTTCCTCTTCTCTTAGAGAAATGTTTCCTAGAAATCATCATAGGATCAAGGATTTAGAGCAGGACAGGAGAATCAGAGGTCATCTAATTGAATTCACTCTTTTGAAGATGAGAGATCTGGAACCCAGCAAGTTTCTAATAATTGTCCAGGGTCACTCAGATAGTTAGTGGTACTGTTGAGACTTGAACCATACCTTCTCTACTAGACCCCACTATCATAGTTCTGCAGAATTACCTTACGAGACTGGAGCAGGAAATGTGATACAGTGGAAAGAGTGAAGGTTCTAGAATTAGAAAGCCAGGGTACAAATATTAGCGCTGAAACTTAAAAACATGTGTGATTTCATTAAAGTGCCTTAATGTCCCTGGACCTCAGTTTCCATATTCATGAATAGAAAAAGCAAGGCAGTTGGTCTCTAGTTTTTTTTAAAACCTTTCTAGTTTTAAGTCTGATTTTATGATCTCTCACAAAGCCCTTTGTTATTCTAAAAAATAAAATCTTTAAGAGGCATATATGCCTTATGGGTATAAAGGGTATGATGGAGAAATAGTCACATTAGCTCTGTCACTATACCCAGTATATTCAACTTCTAGTTAAAATAACAGATGTCAATCATTTCATGTAAGAATGTTAGAAAGGAGCAAGAGCTAAGATGGAAAGGAAAGGAAGCGACTCACCTGAGCTCTTCCTAAAACCCCTGCTAACACCATTAAATAATGTCATGAAACAATTACTGAAGCAGCAGAACCTACAAAAGGATGGGGTAAAATAATTTGCTAGCCAAAAACAATTTAGAAGGTAAGCAGGAAAGGTCTGTCACACCCGGGTTCAACTTGGGCCGCACCAGCACAGACTATGTCCCAGCAAATCAGGAACAAGCCTTAGGAGCCACTGAATCAGCAGCATCAGCTGCTTCTGAAACTCTGAGCCCACAGACAGTAAGAGGGTTGAAAAAGTGATCAGAAAGAGATCACAAGGATCTCTTTGCTGGCACTTTGGAGAGGACTCTGTTGCTTTGCACATACTCAAATCCACATCACAATCCTGGTTGGTAGACCCAGAGAGAAGAGGAGCACTCAAACATCACAGCTTGTGGCCACAGTGAAACAGGGACCCTCTTCATTGTTTCAGGGCAGAAAAGAGTGCTTGTGGTTGCTCACAGACCATAGCACAGGCCAAGAGAGTTGTAAACACACCTCTCCTTAGATCATACCACCTTGAAAGAACTGAAAACTTTAAAGACTCTTGAAGTACCTCCGAAAACAGCTGCACAAAACCCCTGATTCTTGGGACAATGCAACCTCAACCTTAGAAAGAGAGCCCCACTTTAAACAAGAATTAAAAGTCAAGAAATCGGCTGGGAAAATGAGCAAACAAAAGAAAATAATTCTGACTATGCAAAGTTACTATGATAACAAGGAAGATCAAACTACATAGTTCAAAGAAGATAACAAAGTCAAAGCTCCTACATCCAAAACCTCCAAGAAAAATATGAACTGGAGTCAGGCCATGGAAGAGCTAAAAGGACTTTGAAAATAAAGTAAGATAAGTAGAGGAAAAATTGGGAAGAGAAATGAGAGTGATGCAAAAAAAATGTTAAAAAAAGAGTCAACAGCTTGGTAAAGCAGACACAGAAAAAAAGAGTCAACAGCTTGGTAAAGCAGACACAGAAAAAAAGAGTCAACAGCTTGGTAAAGCAGACACACAAAAAATACTCAAAAAAATGATACCTTACAAAACAGAATATGGCAAATGGTAAAAGAGATTAAAAAACAATAAGGGAAAGAATGCCTTGAAAAACAGAATTGGCCAGATGGAAAAAAGAAGTACAAAAATTCACTGAAAAAGAAAAAAATACACATCTCCTTAATAAGTATAATTGGCCAAATGGAAAAGGAGGTACAAAAGTTCACCGAAGAAAATCATTCCTTAAAAATTAGAATTCAGAAAATGGAAGCTAATGACTTTATGAGAAATCAAAAAACAATAAAAGAAAACCAAAAGAATGGGAAAAATATAAGACAATGTGAAATATCTCATTGGGAAAACAACCAATCCAGAAAATAGAGCCAGAAGAGATCATTTAGAAATTATTAGACTACCTGAAAGTCATGATCAAAAAAATACATCATCTTTCAAGAAATAATCAAAGAATACTACCCTGATATTCCAGAATCAGGGAGTAAAATAGAAATTGGAAGAATCTGTTTATCACCTCCTTAAAGAGATCACAAAATGAAAAGTACCAGGAATGTTGTAGCAAAATTCCAAAGATTTGAGTTCAATATGAAAATATGAGAATAGGCAATTGAGGAGATGTCCATCAATTGGGGAATGGGTGAACAGATTGTGGTATATGATTGTGATAGAATACTCTTGTTACTAGAAATGATAAGTAGGATACTTTCAGAAAAAAAAATAGAAAGTTTTACCTAAGATGATACAAAGTGAAATGTATTGTCTACGAAGTAATATCACTATTGTAAGATGATTAGATGTGAATGACATAGCTTCTCTGAGTAATACAATGATCCAAGACAACTCTGAAGGATTTATGATTAAAAATACCATCCATCCCCAGAGAAAGAACTGATGGTGACAGAATACTGATTGAAGCATACTTAAAAAAAAAAAGAAAGAAAAAAGAATGATTGGAGTATTTGTTTTGCCAAGGCTTTGAAGGATGTGTTCTGTGTATTAAAACAGGCAGAGTGGAAGACAAGCCTTTGGGATAAGACAGGAAGATACACTTTTTTTTCTTACTACTCCCAAGTTGTAAGGGTTTTCATGAAGTGAATCTTTTTGTCTGATTATGGTAAAAGACATAAATGGAAACTTACTGTGCTATAAAAAGACAAACCTGATAAATAAAGAATGAAGAGCAGAGCTAGGAAACAAGGAATACAGCAAGGTAAAGGGAGAGGGAAACAAATGCAAAGCAACTGAAATGGAATATTGCAAAAATTATTAAAAAAAAAAAAACCACAAGCATAGCTCCAAAGAAGAGACATGAGAAAAAACTTCCCCCTTGACCCCTTTGTAGAAGTAAGAGATCAATGTTTTTACTGTTTTTTCTCTTCCTCTTAAATAAAAAACCTTTTAGTGATAAGTTATTATTTTCTTGGAAGGATATCAGGGAGATTTACAGGAGGAAAAGAATATGAAAAACAAATGATATCAATAAAATCTATTTTCAAAAGGACAAAAAAGGTAAATTCCTCTTATTGAATGAAATTCCTTGATGAGATTACTTTCTTTGTCTCTTTATATCCTTAGTGCCAACAACAGTGCCTTGTGCAATCTAGAAACCAAATAAATTACTGTTGGATAGAATTGGAATTGTAAACCTTAAAATACTAAGGCAATGTGAATGCTGCTATGAACATTTTAAACCAGGCAACATGTAAAACCAGTGAATCATAAACATGGCAAGTGATGTAAGGAGAATATGACAAAATAACAGAATGGTTTGCATGTGAAAATTGTCATGAAAGATATTATTGAAGGCTCCTATTGATTTTAAAAGTGAAGAGCCTGCGAACGTCTCCGGAATCACGGAACTTAAAAATTGGAAGGCATTCCAGCTATCACCTAATTACACCCACACAAGACAGAATACCCATGACAATATCAATAAGTTTTTATCCAGTTTCTGTATGTAGATAACCAGAAAGGTGGGAACCCATTACCACTCAGCACAAGCCATTTCACCTTTGGACACCTTGGCCTGTTAAGGAGTTTTTTTTGTTGTTGTTTGTTTTGTTTTTCCTTGATATCAAGTCTAAATTTGCCTTTCTAATTTCCACTCAATTATTCCTGGTTGTTGCTTCTAGAATCAAACAGAACAAATCTTATTCCACTTCCATATAGCAGGTCATCTAAACTTGAATCCAGTTATCATTCCCTCACCAACCATACCACCCCCTCCCCAATCTTTTCTCCCAGCTAATCATTCCCAGTTCCTTTGAAAGATCCTTATATATCATGAAGCTCAAGGTACTTCACCATCCTGGTCTCTTCTGAACACTTTCTAGTTTATCAATGTCCTATTTAGATTGTGGGCCTGAAGACTGAAGCACTGAGAATAAAAACTAAAAACAGAAATAGCCAAAAGTTTTAAGGAAATTTCATTCTATTAGGAGAAGGAAAATGTTCATAATCAATCAATAAACATTTATTAACCAACTACCATGTTCCTGGTACTAAGCTAATTTCTGGAGATACAAAAAGAGGCAAAAGACATCCCCTGACTTCAAGGAACTTACAATATACTCTAATAAATAGGTACATACAAGGCACATACCGAGGTATTGGTAGGTAACAATAGAAGGGAAGCCATTAAAAGTTAGGGGCAACAGAGAAAGACCTCCTACAAAATGTAGGGCTTGATTTGAATTTTGAAGAAAGCCAGAGGTTCTAAGAGAACCTAAGAATTAAGCGGGAAAAGTCATCCAGCCAAAGGGGATAACCAGTGCATAGGCATAGATGGGAAATGAGGTATCATGTGTAGGGAATAACATATAATTATGATATATGTTGTATATTTGGAGAGAATAGCAAGTTGTACATGGTAGATTAGCAGCTTCATGTGCAATCATCTTTTTGTTGTTCTGTTATGTAAATACTTGTTTTTGGGGCAGCTAGATGGCTCAGTGTATAAAGTACTGGCCCTGGATGCAGGAGGACCTGAGTTCAAATTTGGCCTCAGACACTTGACACTTACTAGCTATGTGACCCTGGGCAAGTCACTTAACTCTCATTGTCCCACAATAAAAAAAAATACTTGTTTTTCCCCATAAATTAAAAATTAAATACATTTCTAATTCAAAAAGAAATAAAGGCTAATAGACATATATACATACATGTATACATATACACATACATACATGCATGCATACATATGTACACACATGCAAATACATACATACATACAACCAAGAGAGAGGAAGAGCTCGAGTGTATGATGTTATGATATTGAGCCTCTCTGAAGATTTAAGACAGCAGCCAACAGTTAGATTGAGAAGTCTTGCATTGCTTGTAATCTTCCCCAATGATAGTAATATACACAATGAAGATTTCATGGATCCATAGAAGCATCAAGTTATAGTAGAAATATGATGGCCCATTGTTCCTCTTAAAATAGAGCTATGCCCATATATTGAGTTTATTAGGGTACATACTTTTTAAATTAGAAAATGAACCATAATTATTGTAGTTCTCACTTACATGGCAAATCATTCATGTTCAGAGATTCATTTTTCTCACCTAGTTCCTATTCAATTTGGGGAAAATGAAATTACTTATTGTACTAATGATTCAATTAATTTATGACATTTAAATTTTAACACTTTTGGCCAATGTTTATATGCATAAAATTTAGAAAAGAAAGATTTGGAGAAAGACATTCTTTAACATAAAAAATAAAAATAAAATGATCCTGCTCATTCCTACCTAGGCTGCACATTGAACTTCCTTTATGATTACCTAGAGATCTCTACATCCTAGAGGCTTCCTGGATTTCACAAATGAGAACTGCCACCAGTCATAGTGGCTACTGCCTCTAATTAGTTGGTTCCTTCTAGAATCTCCATTTAAGGAGGGTTTCTATACTATCCATGTCTCATTCTCTTTAGATTGCATTCCAGATTTCCTCCACCCTTCCCTATAATCAATACCTTTGTCCCCTTCTTCCTAACCCACTCTGCTTTTCAGTTTCCTTTATATTTTGTCTTCTCCCATTAGAATGTAAGCCCCTTAAGGACAGGGACTGTCTTTCTATTTATAGTTATATAATAGATATGATTATAATATAAAATTATATGGTATATAATAGATATGTAATGTAAATATATTATATAACATCATATAATAAATCTATCTACATAATATTACATACTTATAATATAGAAAATATATTATGTAATACATAATATATGTTTTATGTGTATGTATTGAATTCAAGTAGAAAGACAGTCTCTGTCTTTGATATTTATTATTTATAATATATTTATGATATTTATTTATATATCATATATAATATAATAAATACTGGTCAACTGACTGGATTTTAATGAATACTTTTTATGCAAATATAGCCATGTTTAATATTTCCATAGAATAATTTAATTTTACTTAATTCTTTCACATCTCATATTTTCTTTATCATCAGTATACACATAGGGCAGGGATTATTCTAACTGTACATAAATTAAAAGTGAGACATAGAGGAATTAAGTAAACTCTACTGGAGGCACTTATTTTATCATCTAAACTCTGTACCTACCGCCCACTGGATTTTAGGGGAACACTGCACATAGTATTCTAATAATTATTTGTTTAATTGAGTTATATTACACACAGAAAACAAGAAAGTCGTCTCCTCCTGTACGTCAACCTCTAGAAAGATCTCATTTTTCTCACAATGGGCAAAATGCTCATAAATATTAATGCTTTGAAAAATATCAAATAACTTTTGAAACTTTGCCACAGTTCTGTGCTAATAATAATGATGTGAGCTGATATAAAATATATTAAAATTTTGAAGGTAATTTCCAGCTATTAATTCATCTAACCCTCATAACAGCCCTTTAAGTTAGATACTCTTATTGAGTAAACTGAATCTCATAGAAGAGAAGTGCATGGGGACAGCTAGGTGGCACAGTGGATAAAACACTGGCCCTTGATTCAGGAGGACCTGAGCTCAGATCCAGCCTCAGACATTTGACACTTACTAGCTATGTGACCTCAGGCAAGTCACTTAACCCTCATGGCCTTGCCCCCCAAAAAAAAGAAAAGAAAAGAAATGCATGCTTCAAGTGTTTATAAATTAACATAGGAATAATGATTTGACCCCAGATCTTCTTGGATTTATAGCATTTTATCCATTACTCCATTCTCTAGTTATCTAATAACTATCCAGGTTTTTATCAACATCTAAATGTATTGCTAAATCTTTTTCTAAGTAAGGATCTTTGGAATGAATTCCACTATTCAAAACCAAGAAATAGGCCTAGCATCTACCTAACAGGTTAGAGCCAATAGTTATTTTGTATAGTAAGTAGCCATTCCCTGCTTTTAACTTTTTGGGAAAAATATATTCTTTCAATTACTATTTAACTTTTCCTCCTTGCTAATATTTATATGCTGTTGAAAATGAAAATGCTAAAACTATTACTCACTGATTTTTTTTCACAAAACATTCTTAGAAAGACTTCAAGAAAATTGTTTTTTGACTTACTAAAAGAATAACATGGCTAGGAGCCAAAGATTGGGGAGAGAATTAGTTTAATACCATTTTCCCTTTCTCTTTAGAATTGTTCTTTTGGGAAGAGAGTAATTTTGTGGTATTATTTTCTTAACTTTTTTATTGTTAAAATTAAGTAATCTTTACCCATCTTTCTTTTATTATTACTATTAACAACACTAATACTATCATCAGCATCGCTATCATTATTCCTTCTCTTAAATTTCCACTTGGGAAGGCATCCCAGAATCATTTAATTTTGTTATGGAAATCATCAGCTTTTTATTATTTTTCCCAGGTGCCTTTTCCAAGATTTGTGTAGGGTGATATTCCTTCACTCAATCCATTCACTGAACATAGTGTGGTGCTTTGTAGGTAGCGGAGACTCCATAAATCTTTACTGAACTAAAGCACAAATCCTAGGAAAGAACTGTTGGTCACACTCATTTTCCTATTAACTGAGCACTTAAAAAAAAGCAAAATGAAAAAAACATGGATTATACTCCAGAGTTATATTTGCAAAAATGCATTGTAAAATGTTGTAGGAATTGAAAATAAGTGAAAGAATGAAAAATATTGAGCCACGTTCAATCTTCAAATTGCATATCCTTATTAAGTTTTATAATTATATCATTTAATTGGTGATAATTTTTTCAGTTGAGTTACAAAGAAAATAAAAAGGCATTCCTAGGTCTTGACTAGAGGTGACAAAAATGATCATCTCCCCCCTTCCTTCAAACTCTGCAATGTTCTTTTTTGGACTAGACATGCAATTACATTGGTATAGGAACTCCCAACTGAGAAAACTTCCTCTACCAATTCAGACTGGCATCTGCTTTGCAGATTGCTCTTAGAGAGTCATCTCATGAACCTAGAGATTTTAACTCAAGTTTCTTTGAGGCAGAATGGTATGTGACAAAGGCAGAACTTAAATCCCATCTTCCTAACTCTGAAGACAGCTCCAGATTCATTTTCTGAAGTTGTGGCCATATCATGTTAGCAAATAAGATCCTTCAATTTAACCAAATTCAGCAAACCAAAATTTACTAAGCACCTGCTATATGCAAGACACCATGTTAGGTTTGCCTGCATTCAACTATGCTTGGTTTTAGGGATCCTTGTTTTAGGACAGGGTTTCTCCAGATTTGGGGTTCCTATATCCCTTGGCTTTTAGTAAACCTTCGAGTATCTTCTATTTATGTGACAGGAAACAAGTTCTAGAATTTACCATGTAAATAATTTCCATAAGAAGTTAATTAAATATGGAGGATACTTTTTACAAAGAAAATTTTATTTGCCATTTTTCACTAACTCTACTACCTGTGGGATAACTCAATCATATGTTTATGGATATTTTAAAAAAATTCTCCATATAACCTTGATAAGCATGGTTCTCATTACCTCATGTTTGGGGCTTCTGGTTTAGGACATCAGTGATTATTGTCCTACTACCCCACAAGAACAGAGATTTTAAATGGGGACAAGTGGTTGTGATGGTTAATAGAGGAGACTTTCCAGAAAACTTAACAAATAGTAGAAAGAAAAAAAAAGTTGAGGTCAAGATTTCTCTGAAATTAAATTTTTCCATACCCCCCATATCCTCTTATCCTCCCTTTATTGCCATGAAATCATATTTTGTTGCTGATATGATTTTTAGAACATGGTCATTGGCTCATAGATTAACAGATAGAAGAGACATCAGAGGCCATGAAGCCCAATCCCTTCATTTTAAGAAGGAAACTGAGGCTAACAGAAGTGAGACTAATTCTTCTAATTTATTCATTCACGTCTCTAAAGAGAATCTTTGAGCTATCAATCTAAGCGAAACATTTGTTTCTTTGTCCATATTGGCAGAGAGAATACCAATACAAATATAATTCAGTTGATCTGCTGGTATGATAACTCATCAGACAATCTGTCAATCAATAAGCATTTATTAAATGCTTACTATATGTCAGGTACTATTATTCAAGGTACTGGAAACACAAATACAATTAATAAAACATTCCCTATTCCCGATGTGCTTATACTTTAAAGGATAAAATACCACATATATAGTCAGAATGTGCATAATAAGTATAAAGAGAATAAATACAAATACATATTAAATAGTTAAATATAAATTGGTTTGGATGGGAAGGAATTAGCATTGGGGAGTATCAGGAATTATGTAGAATATGGTGCCTGAGCTTCCTTGGAAGGAAGACAGGGATTCTGTGAGGTATAAATGTGGAGAGAATACATTTCTGTTATGTCATATGCTAGTGGAAAGGCATCCAGAACAAAATGGAGAGCCATTTCCCCAAAAGGAAGTTTCATCATGTTATCCCTCTACTCAGTAAACTTCAGTGTCTCCCTGTTGCCTGCAGGAACAAATACAAAATAACCTGGCATTCAAACTCCTGCATAACATAGCCCTCTATAAGCCTTCTTATGCCTTAACTCCCCAACACATACTCTGATCCAGTGATACTTGCCTCCTGGTTCTTCCATTAACAAGGCATTTCATCTCTTAACTCTGGACATTTCCTCTGGCTGTCCCCCATGGTAAATGCTCTCCCTCCTTTACTCTGACTACTTCCCTTCTTGGGTTCCTTTTAGTCCCAATGGAAATGCCACCTTCTATAGGAAGTCTTCCCATACCCATTAATTCTGGGGCTTTCCCTTTATAAATTCTTTCCCATTTATCCTCTATGAAGCTTGATTTTTCTATATTTGCTTTGCATGTTGTCTCTCCCACTTGATTTTTTCTTGAAGGCACGGAATAGCTTTTGCCTCTTTTTTTTTTTTTTTTTTTGGTGAGGCAATTGGGGTCAAGTGACTTGCCTAGGGTCACAAATCTAATAAGTGTCAAGTGTCTGAGGCTGGATTTGAACTCAGGTCCTCCTGAATCCAGGGCCAGTGCTCTATTCACTGTGCCAGCTAGCTGCCCCTTTTGCCTCTTTTATTATCCTCACCACTTTGTAATTAGCAGTTACTTAATTAAATATTTATTGAATTTAATTGAGAAGCAGGGAGAACAGTTTGGCTAGATAGCAGAGGAGAAGCAATATTGAGGCTGGAATGAGAGGTTAAGACCAGGTTGTGAAGGGCTTTAAAACTTGAAAAGAGTTGATATTTTATGCTAGAGACAATTGGGAGCCACTGCAGTTAATTAAATAAGAGAGTAGCATATTTAAATTAATGTTTAGGAAAATCTTTGGCAGCTGTGTGGAGAATGGATTGAAGTGCTGAAAAACTTGATCCAGGGAAATTAATCAGGAGTTTACTGCAATGAATCACAACTAGAGGTGATGAAGACCTAAACTGAGGTGGTAACTATGTCATGGCAAGAAGGGTTTAGATGTAAATATGAGCCATTATCAATTATTGATCATAGGTAATTATAGTGAAATAGTTTATTATCTTGTGATTGAATTACTATTGACCCATACTTGGCTAGCTGGTCTTCAGATAACAAACCTTTTCTGTCACTGGAAAAGTGCTTAAAGACTTGGAAGCTTGAGAATCTGTCATTTAAGTATATTCTTTGGCTCAAGTCCATCTGTATAAGGCTCTTCTCATTGGTGGAAATTAATTACTCAATTCTCCTCTCCTCTATGTGGAGTGGGGATGTAGTGGGAGGTGTTAAGAATCTGTGAGTGAAGAGAGGGCTTGGTCTTCTGGCTACCAGCTTCAAGAGAGGATGGGTGGTTTCAGACTCTCTTCAGGTCCCTGAAAGAAGAAAAAGAGTCTAGGAAGAAGCTGATATGTACAGATGCCAGCACTTCAGTCAGGTCATTGTCTCCAACTTACCACTCAAGAAACATCAGGGAATTTCCCATAGGGTAAGATCTGGGATTCTCTCTCCCTCTCTCTTGATTAAGCTAGATTATCTTGCTCCCAATGGAAGAATTCAATTCACTCACTTTGTTTATTGTCTGGAATGTATTTTCATATGTATACTTTCTTGGATTTCCATTTTTCTATTGACTTAAATGGATTCATTTGGTGTTTCTTATGTGTATTCTTTGTGGATCTGCCATTTGGGAGAAGGTAGTAAAGCCTTGATTATGTGGACTAGCTCACTCCTTCCCATTAAGGGATAGCAGTCAGTAGTGAAGATTGAACCAAAAAATATATTTCCCTTAGACTAACAATATTTAAGGGAGCAGATAGATATATTCCTAGCCCAATACTCCTTTTTCCTGCAGACAGCAGAGTAGCCAGCCTCTGTCCCCAACCTCTAGCTTTCCCTCCAGTCAAATATCAAAGTCTTCCATGGAGAAGAGTTGGGGGAAGAGAATAGAGATACTTATTGGTGCTTCTCTGTGTGCCACATCTAGACAGACATTCCTTATATGGACAAAATAGCATGCATCATACACTACGTATTTTACATAAACCTTTGACAAATTATATGTGGGATATAAAACTTTCTTACACTTTTATATGGATAGGTACTTTTAGGACTATGTAAGCCTACTCCTTTGATCTGAAACTCTGACCAGTGTTTTTATCTAAGAATCTTTATAGAAAACTAAAGAAAGAAAAAAATTCTTAAGTCAAGGGTTCCCAGGAACAAAAAATATTTAAATACTTCAGTGATTTTTAACATCTGTCCATAAAACTAAATGATCCTAATTAAATATCTATAGCTTCATACAATGTCAGACTTGCTTTTTAGTCTACTTCTTCTCCTCTTCAAAATAGTTAATGCAATTCCAGAAAAGAAATTAATTATTGGAAATAGCTGATAGACTTGCACATTTTGTTCACATTTTCCAATATTTTAACAGAAATTCAATTTCTTTGACTTAATGAAGGATTGTAATTAATTCAGTCTTCCCATAGGGTTATAGAAGTGTATGGAACCTGGCCTCTGCTAAGACATCCAGGTACCTTCAGTGGATGGAGTGAGACATCCTTATTGCTATATTATAAAATATGAATACTTCTGGGTTTCCTATATAATCCCATTAGGATCTAATCCAATTCCTTCTAACATAACTTTTAAAAAATACTTAACTTATCTAATCCCAATATTTCTCCTTGGGATATATTTTAGTAATTCTTTAAACAAGAAAAAATAAAATCCCAAGGAAATAGTATTATAAAAAGGCAATTAAAATCATTATGATTTTCACATTAACCAACAAAAATCCCAGGGATGTGCCGATAATGTGGGAAAGTATTTCAAGCTCCTTCAGCATGGAGTGCTAGGATAAACCATATCTTTGTATTTATAGTCTCTATAATTTATTGTTGTTCAGTAATATCCAAATCTTTTTGACCTCATTTGGGGTTTTTGTCTAGGATACTGGAATGTTTTGTCATTACCTTTACCAGCTTATTTTACAGATGAAGAACTGAGGCAAACAAGGTGAAATGACTTGCCCAGGGACACACAGCCCAGGGACTGAGGCTGAATTTGGACACAGGAAGTTGATTCTTCCTGACTCAGGCCTAGCACTAAATCCACTGTACCACCTACTCCCCTACTCTTTATAATACTTTTAAGGTTTTTCCTCCTTCCCTATATTGTGGATTAAGAATAGGATTTTATTTGAAAGTCTGGAAAATTGTAATTTATAGCTAATGCATTTCATGAAATGTCATTCTATTGAAATACACATGCACACATATAATTGTTCAGTCATGTCTGACTCTTTCCCAATTTTGAGGTTTTTTGGCAAAGATATTGAGGTAGTTTGTAATTTTTCTCCAGCTCATTTCACAGATGAGGAAATTGAGGCAAAGAGGGCTAAGTGATTTACCCAGGGTCTCACAGATACTAAGTGTCTCAGAGATGATAAGATGAGTCTTCTTAATGCTAGGCTTGACACTCTATCAACTGTGCCTCCTAGCTGCCCCATATATTTATGTTATTGTTGCTGTTCAGTCATTTTTCAATCATGTCTGACTTCATGTATCAATTTGGGGTTTTCTTGGCAAAGATACTGGAATGGTTTAACCATTTCAGTTTCCAGATCATTTTGCAGTTGAGAAACTGAGGAAAACAGGGTGAAGTGTCTGAGGCTGGATTTGAACACAGAATAATTAGTGTACTTGAATCTAGGCCCAGCATTCTGTTCATTCTGCCACCTAGCTACTCCATAGAGATGTCAAAAACCTCACTTCATTCTTCATATTGAGAGAGTGAGCTTTT
Source organism: Dromiciops gliroides (assembly GCF_019393635.1). NCBI lineage: Eukaryota > Metazoa > Chordata > Mammalia > Microbiotheria > Microbiotheriidae > Dromiciops > Dromiciops gliroides. The sequence continues at coordinate 364,859,423 of NC_057863.1, read as the reverse complement.
AATATGTAAAATATACACTTAGAAACTTTCCAACATTGGTACTATGGAATGAAAAAGCTGAAAGAGCACTTACTGGATTTAATAGAATCTAGTGAGCGTATATCAAGAGCCTATAGTTTCTTCATATGTAAAATTTAACCAGATAAAATATGAGTTCCCTACTACCTCTAAAATCTAGCCTTTAGGATTTCATAGTCTTAAGTACAGAGAACTGTACTCATCCTGGAAATACATCAAGGAGCTGTGGTTTTCTAGGTTTCAAAATTCCCTTAACATTGATCACAACCTTTCCATTAGTAGGGAAGTCTTATAAAAACAGCAGTTAAGTGATTTGCCCAAATTCTCACAGCTAGTTAAGTGTCAGAGAGAGAATTGGAAACCAAGTCTTGTTGGCTACTATGTGTTCAACACTTTAGACACTACATCCCACTGGGGATATAATGATAAAAATAAAGTCCCAAAGGACTTTAAAGCCCAATATGAAGTATCTTCCATCTACATGAATTACAAAGATGCAAAATACAATGAAATAAGGGCAAAAAAAGAGAAATCCACATTAAGGAATTTAAAACAATTATAGGAAGGCTATGGTAGCATACTTTAAGTGTGGGGAAGGAGGTATCAGGGAAAGCTTGATGGAAGAGATGGCACCTGAAGAAAGAGAAGAGATTTTACCAGTTAGAGACATAAAGGCGAAGCATATCTTAAGCACAGAACATTGAAAACCAGTGACCATATGAAGAGAAAGAGTGTATAGGGGGGCAGCTAGGTGGCCCAGTGAATAAAGACCAGCCCTGAACTCAGGAGGACCTGAGTTCAAATCCGGCCTCAGACACTTGACACTTACTAGTTGTGTGACCCTGGGCAAGTCACTTAACCCTCATTGCCTGGTCAAAAAACAAACAAACAAACAAACAGTGTATAGGATGTGGGGCAATCTAGGTGGCCCTGGATTCAGGAGTACCTGATTTCAAATCTGACCTCAGACACTTGACACTTACTAGCTATGTGACCCTGGAAAAGTCACTTAATCCCCATTGCCCACACACACACACACACACACACACAAGAATATATAGAATGTATTAGGAGGAAAAAGCTATTTGTCTAGTCTTGCTAGCCAAGATAGTGTATAAAGCAGGGTAGAAGAAAATAAAGTCTTAAGATATGTTGCAACCATTTATTCAGGGAGGAGGGAATTATTGATGTGTTTTATTTGCTTCTTTATACACATTTACAGATTACTTTCACTTCAAATGAGGTATCAAATAGCAAAGTACAACAGTTATGTGAAACCAATATGGTGACTCCATCTGAAAGTGCCTGCAATATTTCATATTTGGGAACTCCACCCTTACCTTTCTATTAAAAAAAATAAGAATTTTTTTCCTTTTTACTCCCATCCCACTAAGAAAAAATAAACAAATTTCTTATTACAAATATGCACAATTAATTAAAACAAATTCCTCCACTGACTGTACACAAACATTTGTGTTTTGTTCTATATTCTAAGTAAGTCATCTGTCTGTAAAGGATAACATATTTCATCCTTGGATCTCTGGAACTGTTAATTATTGTATTTGATAATAGATTTAACAGCTTTCAAAGGCAGTGAGGTAGCACAATGGGTTGGCTTTTGGTCCTGGAGACAGGAAGACCTGAGTTATAATTTGACCTTTGAAATATAGTAGCTGTGTGACCTGGAGAAAGTCTCTTAAGGTTTTCAAATCCTTTGAATATAAAAGGGGGATAATAATAGCACTTATATGCTGGGGTGGTTATGAGGATCAAATAAGATAATATTTGTAAAGTGTTTAGCACAGTACCTGACATGTAGTAGGTACTTAATAAATATTTTCCTTGGCTACCTTTTTACCCTGTTGTTGTCATACAAATTGTTCTGGTTCTGCTCATTTCATTCTTCATTAGTTTATAAAAATCTTCCAAAATGTTCATATTTATAGTATTGACTTTATAATATAAACTAGTCTTCTGTTTCTACTTAGTGAATCAATGAAATAAATCTTTCCATGTTTTGTTTTTAAATCATTGCAGTTCTTATTTTTCATAATACTGTATCATATTTATATAGCATAACTTATTTAGCCAATTCTCAATTGTTGGATATCCTCTTACTTTCCAGGTTTTTTTTCTCAAGCACAAAAAAGCTTCTATAAATATTTTTGTAGAAAAAAAGACTTTTCTCTTTCTCTGATCTCTTTGGTAGAGACATAGTAGTGGTATAACTGGGTCAAAGGGCACACAATGCCTGTTTTCCCACAGCTCCTCCAACATTTATCATTTTCTCTATTTGTCATCTTTGCTACTCTGATGTACATGAGTACATGTACATGTACTTGAGAAATACTTTAATTTACATTTCTCTAATTAGTAGTGATTTTGAATATTCTTATATTGCTATAAATAATCTGGGTTGTTGACTATTATTTTTGTAGGGTTTTTTTTACAAGCAAGTTCTAGAAAAAAGTACTCTATATTTTTGTGTTGAAGACAAGAATGTTTTTTGTTTTTGATGTTGTTTTTCATTTTTTGTTGGATTAGAGGAGGAAAATGGCCACTTTTGTACTTTAGAAACATTTAATTTGGTAGCTATATGAAAAAGACTGCTCATGGCTAGAGTTTGGGAGGCCAGAAAGAAGACTACTACAAAAACACAGATGGAAGTTTATAAGAGCCTGGAAAAAGGGAGTGGCAGTGTGAACAGAGAGGAGAATATAGATAAAAGAAATGTTATGAAATAAAGAAAATTGATTATTATGCACCATTTAATCAAGGCTCTCATTTGAGAGATGAGGAAATGGAGGCTAAAAGAGTTTCAGTGATTTGCCTAATCTAGGTCTTAAATCTGACATTGTGGATTTCCTAGTTCAGTCCATTTCCTGTCATGGTACATTCTGTGTTTGAGCTGTTGCCCAAATTCTTTTTTTAATATTATAAAAGTATTTTATTATTTTCCAGTTACATGTAGAGGTAGTTTTCAACATTTGTTTTTATAAGATTTCTAGTTTCAAATTTTTCTCCCTCCTTCCCCTCTCTCACCCCTCCCCAAGACAGCAAGTAATCTGATATAGGTTATATATGTACAATAACATTAAACATATTTCTGCATTAGTCATGTTACAAGAGAAGAATCAGAGCACAAAGGAAAAACCTCAAAAAAGAAAAACAATAGCACCCAAAACAAAAGAAATAGTATGGTTCAATCTGCATCCATATTCCACAGTTCTTTTTTTTTTCTGTATTTGGAGATCCTCTTCCATCATGAGTCCCCTGGAACTCTTCTGTACCATTGCATTGGTGAGAAGAATCTAATCCATCACAGTAGGTCAACACTCAATGTTGATGTTACTGTGTACAATGTTCTTCTGGTTCTGCTCATCTCACTCATCATCAGTTCATGCAAGACCTTCCAAGTTTCTCTGAAGTCCTCCTGCTCATTGTTTCTTACAGCACAATAGAATTCCATTACATTCATATGCCACAACTAGTTCAGCCATTCCCCAATTGATGGGCATCCCTTCAACTTCCAATTCCTTGCCATCACAAAAAGAGCAGCTATAAATATTTTTGCACATGTGGGTCCTTTTCCCTTTTTTATTATCTCTTTGGGAAAAAGACCCAATAGTGGTACTCCCAGGTCACAGGGTATCCACAGCTTTATAGCATGTTGGACATAATTTCAAATTGCTCTCCAGAATGGCTGGATCAGTTCACAGCTCCACCAACAATGCATTAGTGTTCCAAATTTTCCACAGCTTTTCCAAAATTTATTATTTTCCTTTTTTGTCATATTAGCTAATCTGATAGGTGTCAGTTGGTACCTCAGAGTTGCTTTAATTTGCCTCTCTCTAATCAATAGTGATTTAGAGCATTTTTTCATATGGCAATAGATAGATTTGATTTCTTCTTCAGAAAACTGCCTGTTCATATCCTTTGACCATTTCTCAATTGGGGAATGACTTGGATTCTTATAAATCTGATTTAGTTCCCAATATAAGAGCTCTTTGAGACCAATTCATCTCCCCTCTTGAAGTTTCACATCTAGGGAATTTGAGAGTATTATCCTCATCTGAATTTGTGTTTGCCTCTTACCTGTTGTCACAGAAGTTCTCAGTGGTAAGAGCTCTTTTTTGTTTCTTCCTCATAATACAGCTTTTAATTTTTTTAAGTTGAGGTCTGTTCTGTGGGCACCAGGGTCCCTGTTTCAAGCTTCTTGTGCTGGGGTATAGGGGCTGTGTCAGTGGCTTTCTACACTGAGGCCTCTATGGCTTGTGGTTTTCTCACTGCCCTGGGCTTACTCCCAGCACCCTGGGATGGCCAGGCCTTGTTGCGCCTGTCTTGTGAATGGCCCTCTATCTGGCAGCCTGCCATTTTGGCTGGTGCTGGTGGGTTTTTCCACTGGTCTACTGCACCCCCAGCTTGTTGAGCCAGGATCCAGGGGCCTCAGTTGCTCAGCTGTGGCCTACAGCTTCCTGCTGACTTGCCCTGACCCTATCTACACTGTACTGCTCTGTGGTGCACTGCACTTCCCTTTTGTCTGAGTGAGACTGACCTTTCCTGAAGTCTTCTAAACTATCTCTGGTTGGGATACTGTGTCTCTCTGTCTCTTTGCAGGTTCTATAGTTTCAGAATCCATCCAGAGGCTTGATTTAATGTTCTTTTTGTTGGAATCAAAGGAGAGCTCAGGCAATTCACTGGCTTCTCTCCACCATCTTGGCCGTTGCCCATATTCTTTTTTTTAACTTTTCCTTTTTTCCTGGGCAATGAGGGTCAAGTGACTTTCCCAGAGTCATACAGCTAGTAAGTGTCAAGTGTATGAGGCTGGATTTGAACTCAGGTCCTCCTGAATCCAAAGTCAGTGTTTTATCTCCTGGGCCACCTAGCTGCCCCCTGCCCATATTCTTTTGCCCAGTGCCCAGTTTGGTCATTAGTATGCATATTACAAGATAGTTGATTACTAGTGATGTATCTATGCTTATGAAACCAAGTATGTCTTTAGACCAGTTTAAAGAGAGATCCCATTATTTCTATTTTGCCTCCTAGAAAACTATAGAATTCTGAACTGGAAAAGGTCAGGTCATCCATTACAATCCCCATCCTGTGCATTGATCCTTACTGCAAAGTATTTCAGATATTTCCTTACCTTTTAGTTTCAACATTTTCTTCTTTAGATCTTCTCAAGTTATTATTTTTTTCCCTTTCCATTGATGTCTGAACATTTGTCTATCAACTTTAAATCTAATTTTAACCAATTTATGTAATGGATATTTTTGACAGTTTGGTACAATGTATGGGTCCCTTCCCATAATATGCTTTTCAAATTTATAAAAGTAAACTATATAGGATTATAATGGCAATTGTTCATAGTGAAAGAAACTTTATATGTCATCTATCTTTCCATCATCTATCTAATCTATCTCTTTTATATGCACCTCTATTGCTATCATCTATTCATGTCTGTTAGAAAAATACATATATCATCTATAGCTCTAGTATACCACTCTATAATATATCATCTGTAGCTCTATCTATACCACTATCATTTACATATTATATACAAATATATGTTTATACATATATGTATATAAAATCTACATCTGTCATGTTTCCATTCATCTGTCTTTTTTTCTCTTTTGCACCTCTTTCATCTCTTTCTAAATATCTTACATGTATCTATAAATCTATCTAGTTATCATATATAATATGCATTATTTATGTCTATAGTTTGTACTTCTTTCTATCTACCTATTGGTTGTCGATCTATAAATTCATCTCTATCTATATCTCTATCGTTTATACAACAATTAACACCTCTTTTATCTATCTAAACATCTATTGCTTATCGACCTATACCTCTGTCTTTTCTGTCTCTCTATGTTCATGGATTCCAGGTTAAGAATTCCTGTTTTAATTCCATTCTTGTAGGACATGGGTGACAGCTGCCTTGTGCTCTTTATATCCTTGTTATAATGCCACATGTACCCCAAAACAATGACAGCTTTTTCTCTAAATTGTCCAGGCCAGAAGCAAGGAAGCAGCTGTTCTATGCTAAGCAGGTTTCAGTTGTGTGTGTGTGTGTGTGTGTGTGTATGTGTGTGTGTGTGTGTGTGTGTGTGTGTGTTTTGGGGAGGAGCAGATTTGGTATCAAGATGGGGAGAGAGCTAACATGAGGTCCTAATATAAAGACAGATATGAGTAAGGCCAATAGCAATGTAAATTGTCCCCTCTGCAGACTGTTCCTTAGAACAGGTTTCCTCTTGCTTTTCTTCTTCTTGCCACTGCTGTGACTGTTTATTGGCAAAAGACTGACTTCCCATTACTCTTCTCAGTGGCTGGCCCTTCCTCCTCCCCTTACACAGGCCAGGTGGGATATGATACCAATAATATCCATTACTTTTATCTTGCAGATTTCTCTTTCCCCTTTAGTTTTTTTTTCTCTTTTCTTTCTTCATTTCTGTGAATCCTCTTTATTCCTATCATAAAAGGTAGCACATAGAAACTGGAAATTTAAAAATCTCACCTCGAATCATTTTAATCACTCTTTAGTGTAGTAAAAAAAAAAAGCATGGAATTTGGAGTCTGGGAGGCCTTTGATCAAATCCTCCATATATGTATTACCTGTGTTTTGACCTGGACATATTTCTTCTCCTCTTTCAGGGTCACCTTTATAGCAACTGATTTAGTCTAGATGACCTTTTAATGCAGCTTGATACTGAAGGAAGAGCTTTGGACTGGAATGCAAAGGTCATCATTTCATACCCTGACTCTGCCACTTGTTATCTGCAAGCCCTTGGACCTAAATATTGTCACAGGTGTCACAATGGATAGAGTGCTTGGAAGGAAGTACCAAGGACAGTTTTGGCTTCTGATACTTTCTGTGTGATCCTGGGCAACTCACAAACTCTCTGCCTCATTTTCATCATCTGTAAAATTAGGATAAAAATAGCAACCTACTTCCCTGAGTTGTTATGAGGATCAAAGGAGACAATAATTACAAAATGCCTGGTCTAGTGTAAGGGCTATATAAGAGTTGCTGTTGTCATCATCATCATTGTCATCATGAGCACTTGTCAAATCATGGGATTTGTAAAGATGTCCTCTGAGGGCTCTTCTAGCTCTAAATATATCACCCTGTGATAACAGCAAGTATTTATGAGGAGCTTTAAGGTAAAAACATTTTAAATGTGCTATCTCATGTGATCTTCACAATTTGTCAAGGAGAAGATGAGACTATTGGGGATTGTAGAATAAGCAGTTATGAAGCTCCTATTATTTGCAGGCACATTGTAATATTATTTAAGTGCTTTGTCATGTTATCTCATTTGATTAGGAGAGGTTGGTGACTTTCTCAGGGTCACACAGCCAGGACTTCAACTTAGGGCATTCAAGTTTGGCATTCTATCTCTTGTGGCGTAGTTACCTAGGAGTTACAGTGTTTAGAGGACTTGGCTCATAGTTAGGGAGGCCTGAGTTCCACTCCAATATTAAAAGCTTACTATGTGATCTTGGGCAAGTCATTTAACCTCTGTTTGCCCCAATTTTCTCAACAGTAAAATGGGAATAATAACAGGACCTACCTCATAAGATTGTGTGGAGGATCAACTACACTATCACTTGTTAATCATTTAGCACAGTGTTGGGCATATAATAAGCACTTAATAATGTCCAGTTTCCTTCTTTCCTGTCTAATGTTTGTTGTCACTGTAAATCCTATGATTTGCTCACTTAAGTGTGGAAGAAAAATTAGACATAAGTTTGCATTATAACTTTTGTCTCTTCAATCAGCAAAGTTATGAGAGAGTTGTAAAAAGAGTTTTATAGGGGGCAGCTGGGTGATTCAGTGGATAGAGCACTGGCCCTGGATTCAGGAGGACCTGAGTTCAAATCTGGCCTCAGACACTTGACACTTACTAGCTGTGTGACCCTGGGCAAATCACTTAACCTCCGTTGTCCAGCCAAAAAAAAAAAAAAAAAGTTTTATAGGTTTTCCATCACCTCTCCCCAATTTTATTCAACAGGCCTTTAGGTGTTCAATAATTAATCAACCAATAAACAATTATTTAGCATGGACTATATGTCAGGTACTATACTATGGGTGGTTCCAAAGGTTTGTCATGCCAGGGTGGGAGTGGGGATAAGCTTACACTCTCTATAAAATGCTCCAATAGTGTGTGTCTCAAATAGCCTCTGAAAACTGAAGCCCAACTCCTGGCCTTCTTGTGGTGGAACTGTTTCCACTAACAGGAGAAGGGGCGAAGGCGAGTCACTGGCATCTTAAAACCAGTCACTTTGGGCAGGTGGGGCTTGTTAGCCTTGGCAGGCAAGCCACCTAGGGGAAGGAAACCCTGATTTTAAACCTCTGCTACCTTGTGGCTATATCCATATATGGGAAAGGCTTTGGGAGTTAACCCTGAGGAAAAATCAGGAGTCGGAGTCCCTTAGGCAGTTGGATGTTGGACATCACATCCCTCTGGCAACTCTTGCTGTGGCACTGCTGCCAAACTGTATTGGCTCTGCCTCTCCTTTGGATCCACCAATGTCGCAGAGAGGTAAAACCTGCTGCATGGGCAACAGCTTGTTTTCCATAGTGATCTACCCAGGCCAGCGCCCTGGAGAGGACACTCCAGCTACTCCTCATGGGGTAGATACAACACGGGACGCGGCAGTTACCAGTTATAAGTCACTCAGGAGCTGTGGCTCCCATATCAGACTGTATAGCCACACTGTGGCCTGTGGCTCTTCAAGGCACTGATCCATGGTCATCTGCGACTGGTGGAGGCCTACCTATACTATGGGCTGAGGATAGAAAAAGAGGCAAAAAGACAGTCCCTGCCCTCAAGGAGTTTATAATCTAAAGGGGGTAAGACAATATGCAAGCTATATGCAGGATGAATAGGAAACAGAGAGAAGGCATAAGATTTCAGAGAGGTTGGGAAAGGTGTGCTGCAAAAGATGGAATTTTATATGGAACTTTAAAAGATTCAGGGAAGTCAATAGGGAAGGGACAGAGGAGTAACAAAATTCCAAACATAGAAAAGGGTCAGAGAAAATGTCTGGAGCCAAGACATGGAATGTCTTGTACATAGAACAATAAGGAAGAAAGAGTCATTGGATCAAAGAGTATATGGGGAGGACTGAAGGAGTATGGTTTAAGAAGACTAGAAATGTAGGACAGTGTTAGGTTATAAAGAGTTTTGAATGGCAAATAGAGAATTATATATTTGATTCTGTAGGTGACAGGAAACTATCAAAATCTTTCAAGTAAGTGAATGGCAAGGTCATACCTGTCCTTTAGGAAAATCACTTTGGTTCCTGAGCCGACAGTAGAGTGATGGCAGTGTCAGTGGAGAGATGGCAATATATTTGAGAGATGTTGCAAAAGTGTTATCAAAAGGCCTTAGCAAAAGTGAGATATAATGATCTATCTATCTATCTATCTATATGATAGTTTGAAGAGAGAAAGAATACTAAGAAATGCAGGGTCAGAAAAATAAGTTGGTATCTTAACTGTTCTTTCATGTAAGCTACAGAAGTACATTCCAGGCACAACTTGTACAAAAAGCATGAGGATGGGAGATACAATTCCAAGTCTGGGAACGACCTAGTAGTCTAGTTTGACACAGTGGATAGAATGTTCAGCCTGTAGTCAGAAACACTAGAATTCAAATTGAGTATCAGATACTTATTAGGTGTGTGATCCTGAGCAACTTTTTGCCTCAATTCACTTACCTGTAAAATGGAGAATATAGCAGGACCTATCTCCCAGGATTGTGGGGAAGATCAAATGAAATGATATTTGTAAATTCCTTAGCATAGTGGGTGGCACATATTAGTCATCATCATCATCATTAGTAGCAGTCAAAGTAGTTTGACCTAATAGATTGAATGAAGGGGAGTAGTGTGAAGTATGTATAAAAATAAAGAATCACTCAAATTATATGATCATTGACCTATCTGAATGGTGAAATAAACATCAAATTTAATTTATAAAAGACAGCACTGCCATCCAAAGTCTATGTTAAACCCCAAATTTACTAATGGTTTATAAGCATTTCAATTCAATCCAGTTAAATATACATTTATTTACCATCTATTTTGTATAACACATTAATGTAACCTTCACCTTCAAGTATCACACCATCTAATAAAAGAGATAAGACCAGCATTCCTATGAGTCTAATAAATTGGAGTGGGATTAAATCAGAGGAGGTGGCTAAGCAAAATGCAGTAAGAAATACCATAAGGAAGCCTGAGTGTTGAAGAAAAAGTTTGGCATTCACAGATAGAGATGAGGAAGAATGACTATAAGTATGACAAACAACTTCTCACAGATTCTCAGAGGTGGAAGGGAGCAATAAGATTGGGGAACAGTTAATAGTGCAGATTTACTTTAATAATGTGGACTGTGTAAGGTAGAATAAAAGTAAGGCTAGAAAGAAAGGGTGGAAATGTATTATAGAGTGCCCTAAATGCCAAACTAACGACTTAGTACATTATTTTGTGGTTCATATGGATCCAGAAAAGTTTTGTTAGAATCATCATCCGAGGAATTCTTTGAATAAAGGGTTCAACTATATTTCATCTAAGGTTCCCTGAAACTCAGAAGGTCTATGATTGTATTGTCTAATTTTCATGACCCGCCACCCATTACAATTTTTCATTGTTCACAATATAAATTTTTTCTCTTTTCAAAGGATGATTAGCCTCCATTTATGTGTAGGAAATGAAATTCACTAGAGATAAAAAAAATGACTTGTTTTGTCTGCCATACCCCACCACCTAACCCCCCCTCCAAATCACTCAAATCCAATCCTTATCTTCCTGACCAAAAATCATTAGGTGTGGCAAATAGTGGGACTGGAACAATTTAGCTATTAAAAAAAACCGGAGTTTGAAATGCTACAAAATATAAATCTTCATCCAGCAAATAACTGAGAATGTACTTGGAACTCAATCTTCTTTTGCTTTTAAATGGCATAAATGGACCAGCTATTTGTTTCAATTATATGTTTATGACATTAAATACATGCATTTATATTTCAGATAAGCATGATAAGCAATAAGAAATCTATAAAACGAGCATCAAATGTACTTCTTTAATTCAACATAATCCCACTGTAATCTGCACTCAAAGCTATGTGTGTTAATTATAAAGGGATATGAATCTCTGCATTTCCTTTATCCATGTCTTTTAGTAGAGACTTGGTAATATCCTTTAATGGGTTTTGTTGTCTGATGAGCTGAATTACTGTATTCTGTGAACAGTATTCTAGTAAATCATCTAAGATGTTTGAGAAATTAACCTCCATTTAAAAATTAGAATTGAGGACAGCTGCACGAAAGAATTCTCACCTCCAATGGAAAAAACAATAATATCAACACCAGCGTCAACAACAACAACAACAACAACAATAACAACAATAACAACAACAACAATAACAACAACAACAATAACAACAACAACAATAACAACAACAACAATAATAACAACAACAACAATACTGTTTTGGAATTTAGTAAGTATGTAAAGCAATCATTACTATTCTTCAAATTGCTTCATTTGTATTTAAAGCCAAAATAAAAGGCAATTTTCGCAAGATGAAGAGAAAAGGGCACTTTTTTCTACCACAAAGCTATTTGCCTTTGAAATGCAAAGCTGTCTTTGAAAGTGCCATTGTTTCACTCTATGAAAAAAGGTAGGGAAATGTTCATGGCTCCATTTGGGCATATTCTAGGTATGAAATGAGGACAGCTAGAAATTTTCCTTATATTCAATAATGAAATCTTTGAATTATGCCCATTTCCAAATTCTCAATTTTTGTAAGTGGAACTGAATGAAATGGAAATCTGGGTAATAATTATACCCAGCTCTGCCTGGGAGTTCATGATGCTGTCAGGCTGTGTGGTCATGGGTAGCTAAGCAACACAGCCAACTAGCACCTTCGTGGAGGATATTTTTAGCTTCATTGCACATTTTTCATTTATCTATCAGAGATTGATTTGTTTTGCAATTTATTTCAAAATTCCAGCACTAAGAAATTAAAGGTATATCATTGAGCCAAGAGAAAAAAAGTGTGAACTGGAAAAAAAAATCAGAAGAATCCACAATTTGAAGCTTAAGTAATTATGATGTTGTCAAGAGAGAAAATAATTATTATGCTTTGTATTTATGTAGCATTTTTCCCTATACGATGAAAACTCTTCAAAGGAATGGGCAAGTGAATCTTTAACTCTTAACTTGGAGCTGTGCAAGGAGAAGGCAGTGAGACTCTGATGTCATGAGTAAAGAAATTTAACATAAAGAAAAGTTAACTAACTTAATTAGGCACTCAATATGGTGGCATCAGACTCACAAACCCATAGAGGTTAAATTATATCCACATATTATAATCCCCTACATAAATAGAGCTTGCTTCTAGGGTAGACATGGAAGGTGTCCCATGGGCACATGTTGTATTCTTTACATTGGAAATGGACTGGTGCCTTGCTCAGAGCTGACAAATATATGGCAAAACAGCCTGATATCCTCTCACTTGTATTCTAGTAGAGGTTCTTACCAGTCACAAAATGGAAGAAAGGAGGAGATATAATAATGTTTTGTACGTTTCAACATTCTGTAATATGTATTTGCATTGCCCATAGGCTAAAGAAAACTAATCCTGCTTCCTAAAATAAGTAGCTTCCCATAATTCAATAGTTTAAGCTCTTAGATTGTTTTCTTTATTTTCTAGAAGTAGAGTAAGAAAATAAATGTTTCTAACATGACCTTAAATGTGTGAAAATCTAGTTTCATCAGATCATGAGGGACACCTAACAAGGTTATTAATATTTAGGGATATATGGTCTTCTGATAATAATTTGGGAATATCAATTATAATCAACTCATAATTTTTAATAAGTGCTTACTATGTTCCGATATTGAGAGCTGGGGCTTAGGAAAAAAAAAAGAAAAATCAATCTATGCCTTTATTCTACTGGTGAAAACAATAGGCAGGTAAGTAGGTATATACCAGATACCTGTAGGTAGCATTAGAGGGATGTGCATATGTGTGTGTGTCTTTATGCGTGTGTGTACATGTAAAGGAAAAGCTTAAAAGTGTTCATTCTGAAAAAAATTATGAAGTTGATCTTATCCAGACAGATTTTTTTTTTTTAGTGAGGCAATTGGGGTTAAGTGACTTGTCCAGGGTCACACAGCTAGTAAGTGTTAAGTGTCTGAGGCTGGATTTGAACTCAGGTACTCCTGACTCCAGGGCTGGTGCTCTATCCACTGCGCCATCTAGCTGCCCCTTATCCAGACAGATTTAAGGCAGAATTTGATAATTGCCTTTCCATCAACATTGAAGTACAGCTGAATATATTCATTCAAGACACTTTCATCTATAGTACTCCCACTTCCTTAAAATAAGATGTATTTATTTTCTTTAAATAAGGAAAAGGAAAATACAGGGAATATTGCTGTAAAAGCAGTATTTAGAGAGGTCTTGTTTGAGACTGTTAAATAATAAGATGGCAAGTTCCAATGACTGTATTTCCATTTCTCTCATTAAATATTTGATATCAATATGTAGTTCTCCTGAACAAATACATAAAAGAAGTGCTATAGTAATTGTCCTAACAAAAAAAAAAATCTTCCATATCTACTTGGCTTTTGCTTCCAGGGTATGTGGATTTCCAGGGACTGCTCTTAAGAACAGTTTGGGAATATTTCACTTTCACATCCATGGCTTCCAATTCAGCCTGATCTGGCTTATCAGAATGTATGAGGAATCACGTGTTACACTTATGAAAAGAGCCACAGTAACAGAGTAACGGAGAAGGGTCCTGTTGATATTCAGACACCATTCCAGTCCAGAGCATCAACAGCTACTAGAGAAGGTGTATGGCAGGAACTGGATCTAAGGGAAGCAAGGCATGATAGATGCTTTGGGAAGATGGGAATGATGAGTGGAAGAACTATTTTATATTTTGGGTCTTGTTTACTTCTTGTCTATGCTGGAGAAGGCAACCCCTGGGAGAAAACAAAGGAAGTTAGTCACATAATAGACTCCCTTCAGCTTTATACTAGAGATAAGATTAAACAATAGTAATACTTCTTCCTCTGGACAGAAATGGATACAAGCAACACTGGTAATTCCACAATGTTATAGCCTACAAAATTACTCTGACCCTGGAGACACTCCTACTTCTCTGTGGGTATAGAGAAGGACTGAGATATTAAATATGAGGTTTACCTTATATGTGTATACCATGTGTATATATGGGTACATTGGTATATATGTATATACATGTATGTGCTTCAGTACATACACGTCTCCAGTATTGTGAAGAAGCTCCCCACCCCAAATCCTGTCTCTCATTTCAGATCAACAACTTCTCTTTTGCTTAGAATCTTAGCTCCCAGGGGAAGGGAAGAGTGTCACAGAGAAATAAAGTGACTCATCCATAACCTCCCAGTTAGTGGTATGTATCAAAGGCAAGAAATTAACCTGTCTTCCTGATTCCATGGCTTGAATTTTGTCTACTATAACACACTGCCCCTCTCCCTGTCTCTTTCTCTTCCTATCCCCCTCACATCCTTCTCTACACAAAAATCTAGCTAGTTAGCTATCATCTATGTACCTATCATCTTTTTATCCATTACCTCTCTGTTTAACATATATATGTATGAGTATATGTAGACACAGTTTATCTAAACAATATATATGTATATATATCCATACATGTGTGGACATATATGTACATATAATCTACATATCTATACATTTTTCTTTTTCTGTTGGTCGCCATGCTATAGGCATTTATGCTGAATATTTGGGTGCCTATAAAGTTGGTTAAGTTCTAGAACAAATAAATATGAAATGTTAATATTGAGGAAGAGTTACATTCTAATGATTGCCATCATTTGAGGACCTTCTCAATAAAACTCACCTCTGTATTTTATTTATTCCTAATGGATTTTTCCCTGATGCATTTGTCCAGGATACATGCTGCATTGGTAGCTTGAATTTTTCTGATGGTCAATTAAGCTTTGGGGAGGGGTGGGATTTATCATCATTTCACTACTTATTGCTCACATTACAGAGCTTCAAGTTCAGCATGGACTTTAAGAACTTTCTTTTATCATCTAAAATACTCCAATTTTAATTGTTTTTCCCATTTCGCTTCAAAATCTTTACTACTTCCCATATTTTTTACAGTTTCCTTGTTAAAGGAACTTTTTAATCATAAAAGTATTTTATTATGTTTCAGTTATATGTAAAATTTTTTTCAACATTTGTTTTATAAGATTTTTAGTTCAAAAATTTTCTCTCTTCATCCCTTCCCTCCCCCCTCCCTAAGACAAAGCAATCTAAAATGGGTTATATGTGCACAATCATACTAAACATATTTCTGCATTAGTCATGTTGTCAAAGAAGAATCAGAACAAAAAGGAAAAACCTCAAAAAGAATAAAAAATAAACAAAAAAACTAGAAACAGGGTGGTTCAATCCGCATTCATGTGACACAGTTCTTTTTTTCTGGATGTGGAGAGCGTTTTCCATCGTGAGTCTTTTGGAAATGTTTTGAATCATTGTAATTTTGAGAAAAGCAAGTCTATCACAGTTGATCATCACACAATGTTGCTGTTACTGTGTGCAATGCTCTCTGGTTCTGCTCACTTTACTCAGCTTCAGTCCACTTAAGTCTTTCCATGTTTTTCTGAAATCTGCCTGCTCATCATTTGTTATAGCACAATATTATTCAATTACAGGGCAGCTAGGTGGCACAGTGGATAAAGCACCGGCCCTGGATTCAGGACGACCTGAGCTCAAATATGGTCTAAGACATTTGACACTTACTAGGTGTGGGAACCTGAGCAAGTCACTTAACCCTCATTGCCCCTTAAAAAAGAAAAACAAACAAACAAACAATAGTATTCAATTACATTACGACACCACTTTTGTTTGGCCATTATTTGATTGATGGGCATCCTCTTGATTTCCAATTCTTTGCCACCAGAAAGAGAGCTGCTATAAACATTTTTGTACACGTGTGTCCTTTTCCCTTTTTTATGATCCTTTTGAGATACAGACCTAGTAGTGGTATTACTGTATCAAAGGGTATGTACAATCCTTTAGCACTTTGGGAATGGTTCCAAATTCCTCTTCAGAATGGTTGGATCAGTTCACAACTCCACCAACAATGCATTATGTTCCAATTTTTCCACAGCTTCTCCAACATTTATTATTTTCCTTTTTTGTCATAATAGTCGATCTGATAGGTATTAGGTGCTACCTCAGAGTTGTTTTAATTTGCATTTCTTTAATCAATAGTGATTTAGAGCATTTTTTCATATGGCAATAGATAGCTTTGATTTCTTCATCAGAAGACTGCCTATTCATATTTTTTGACCATTTCTCAATTGGGGAATGACTTGGATTCTTATAAATTTGATTTAATTCCTGATATATTTTAGAAATGAGGCCTTTATCAGAAATACTGGCTTAAAAATTGTTTCCCAGCTTTCTGCCTCCCTTCTAATTTTGTATGCATTGCTTCTGTTTGTACAAAAAAACTCCCTTTTTAATTTAATGTAGTCAAAATTATCCATTTTTCAGTTCATAATATTCTCTATCACTTGTTTGGTCATAAATTATTTCCTCTCTATAGATATGAGAGGTAAACTATCCCTTCCTCTCCTAATTGACCTATGGTATCACCCTTTCTATCTAAATCATGTACCCATTTTGACCTTATTTTGCCATGCAGTATAAGATATTGGTCTATGCCTAGTTTTTGTCATACTATTTCCTAGTTTTCCTAGTAGTTTTTGTCAAATACTGAGTTCTTATCCCAGAAGCTAGAGTCTTTGGGTTTATCAAATAGTAGATTAATATAGGCATTTACTTTTGTGCCTAACTTATTCCAGTGATCCATCACTCTGTTGCTTAGCCAGTACCAAATAGTTTTGATGGCTGCTACTTTATAGTATACCTTCAGATTTATTATGGATAGCACACTTTCTTGTGCATTGTTTTCATTAGTTCCCTTGATATTCTTGAACTTTTGTTGTACCATATGAATTTTGCTATTTTTTCTAGTTCTATTAAATAATTTTAGGTAGTCTTATTGCTATGGCACTGAATAAGTAAATTAGTTTAGGTAGAATTGTCATTTTTATTATATTAGCTTGGCCTATCCATGAGCAATTGATATTTTCCCAATCATTTAGATCTGATTTTATTTTCATGAAAAATGTTTTGTGATTGTCTTCATAGAGTTTCTGGTTTTCACTTGGCAGGTAGACTCCCAAAATTTTATACTGTCTAGTTACTTTAAATGGAATTTCTCTTTCTATCTCTTGCTCCTGAGCTTTGTTGATCATGTATAGAAATACTAATGATGTATGTGGGTTTATTTTATATCCTGCAACTTTGCTAAAGGTGTTAATTGTTTCAAGCAGTTTTTTAGTTGATTCTTTAGGATTCTCTAAGTATACCATCATATCATCAGCAAAGAATGAAAGTTTTGTTTACTCCTTCCCTATTCTAATTCCTTTAATTCCTTTATTCTTTTCTTATTGCTGTAGCTAACATTTCTAGTACAATATTAAATAATAATGGTGATAATAGACATCCCTGATTCACCACTGATCTTATTGGGAATGCCTCTAACATCCTCATTACATATAATGTTTGCTGATGTTTTCAGGTAGATACTGTTTTGTTTTTTTTTTTTTTTTAAGGAAAGCTCCACTTATTCCTATGCTCTCTAGTGTTTTTGTTTGTTTTTTCTTGGTGAGGCAATTGGGGTTGTGACTTGCCCAGGGTCACACAGCTAGTAAGTGTCAAGTGTCTGAGGCCAGATTTGAACTCAGATCCTCCTGAATCCAGGACTGGTGCTCTATCCACTGTGCCACCTAGCTGCCCCTCTAGTGTTTTTAATAGGAACGAGTTTTGTATTTTGTAAAACACTTTCTCTGCATCTGTTGAGATAATTATATAATTTTGGTTAGTTTTGTTATTCCTGTGGTTGATTATGTTGATAGTTTTTCTAATGTTGAAGCAGCCTTGCATTCCTGGTATAAATCACACCTGGTCATAGTGTATTACCCGGGTGATCAGTTGCTGTAGTCTCCTTGTTAATACTTTAAGATTTTTGCATCGATATTCATTAGAGAAATTGGTGTGTAATTTTTTCTCTATTTTGTCTCTTCCTGTGTCATAAAAGGAATTTGGTAGAACTCTTTCTTCACCTATTTTCCCAAATAATTTGTATAGTATTGGAATCAATTATTCTTTAAATGTTTAGTAGTAAACCCATCTGGCCCTGGAGATTTTTTTCTTAGGGAATTCATTAATGGCGTGTTCAATTTCTCTTTCCAAAATGAGCATATTTAAGGATTATATTTCCTCTTCTGTTAATCTGGGGTAGTTTATATTTTTGTAAATATTCATCCATTTCACTTAGATTCTCAAATATATTGGCATACAGTTGGGCAAAATAGTTCCTAATTATTGCTTTAATTTCCACTTCATTGGTGGTGAAATCACCCCTTTTGTTTTTGATACTGGTAATTTGGTTTTCTTCTTTCTTTTCTTAATTCAAATTAACCAAAGATTTATCTAATTTATTGATTTTTTCATAAAACCAACTCTTAGTTTTATTGGTTAACACTGTGGTTTTCTTACTTTTGATTGTCCAAATTTCTAATTTAGTATTTAATTAAGGATTTTTAATTTTTTCTTTTTCTTGCTTCTTTAGCTGCATGCCCAATTCATTGATCTCCTCTTTCTCTATTTTATTGATGGAACCATTTAGAGATATAAAGTTTCCCCTTAGAACTGCTTTGGCTGCATCTCATAACTTTTGGTGTGTTGTCTCATTGTTGTCATTCTCCTTGATGAAGTTATTGATAGTTTCTATGATTTGTTGTTTGACCCACACATTCTTTAGGATGATTATTTAGTTTCCAATTAATTTTCACCCCATCTTTCCATGGCTATTTATTACATGTAATTTTTAATCCATCATGCTCTGAAAGGGATGTAGTTATTATTTTTGCCTTTCTACATTTGACTGTAAGGGTTTTGTGCCCTAATACATGGTTATTTTTTTGTTTATGTGCCATGTAGCACTGAGAAAAAGGTAGATTCCTTTCTACCCCATTCAATTTTCTCCAGAGGTCTGTAATATCTAACTTTTCTAAAATTCTATTCACCTCTTTAACTTCTTTCTTATTTATTTTGTGGTTAGATTTATCTATTTCTGAGAGGGAAAAGTTATGATCCCCCACTAGTATAGTTTTGTTTTCTATTTCCTCTTATAACTCATTTAACTTCTCTTCTATGAATTTGGATGCTATACCACTTGGCGCATATATGTTTAATATTGATATTACTTCATTGTCTATGGTACCATTAGCAAAATGTAGCTTCTGTCATTATTTCTTTTAATTAGATCTATTTTTGCTTTTGCTTTGTCTGAGATAATGATTCCTACCCCTGCTTTTTTTTTTAACTTCAGCTGAAGCTTAATATATTTTACTCCAACCTTTTACCTTTTCTCTGTGTGTATTTCTGTTTTTCTAATGTGTTTCATGTAAACAAAATATTGTAGGATTCTGGTTTTTAATCCACTCTGCTACTTGCTTTTGTTTTATGGGAGTGTTCATACCATTCATATTCACAGTTAAGATACACTGTCTGTTTTTCTCCCTCCTATTTTTCCTTTGTAATTTTTTGTCTTCTTTCACCCTATTATTCCTCACCAATGTTTTGCTGACTCCCTCAATCTGCCCTCCCTTTTATCAGTCCCCCTCAATTTTCTTTCCCCTTTCCTCTCTAACTTCTTCCCTCCCTTCTGTCAGTGCCACCCTTTTCCATTTTCCCTTTTACTTCCCTAAAGGGTAGGCTAAATTTCTTTATCCAAATAAGTATATACTTTATTCCCTCTTTGAACCAAATCTGATGAGAATAAGGTTGAAACAATGTTCACCCCTCCTTTCCCTCTATTGTAATAAGTTTTTTCACCTTTTCATATCATGTAACCAACCCCATTCCACTTTCCCTTCCCTATCCTCCTCTTATTCTCCCTTTATTCTACCCCTTAAGTTCCTTTATATTATCACATCAAAGTCAGTTTATACCTATACCTTCTATGTATACTCCTATCTGACCAAATAGAGATACAGTTGTCAAGAGTTATAAGTATTATATTCCTCCATAAGGATGTAAACAGTTTAAACTTATTGAATAACTTTTTCCCCTGAATTACCTTTTATACTTCTCTTGAATCTTGTATTTGAAGGTCAAATTTTTTGTTCAGTTCTGGTGTTTTCTTCAGGAAACTTTGAATGTCTCCTATTTCATTGAATGTCCATATTTTCCCTTGAAAAGTTTCTGCTGGGTAGTTGATTCTTGGTTTCAATTAAAGCTCCTTTGCCTTTTGGAATATCATATTCCAAGCCTTCAGATACTTTACTGTTGAAGCTGCCACATCCTGTGCAATCCTGACTGTGGCTCCATATTTAAATTGTTTCTTTCTGGCTGCTTGTAGTATTTTCTCCTTCACCTGATAATTCTGGAATTTGACTATAATATTCCTTGGAGTTTTCCTTTTGGGGTCTCTTTCAGGAGATGATCAGTAGATTCTTTCAATGACTTTTATCCTCTGATTTTGAATATCAGAACATTTCTCCTTCATAATTTCGGGAATGTTGAGTCTAGACTCTTTTTTTGATCATGGTTTTCAGGTAGTCCAATAATGCTTAAATGATCACTCCTGGATCTATTTTCCAGGTCAGTTGACTTTCAAAAGAGGTATTTCACATTTTCTTTAATTTTTTCTTTCTTTTTTTTCAGGGCAATCAGAGTTAAGTGACTTGCCCCGGGTCATATTGCTAGTAAGTGTCAAGTTTCTGAGGCCGTATTTGAACTCAGGGCCTCCTGAATCCAGGGCCAGTGCTTTATCCACTGCACCTGGCTGCCCCCAATGTTTTTTTTTTTTTTTCATTTTTTTTATTCTGTTGGACTTATTCTTGATGTCTCACAGAGTCATTAGCTTCCATCTGCCTAATTCTAATTTATAAGGCATTATTTTCTTTGGTAAGCTTTTGTACCTCCTTTAACATTTGACCAATTTCTCCCCTGATTTAGACAATTGTATTTTTTAAAGAATTTTTTCTCTTTAGTCAGTTTTTGTGCTCCCTTTTCCAAACTGTTGACTCCTTTTCCATCATTTTCTTGTGTAACTCATTTCTCTCATTTCTTTTCCCATTTTTTCTTCTATCTCTGTTATTTGATTTTTAAAATCCTTTCTGAGCTCTTCCAAGAAGTCTTTTTGGTCTTCAGACCAATTCATCTTCCCCTTTGATGCTACACATGTAGGCATTTTGACAGTATTGTCCTCATCTGAATTTGTATTTTGGTCTTCCTATAGACAGAGAAGCTCTCAATGATAAGGGCCCTTTTCTGTTTCTTACTCATATTGTAGCCTATTTTTTGACTTTTAGAGTTGAGGTCTAACTCCTGGGGAACTTGGGTCACTATTGAAAGCTTCTTGTGCTGTGGGATAGGGGCCTTAGTCATTGGTTTTCTGCTCTGAGGCCTCTGTGGCTTATGGATTTCTCACTGCCCTGGTCATGTTCCCTGTGCTGGGATGGCTTGGCCTAGTCTTTCCTGTCCAGTGGGTGGTTATCTAACTTGTAGTTCACTCTCTCAGCTGGTGCAGGTGGATCTCTCAACTGCCTTGCTGTGCCACTAGTCTGCTGAGCCAGGACCAAGGGGCCTCAGATGCTAATCTGTGCTGTGCTGAACAGCCTCCCGCTGAATTGCCCAGAGCCCCTCAGAGCTGTACTGAACTGTTCTGTGCTCCCCTTTAGCCCAAGTGAGACTGACCTTTCCTAAAGTCTTCTAAATTATTTCAATTTGGAAGATTCTGTCTCTGTCTTTTTGTAGTTTCTATAGTTCCAGGATCTGTTTAGAGACTTGATTTAATGTTATTTTTGAGGGAAGCTTGGGAGAACTCAGGCAACTTTCTGGCTTTTATTTGCCA
The DNA here is from genome assembly GCF_019393635.1 of Dromiciops gliroides. Lineage (NCBI taxonomy): Eukaryota > Metazoa > Chordata > Mammalia > Microbiotheria > Microbiotheriidae > Dromiciops > Dromiciops gliroides. The sequence goes on along the minus strand of NC_057863.1, from coordinate 364,837,364 downwards.
TCTTGGACCTTCCCCTTCTTCCCACATTTTAAAGTTGATTGCATCAGTTGAAATTATTTTATTGAGTCCTTTCAGTCACACTTGACTCTGTGTGATTCCATTTGGGTTTCCTTGGCAAATATACTGGAGTGGTTTGCCAATTTCTTCTCCAGCTTATTTAAAAATGAGGAACTGAGGCAAACAGGTTTAACTGACTTACCCAGGCTCACACAGCTAGTAAGTGTCTGAGGTCAGATTGGAACTCAAGAAAATGATTCTTCCTAATTCCAAATCCAGTGCCCTATCTAGTGTCCCACCTAGAAATATTAATATCTTTTACTTTGAAATAATATTGATTCAAAAAAATAATTTTGTTTATCCTGAATTCAGTATGGCAATAAACTTTTAAATATGTTATTTTATACCATAAAACAAAAAAAGTTGCCCTTACCATCCTCAATTTTTTCTCCTTTTTTACTGCTATATACTTTTTAAAAATGATTTTACAGTTCTTCCATTTTCTATATAGTTAAATTATTTTTATGATTAAATATACGAATGACTGATATTTTATAACCTATAATTTCTAACCATAAAGATAGCATATATATTTACTTAGATAAATAGGGCTCTATTTTTCTACTTGTGGAAGGTTTTATGTAGCATTTTTAGTTGGTAATTCATCATATTATCTGTCAATAGAAAACTAGAATCTTGGAAATGCAATGAACCTTGGAAGTGTAAACTATACCTGAAACACTGATCCTGTCTATATTAACAGAGATAGGTGGTATTCCAAACACTATTTTAGTAACCCCAATGTTGTAGAATGACATCACACTAAAAAAGAAGAAGAAAATTATATTAAAATATCTTAGTTTGCCTTATGAATTTATATCTTGCCTTGTTGAAATTGATCCAATTAAAACTATTCTGTGCCTTTAAATTTTCTTTTCAGGTTACATATAACTTTTCAGGTTATACATATAACTGTGAAGATATGTTATTAGTTACCAACCTTTTCCTTTCAAAGGACTTGTTTTTTGGCACCTTCTTGATTCTAAGGCTAAAATTGTTATGCCATCTTTTATTCAAGTGGATTAGTGATGCGTTGCCATTCTGGCTTTCTGCAGTTATCTTTATGACACCTTGATTTTGGAAATATATTCATAGAGTCTATTAAATTTGGGTACTTCTTTCAGAAAAAAACAAAGTGACCTCTACTTAATGGTTTATTCAGACAAATAATAGTCATTATCTAGTATATATTGTTAAATTTAAATAGCAATATGCAACTAATTACCATCTGCCTTCATTTATATCTAACTTTACATTGGATTGATTCTATAAGACATGTCTAATATAATTCAAAACAAAAAAAATTACAAGAAAGTTTTATATAAAATAATGAGTGGCAGAATATTATTTTTACTTTACCTTGAAGAATGGCTTTTAATTTATCTTTGTGTTCAGGAAAAAAAAATTAAAACCAAACATTTTTCTCCTCCATTGACAAATGTGAATTCTACATGACTGAAAAAGAGGAATATAAAAGACTTAGAAACAACTCCATCTTCAAAAACTCCAACTTATATTCCTTACCAATGTCATATGATCCTTCAGACCTTACCAACCTAGACAATGGAAAAAAAAAACTTAAGGTTAATATTACTAATGACTTTTTGCCTTATTGAAGTGATGACAAAATGTTATAACTGCATTAAGTCTGTCACTTCAAGGGAATTTTTATTTAAGATTACATTTTTTAATGTATGGAAATAAGTCAGAATGCAATCGTCATCTAATACTAATTATCACTAGTGATATTTTTCTGAATCTATTTTAGACAGGCCTAAATTTAGCAAAGATTCTAATTCTTCAATCATTTTTTGTCCTGTAGCTTCCTAAAAGCCCTAACCCAGGTATCAGATGAAAGGACTAGCATTTCAATTGATGCTCTATAATGAATATATTATCCTAGGAACCTTCTTGGCTTACCTATTGGTGTTGAATAACACCACATTTTATTAAAGATCTGTGAAATGTTTCCTGAGATCTTACATAGCCTATTCTCTTTAGACAGTAAGTTTTGCAAAATCTTCTTGGCTTTGTATAGGTGATAACAGGAAACAAGAATAATGAGATAAAACCTCTTCTTTCAGGTTTTTTAATTGAGGAACAAATTATTTCATAGTTTCTCATTAGTTATTCCCATGGATTCTAATGACAAGGTGCCAACTTTCACACTTTAAACAGGTTAATTAATCAGGTAGTAATGAAGTTGGGTGATACCTGAGTGTTGGTGTGCCGAATAATCACAGCTCCTAATAATGTGCTTAAATGTCTGTAAACCTGAGAGGATAAGTTGAAATTCAGATCTTCTCAGTTCTGCATAAATAAACATGTACTAGCTAATAGGCAAACTCTTTTTAAATTTTGTACTACGGGTGCAATATTTAAGCTCCATAGTAGATATAACCTCATGCTTGGTGCTCTTTTTAGTATAGATCTTAAAGGAACATTGTCAAATATCAGATTTGACCTTTTTTCCCCCTATTTAAACAGTCATACCTTTTTCTTACTATAAAACTTGCAGCCCAATAAAGTTTAACGTATGCAATATTTGAAGAAGACATTTTAAAAGAAGCTCTATAAGAACAGAAAAGAATATGAATATATTGAATTATATAAATACTAGCTGCAAGATTGAATTAAGCTGCAAGTGATATATTCCAGTCAATCAAAACTGTTTATATTAATGATGATGTGGAATGCCCCAAATGTCGGAATCTCTCTGGCAAGTGGCTGGTAAAAATCAAAGACATCTATCCTCAAAAAGTTAAAAAGTACGAAAGTGTGTCCTGCAAAATAAAGAAAAATATCTTTGAAATATTGAACATTTGCTTGCAAAAAGGGTCCCTTAGAGTGAAGAAATATGCTTTTAAATGGTTTGGTTCAAGTTTACTTTTTGGACCAATTAAAGGGTGCAACCCCATCATAAATTTCATTGTGTGCTTTCACCCTGTGCTTTATACCTCCACAATTTTTGTACAGGTGAAATCAAGTTGGAATGAATATCATCTTTGAAGTGGGGGATGGTATGGCAAAATGCTCTAAAATAGGCAGGCTATGTGGAATGTGTGAAGAGAGGAGGGGCATGCCACACTCTTTGTTTGATTGGTGGTAGAAGCTCATTATATTTATCAGTGTATAGCTTCCAGTCTTGTTTAGTACCATCAGGCAAGAATTGCCTCATTTTCACCACCTCTCCCTTCCTTCAACTGCCTCCCTACGCCATTACCTTACTCAACCTAATAGTGCAAATGTGATACCATGGGCAAGCTTACTATCATGTAGACATTGCTTTGTCTGTATTCGATCAATCAATAATTAATTCTGTGAATAACCGATTCATCAAATAGAATTATTTTGGGAAAATGGGAAAAAACATGTTGGCTGATGACTTTTCTTAGTACTTGTAGGGTTTGAGATGATTTAGCTCACAGGTTTGTTCCAAAAATGTGGCTAGGCCCAAGACCTGTTTTACCACAAATGGATCACAGGCACCAAATATCTAAAACTGAAAGGAACCTCAAAGGCCACCTAGTCAAACCCTCTCATATTCTAGATGAGAAAAATGAGGTTCAAAAATTATTTATTCAATATCATATTATGTCAGAAGTGAGATTTGAACCCTTTGACTGCAGAGCCAGTTCTCTATCTTCTGTTCTTCACTGCCCTCAGGACATCTGTGAATAGATATGTTGATCAAGCATTAATATTTGCATCATTATTTGACTCCCAAAACTTATTTGATATGACTAAGTATAAATAGGTAAGAAAATATACCATCTTTAAATGAAATTATGTTATGTATGTTAATATATAGATATAGATATAACATATATGCATACATATATAATTACTTTTCAAATGTATCGATTCTAGGTGCTGGATTTTTTGGTGGGTTTTGTTTTTGATTTTGTTTTTGGGGGGGCAATGAGGGTTGAGTGAGTTGCCCTGGGTCATCCAGATAGTAAGTATCAAGTGTCTGAGGACAGATTTGAACTCAGGTCCTCCTGAATCCAGGGCCACCTAGCTAGCTGCCCCTAGGTGCTGTTATAAAAAACAAAATACAAGCTCATTTAAAAATATTAGTCAAAATGACTTTTGTTGACTTGCATTTTGTAATCAATTGGGGGGGATGCATGGTAAAATTATTATAATGTAAATATTTTCACATTAAAAGGAGTCAGTCATGAAAAGGTTGGTGACCAATCATCTAGGATAATCCTCTTTATTTTACAAATGTAGAAATAGAATCTGATCATGACAATGAGGGAAAAAAAAAACAAACAAATCTGCAGTGAGCGTTAGTCTTTCAAAGCTTCAGTGTCTTGAACCAGGATCCCAACAAGACTTTAACTAATAAAAACTGAATTTTAACCAAAGTTCTTGGGATCCTAGTTAGTCTAACTACTGCATTTCACTCTGCTGGGCTTTAATGAATGGCACTTCAGCTCCTAATATACCTCCATCTTTTTCTTCCTATTTACACATTTCAATTCTGAGTCATGATCTTTATTCACAGTTTATTGTGGGTGACAGCCCATAATACTCAATGATGGTTGGTTAGATATGGAAAAAATCTCAACAAAAGCACTTCACAATATTCAGAAGGAACATAATATTATACAGTTTGCCTCATTCTCCTAAAAGCAGTATGTGGACATACCAAACCAAAACCCCCAGATGCTTTCTAAGCTTTTGTTTCAAAAAAGATGCATTTTTGCTAAGTTGTAGTTGGAAAGGGAAAAAAAAATACAAACATGTATATCATTAGCACAACTGCATTCCATTATTTTCCTTTGCAAAATAAATTACATAAATGGGGTTTATATTGTTTGCTATACTTCACCCAGAGATTGGGATAATTAGGTTTCAAGAACCGAGATGTTTTAAAACACATTTAATTTAGTAAAATTGGTAAGGAAGCTACTGCAATTAAAAAAAAAAAACAAAACAATAAACAAAAAGGGACAAAAGTTTCCTAGGCCTTGCTGGGTAATTTGGAGTGAATTTAGACTATGGCATTAGAAGTACAAAAGGTAACTAAAAATGCCATTAAATGAAATGTTCCAAGTCCAAGCAATTTCCTTCTTAACAGAAAGTAAAATGCAAACAGAGATTACTAAAACCCTGCTGTGTTTAATTTAAGTGTATGTAAGCCTTTTACTCACAGTTATTTTGTCTGGAGATAATCACGTAGATCCACAGTGGTCAGAGCTGTGAAGCGTGTGTTGTCAAAAGTTGCTCACTCTTTGATTCTCCCTTGCCTCTGTCAGCCATGGTTCACATCATGCAAGCTCAGCTCATTCATCTTCTGACAGGGTAGGATTCTCCCATTTCTGTCTCCATCGTTTCAGTATTGTCACCTACAGACTGTTCACAGCAACACCAAGCTATGGGTGGGTCTGCATGGACATCATAACGAGGTGACATAAATGAGCACTCAGAGACCTAAAGATCTTATTGCAGGCATGGGAATGAAAACAAATCAATTATATCAACATAGGGGCTACTCGGTAATAAGGCCATTTGCACATGCCTTCATTTCTCTGGGACTCAGTTGCTCTGTAAAATAAGAGGTTTGAATTAGACAATCTCTAAGAAGTTTTCTTGCACTAAATCTGTGATCCTGTGATCTGGAATAAATCTGCATTAATGTTGAAATTGAAAAGTCTGCTAATATCAAATCAATACTTCATGAAGTACTTAAATAGATGTAAATATTTGGTTACTCACAAAATCTACTAAGATATTAAAGCCTTAGAAAGGACTTCACAGAAACATTTTCAGTAATAATTTTTAGGGTCACACCAATTGATCTCTCTGAACTTGTCACTTAAAAGAAACTTGCATAAACACCAACTTATATTATGAAAGGATTTTATATAATGAAGAATCATGGTCATACACCGGATTTTTGTAATGCAACAACTTTATTTTGGGAAGAATCTATATCCTCCAGTTAGCAGATAGTTCTAGTTTTAAGACAGGCCTTTTTTTTTAAACTTTGTTATTCTTTTTCTTTTTTATTAAAGGAAGACTTAGGCTGTACTCATGAAAATTACATCTACAGTGGCAAAGGTAATGACATCATCTGTATTTTATTAATTTGGATAGACTCTAAACTATAAAAGATTTTGTTTCTCACCATTATTAAAGTAATATGTGATGTTAAAAGTAAACATGCAAATAGTTATAGATTTACTTCCACTTCTCCCCAACCTAAAAAGGTTTTGTTTTTGACTTGAAATATTCAGACCTCTTCCAACCTAGAGCACCTATGGGATTGAATTCACCAGATGTGGAATCAACCTATCAAAAGAGATAACTCAATAGTAAAAAGATGAAATATGAGCATGCTTGGCATACCAGGTCATTATTTTTACAAATATCTGCCTTTTAAGGTAACTTTCCTTTATAAGTCATTCTATACATTTGGACCACATTTATATTTAAATTGTACTGACACCACTGGCAATGGGAGTGAATGAATAAACAGAACACTCCTGGTCAGTGAACAATCTCTAAAATTTAAATGTCACAATTTCCATATAAAGACAGGACTTCTTTTGAAGTTAGGAGATGACATTCTAAGAATCCATCAAACAACCATTGATACTATATGTAACATTAGCTAAGAAACCAGGGTTGATTTGATCAGAATGACTCCAAGCTTAAGGTATGACATAGAGCAAAAATAAAATAAAAAAGAACAAGAGATTGTTGGCTTCTTATAATTGTAATATCAATTTTCCACTTTTTTTTTGGGGGGGGGTGAGGCAATTGGGGTTAAGTGATTTGCCCAGGGTCACACAGCTAGTAAGTGTTAAGTGTCTGAGGTGGGATTTGAACTCAGGTCCTCCTGACTCCAGGGCTGGTGCTCTATCTACTGTGTCACCTAGCTTCCCAAATTTTCTACTTTTAAGAATGATAGATACATTTAAAAAGTATCTTAAAGTCTATTTAGTGCAAAACACCTGTTTTACCTATATTGAAATTCAGTCCAGATAAATCCTGAATTCTTCTGGCTAGATAAAATATAAGTGGAGGAATCCCAAAGATGAAGAGATATATAATTATTTAGATTGTTACTTTCATAAGGCGATCTCACGTGGGCCAAACATCTGTAAGAGGAATGATTTGAGAATGAAGGTAACTCATCTGAAAAGGAGAGAAAATCTTGTATAAATGGCAGCAATACTTTTGCACTCCCCCTGCCCATTAATTTTAACACATTCTAAGAGATATAATAAGTTATGGAAAAGACTTGCAAAATTGTTATCATTTAGTCCATATTCTAGTTTTCTGAGAGATTGTCAATTAATCATTTCCTGGGGGCTTCATGTGAGATATAAAACATAGCTAATTCCAGTATTGCAACTAAGGGCAGAAAGGGACCTGAGATCATTTATATTTTTTCAGCAGCCAAGAAACAAATAAACTAAGCACATAGTTAGCATAATAATTAGACTAAGAAGCTTCCAGATGTCACAGTTCATCCCCAACATGACTGTACCTCAGGTGAGCTCCTCACCCAACTTCCTTACCCCTCCACCCCCAGACCCATCAGCCTCTCTAAAAGAGACCTGAGTATCCCGATTCTCTATTCCACTTAAATAAAGCTGTTGTCAAGAGTCTACATCCTCCACATGCTTCTCTATTTGTCTTTAAAATCAGATTTGCAAACATATTTCATGCTTGTTGCTCTGAGTATATTTTTTCAAGCTTTCCCCAAGAAAGAAGATTGCTAGTTACCACTGGATACTGCCCTTGAGGACCTTATAATCCATTTAGGGAGTTGAGTACCATACACAAAACACTCAATATTGTGTATGTTAACAATTTCTAGGTTGTAAAGAATTTAAAAGTACATGAAAACACAAGGATTTATCTTCGGAGGTTGTCTTGGGAAAAGAAGAAGGAATTGTTGAATTTATGTCTAAATAATTAACATACGATACTGATAAAATGACACAGCATTTAGAAACAGTGACACCAGTGGTTTTTGGAGCCCTATAACATCTCCCACTGACCTTTAAAAGCTAGCAAGATCACTAAAGTAGTTCTGGGTAGGCCACGATATAAGAGAGCTAACCATGCTTTCACTAGATTGCAGGGTATTCTTAAGCCACAATGAGGACTGTGGACATGCCTTTGTCACATACAGGACAGACATAGTAATAGCAAGGGCTCCACACAGTCTGTTCCTGGAAACCTAGTTACTGATGCATCATACAATCTACATAGGCCAGGATTCTGGCAGTTAACAGGGATAGCTGACCAGACAAATGTATGATCTTTAATTTTTCCTTGGGATGGTATAGGTGGGTCATATGAAAGCAGATTTCCTTTGATGTACTCTTTTTACTTTGCAAAGATGTGGCAAAATTTCATCTTATCCCAATTCTAAAAAGTCAATCCATGAAAATTTGGTCATGGAGAGTATTATTCTTAGGGGAACTGATAGAAGAAGAAAGTGAAAAGAAAGAGGGGAGCCAGCCTGAGAGCCTCCATAGTCCTCAGCACCCTGGCCTGTGGTTCATGAGGGTATCCAAAGTTCAGAACTGTGAGTCAATCAGAGCCATTCAGAACTATGAGCCAATTAGAGGAAGGCAAGTCTCTGAGCTAATAAGGGTTTTTCAGTAATTTGCAGCCTGATATAAAGATGAAACACAAAAAGACAGCTTTAAAATATAATACTACATGATAAATAGCATAGAGAATAACAAAAGAAAGTGTTATATGAGGTCTGAGGGGGAAAGTCAGTGCCAACCAGGAAGATCAGGGTAGCTTTTCTGTATGATGTGGGATTTGGGTTAAGCTTTAGGCAGAGGAAACCATTTGAGAGAAAGACAATGAAGTGTAAGTATGTAGTGTTTAGCTAGGAACAGAATTTTGTTCACATTCCTGCGTATAGAGTATTTAGAGAAATCCAAGTGGTGGTATCAGATTATCAACAAACTTGAATTCAGTGGAATGTATGATGTTCTCTGGAGGCAATGGGGAGCCAAGGAAGATTTTTTGGTAGACGAGTGATATAATCCCTTCTAGCTGTAAAAATGAATATTCTGGCCATGGCATTAAAGGTAGATTAGACAGGAGAGAGGGTAGAGGTGAAAATATCTGTGAAAAGACTATTGAAAAAAATGAATCCTAATGAAGCCATATAGTATCTTTCCAGATGAAAAAGAAAAAAAAAAGATCAGGTGGGGGAAATATTACAGAGAAGGAACTGATACAACAGAATAATTAAATGAATGTAAGAGGTAAAGAAAAGAAGAGAATCAAAGATGATTTGAGAGTTATGAAAATGAGAGATCAAGTGTGTATTGGCACAGATGGAAATAGTGACATAAGGGAAATTACAATTGAGGAAATCATTAATAAGTTTGGTTTTAGAAATGTTAAGTATCTGAGGTACTATAGAGGCATCTATGGAGAGGTGTATTTTGTAGGTAGTTAGAAACAAAAATCTAAACCTTGGAAAAGAGATCTGGACTAGATTTGGCAGACACCTGCATAGAGTTTAAGCCATGGGAGTGCATGAGTTTTCCAAGGATAGACTGCAGGGAAAAAAGGGGAGAAGGTCAAAACTGACCCTAACAGAAACAATCACACTTTTATAAAGTTAATAAGGAGGCAGAAGTGTTACCAAGAGTCTGAAAGTGCTCAGAGTCATTAGGATAAAACCTGGAGAGAGAGTATGTCTGATATGAATGCACAAGAAATAATCTATAATGAATGTCCAGTTGTCAAAAGGTCCAATTATCAAAGAGGATGGGAAAAGGAAAAAAGATTTTTGAATTTGGTCATTAAGAACTTTACTTTAAAAATATTATTTTTTTCAGTAGAAGCATGAGAGTACAAATAATTTGGTTACATTATCAGGAAAAGACAAACTTGTTCAAAGAAGTTTAAAAATAAAAGGCATAAAATAAGAAGAAAAAGAAGAGCTAGAATTTATATAGCACAATAAGGTTTGCAAAGTGCTTTCATAGGTTATCACATTTGAATTTCACAGCAATATAAGGTAAAGGCTTTTATCATATCCACTTTAAACATGTTGAAAAATTTCAAGAAGGAAAGGGATTGGACCAAAGTAATACAGCTTGTAAATAGTTAAGGATTTAAGCTCAAAACTCCCTTATTCTAAGTCCAGCCTTCTATTAACTAGATTGCCTAATTATTCTTTAAAGAGGAGGAGGCTTTTTTTATTCTTCTTAAGCACTGGGGATATATGTATGTTTTTAGTTGGATAGCAAAGAGCCAATGACTAGGGGAGGTTTAAAATAAAAGAAAGGGATTACTGTTTGAACAACATCATAGAAGAAGTGGAATGAAGGGAGAGGGAAGTGGCGCAAGGAAAAGGGTTATTTGTTATCATCATTATCATTATTAATTTGTTTATTTTTTTGCGGGGCAATGAAGATTAAGTGACTTGCTCAGGGTCACACAGCTAGCAAATGTCTACTGTCTGAGATCAGGTTTGAACTCAGGTCTTCCTAAATCCAGGGCCAGTGCTTTATCCACTATGCCACCTAGCTGCTTGGAAAAGGATCATTATTAATGAGTAGTGGCAGTAACTCCTCTTCTTTGAACAGAAGGAATTGAGAGAAGGTAATGGTGCTAAGTCTGTGTTGGATAGCCTTGGCATTCTCAATGAGACTAAGCTATCTGCTTGAAATATGGGACAATGGGAGAAGAATTGTTGGACATGTTTGGAATATCTTAAATTACTTAATTTAAGTGAGAAAATCACTGAAGGAAAGGAATAGGAAGGAAGTTGTGGTTAGAAGTTGAAATTTCAAAGTTATGAATTTTTGAAATACTAGAGTTGGTAAAGTCTAAACTGTGGCCATTTCATTGTATATCTGAAGTAAGATAGAGAATAAAGTTATTGGAGTGGAGGGTAAAGAAATGAGAGTTCAGGTAAATAGAGAAGCTATCAACATGAAATTCCCAAACATGATAGCAGGAGATGGGATAAAGGGGAATAAGCCAAGACTAAACTTATTGGATAACTAAATAACGTGTTTAATAACTAAACTTACTGAATAGGTTGGGAAAATGCATGGAGGGATGTTTGGCGTTGGTAGAAGGCATCGCCAACCAATCAAACACACAAGTATTTGTTAGAAATACTTATTTGGGGTATAACAAAAATCAATCCATATACCTATTCTCTCTCTCTCTCTCTCTCTCTCTCTCTCTCTCTCTCTCTCTCTCTCTCTCTCTCTCTCTCTCTCTATATATATATATATATATATATATATATATATATATATATATATATATATATATATATATATATATATAATTTGTATGAGAATAATATATTTCCTTGACAAGTACATTAGATTACCAGCAGAATGTAACAAACTATATTCCAACATAGTTTTCTTATAAAATGCAATATTTCACTTTATGTATTGTAAGTTGACTATAAAAATGCATATGATTGAGGAGAGCAAAATAGCTTTCAAGGCTGTCATCCAAAAATGTGTTTCCCATGAATAAATCAAAATTATACAGGATTACTTTAAAGTTATAATAACATAAGGAACCTTGTTCATTGATTTTCTGGTCATTAATATCAAGGAAAGCATAAAGCAGAGAGATGTCTGCTCACAAATTTGTTTATTATTGTAATGGAAGAGATCCAATGTAGTGTCCAATTTGATGAAGAATTTCTTATAGATAGTAATATCCTCTATTAGAGGTCTTAAATTCAGCCACTTAAACCACAACCACTTTGGGAAATGCTTAGCAAAATAAATAAAAATACAAAAATATATAATATTAATTTGCAGTTTTCTAAGTCAATATGCAGCCCTGGGATCCATTTTTTGAGTTTGATACCACAGCCCTAAATGTTCCTTTTTGTGGAAGACACCATGTTAAATGCATCAAGTGCAGGACATTGTAGGCACCTTCTGATTTAGTTCCACAATCACCTTAAAGAATTTGGTATAACTATGAAAATAGGAAAGTTCAGATGGATAAAGAATGGCTATTGTCCAGGCTATGATTAGCTGACGAATGGATAAATTATAGAATTGTCTCTGTCTCTATCTATTATTTATCTACCTATCATCAATCATTGATCACCTATCTATATACCTATCTACAAGATATATCTACAAGAGATATTTGTCTCTTGGGAAAGGAAAAACAAACAACCCTTAAGTTAGATAGTGGAGCCCAAAATTAAACAAAAGGAACGTAAGTCTATCTTGCTTTTAGGACATTGCAAAATTGTCTTTGTTAGCCAACAAACATTTACCAAGTACTTACTATGTTCCAGGCATTCTGCTAAATGCTAGGGATACAAAAGAAGCAAATATAACACTCTGCCCTCACCAAGTTCACTTTCTAATAGGGGAGATAACAAATCAACAACTATGTAACATGCAACCTATAAAGAGCAGATGGATTCTTATCACAGAGAGAAATCACTAGTGGGTGGAGGGGAAAGGGAAAGCAATGAAAGGCCTCTTGAATAAAGTGGGTTTTAAGATGAATCTTGAAGACTCCCAAGCTTCTCTTGAAACCAATGCCCATCTTTTTAATACTAATACCCTTGCAGTGATATTTTATAATTTTGAATCATGGAACAATATGATCTCTGAAAAATGGAAGCTAACAATCACCCAAAAGCTGAAGAATATGCATAGTAGGCACAGATAAGGCTGCAACACATACAAATAAGGAACTGCACCTGAGGAGTGATATAAATGATGTCAATGAAAAATGTATTACAGATGTATGATAATCCTGTCACATGACAAGAGTTACTGATTACTGATTACATATATTCCATTGATTTCATTATAGTGTCAGGAGAATTCAAGGGAAATATATTAGATAAATGCTTTGGTGATTTTATGGGAAAATATGAAAAAAATATTCACTCAGAACAAGAAAGTATTGGTTGTAAACTTCATTAATGGTGGAAATATCTATATCAGTGAAAACAGGGTTTCTTTCTAATACCATAGTACCTGGGAGAAAGACTGTATGCTTTTGCACACTATCCTATTACTAGGAGATCTGAGTTTTGGTATGATAAAAATGAGGGTCAAAATATTAATATTAATATTAAACGATTTTCATAATGATCTAGCTATATATAAATGTCTTCTTTTTTATTTAACAGTTTAAAATCCACTTACTTTCTACCCTAAATCCTTGGTATAGTCTCCACTTCAGCTAGCACATGATGCAAGCTCAAAAAGGAAAAAGTGTGCAGTTTCCCCTCTATTCAAATAACACAGGAAAACAGAAGGAATGGATTTTTTTAACACAAGACCAAACAAAACACCCCAAAACCCTGAAGCCAGAATAGTTTTCTAGCCATGATTAAAGATCAAGCATACCTAAGCATGATTGAGTACTAGGAATTGCCCCAAACCTTATTTGTTGTCTTTGTGGCTGTAGCTAGTGGTGACCGTTGACACTCTCTGTCACTGAGGTGGAAAGAAAATGGACAAAAGGGTCTGAGAATGGTTTGAGTTGGAATTATTGAGTGGAAAGGTTTAAGGGATACAAGTTAAAGAAGCATTGGATCCCGGTAACAGAGAATGAATGAGTAGTTCAATATTTGTGCAATTCATAGAGAAAGCATTATGGTGGTACCTTTTTCAATCTTTAAACTAAATTATTGATACACTGGAGGATGGTGGAACAAGGATAAGATTTAGGTTCCAACTAAGTTCAAAATACTAGTTGTATGATACAGAGCAAATTTCTGTGCCTCATTTTCTCCATCTGTAAAACAGTGGTTAAGCAGATTAATTGATCTTTAATGTTTTTTTTTTCAATTGTGGATCCCATGATCTCTTTCACCACAGTCCACAATATTGATGTCATTTGGCTTCTCCCTTTCCCAAGAAGACAGATGCCAAGAATTTGTGCTTCTTCATAAAACTGGGAGGAAAATGGTTACAGTAATAGTGCCCTGAACAAGTAACAGATTCCTCTTATCCAGCCACTTTGTCCAAGTTCATCCACTTTCTTCTCTATCATACAGAGAATTTACATCTGAAAAACAAAACAAAAAACAATTATATATATATATATATATATATATATTTATACATACACACATACACATATACATGCATATACATACACATATACTTACACATATGAGACTAGATGTTGAGCTCAGATTAATTAATATATATATATATATATATATATATTTATATAGTAACAACTTTTATTTTTTTTTGGTGAGGCAAATGGGGTTAAGTGACTTGCCCAGCGTCACACATTTAGTAAGTATTAAGTATCTGAGACCGGATTTGAACTCAGGTCCTCCTGAATTCAGGGCCAGTGATCTAATTATTAAACAGTTTTCCCCCTTATATCAAACCTAAATTTGTCCTTTGGCAACTTTTGCTTATTGTTCCTAGTTCTACACTATGATCCAGGTATCTTGATTATTATTGGTCTTTCTATTATATCAAGCTACTTCTATTTGTAATTATAATTATTTACTTATAATTATACATTCTTTTTTTCTTCCTTTTTTTCTTTCATTATGGGACCTTTCTCAGAATAACAGTCTTAAATGCATAAAATAAAATGCAGGAGATCACCAAGGAAATGAATTGTATTGAAAGTCAGTCATCATAAAATATATATTAAGGAACTCCCTAACATTAAGTAAAGAATCCTTGGCATAAAAAAAAAATAAATTTAAAAAAAGAATCATTGCTATATTCATAGATTCACAGAATGTTAAAGCTCAAAAAGAGTTCAGAAGTCATTTAGTTCCAAAATTCATAAGTTTTTATGTTGTGGGCACAGGGAATCAAAGGACAAAAGTGAAACCATCCCTGATTTTATGGAGCTTTTACTTCAATGGATGGAGCAGCACAAACATATATAATTATATGAATATGTACAAAATAAATATAAATTAATTTGGAAGAGATGTAATTTATAACTAGAAGAATTAGAAAAGCCTTCATGTAGGACTTGGTATTTAACTGGAATGGGAAGGAAACCCGTGATTATGAAAGAAGTAAAAAGAAAATGCATTAGGACATAGGGCAGGGGGAGGCACTCAATGCAAAGACACAATGATGAGTGATGGGATCTGAAAACCAACATCTATGCAGTAAAATAACTTCTCAGAGCTAGTAGCACTTTGTATAGTGCCTAGTATGTTCTTCTCCAGTAGTTTCAGTTTTATTTGACTCTTTGTAACCCTATTTGTCATTTTCTTGGCAAAAATACTGAAATGGTTTTTTGTTTCCTTCCCTAGCGCATTTTACAGATGAGGACACTGAGGCAAAGATACTTAAGTTCTTTGATAAGGGTCACAAAACTAGTAAGTATCTGAGGCTGGATTTGAATTCAGCTCTTCCTGGCTCCATCCCCAGTGCTCTTTCCACTGCATGCCTTGAACTGCCCTACCTGGTACACAGTAGGCACTTAATGTTTGTTGACTGCTTGACTTGATAATTAATAGGAGTGCGAGAATTAGAAATGAGATCTTTTGATTCTAGGCCAGTTTTCTTTCAACTAAGATGGCATAGATTGGTTCAATGAAAATAATTATAACATATTGTGATTGGAAGAATCTGGATGATTGTATATCATTTTTCTTCAAATTTTCCTTTACCCAGAATATTATCAGTCTCCCATACCATTAAGAAGACACCAGGGGGAAGCTAGGTGGCACAGTGGATAGAGCACCGACCCTGGATTGAGGAGTACCTGAGTTCAAATCCGGCCTCAGACATTTAACAGTTACTAGCTGTGTGACCCTGGGCAAGTCACTTAACCCCAATTGCCTCACCAAAAAAAACAAAAAACATAGAAGACACCAGGATTTCTCTGACTTATAAAAAAGTTCTGTTCTAATTTCAGGACTTTAAATTTGTTCCCTTTGTTTCTTGTAATTTGTTTTATGCTATGTTAATAGGTTAGGGAATTGAATTGTGTCTTTTGGTTTGAAAGGCCTTCTGAAGAGCTATAGAATGAGGAAATGAAAAAAAATAATGAGTAGCAATCCTCAATGACTTTCTAATCGACATATGTCAATAATGCCTCAAAAAGACTTAAAGAATGATGGGAGGGGCAGCTAGGTGGCACAGTGGATAGAGTACTGGCCCTGTATTCAGGAGAACCTGAGTTCAAATCTGGCCTCAGACACTTGACACTAACTAGCTGTGTGACTGTGGGCAAGTCACTTAACCCCAATTGCCTCACTAAAAGCAAAAAAAACAAAACAAAACAAAAAAGAATGATGGGGAAGAGAGCGAACATTTGTATAGTCCCTACTATGTGCAAACCACTGTGTTAAGCACTATAAATATTATTTCATTGGATCCTCAAAAGAACCATTTGAGGCTGTTCTATTATTATTCCCATTTTAGAGTTGAGGAAACTGAGGCAAAAGAGGTGAATCTCAGTATTCAGGACTTCCTGACTCTAGGCCTGGCAGCTATCCACTGTGCCACCAGGTACCTCTGAGTGGTATATTAAATATCATTAGCAGTAAGTATAGAAACTAGAGATGGACAATATGTACTATGCCTTTCAATGCAAAATTAATTATTAATGAGGTAGGTTTTAAATACACTTTGGGATGAATGAACCAAGAAGAAGAATTCTAGGAAAGGAATCTCTACTGTCATAATGCAGGGTTCTGTTCTGGTCCCTGATCTTTTTCAACTTTTGTCACAAATTTGTATAAAGACAATGATAGTGCCTCTATGAAGTTTTTAGGTGATACAAAACTAGGAGAAAAAGCTAATATGTTATTGGAAGGAATTAAGACTCAAAATGATCTCAACAGACAGGAATGGTAGGTTTAAACCAATAGAATGAAACTTGAGAGGGATAAATCCAAAGCCCTTCATTTGGGTTCAAAAACATTAATTGTAGAAACACAGGATGGGAGACACCTGGCTTGGCATTGGCTCACACAATAAACATGTGGAGGTTCTAGTTGACCACTGACTTATTTATGGAATAATGGAGCTATCTTTGAGTTTCAAATTGAGTTAAAATAAATATTAATATAATTCAGGGGGTACAAAATTTCTGATGTATTCGGCATTGATGAGAACTTAGTACTCACCATAAAAGAAAAGAATACTTAGGTCAGACAGCTCTCTTCCAATATTTGAAGGGGCATCCTATTGAAGAGTAAGAAAACCTGTGAATTATTGATTTATTGAACTATTCATTGAATCATTTATTTATTTATTTATTTATTTAACTATCTATTTGTTGCTTGCTTGATTATTGTGGAATGAAAGAGATCATACAGATGGAATGTTTGGTCTGAGCAATTGGTTCTACAGGTGAGCAAACTGACGCTCAGAGAGATTGTAGGTAACTTGCTGAAAATCACACAGCTAGTTAGTGGTAGATTTGCACAAATGTCCTGCCTCTTCATTTTCTGTTGTTCCAATGTGTAGAACTAGACCAATTAGGATGATTTTTTTGGGGTTGTATTTGACTTAAATATGACAACACACCTTTTATGAAGTAGAGCTAAGAAAAAAGATAAGCTACCTCCTAAGGTAAGATCCCAGGTCTAAGGAGTGAGATCTGCAATGGTTCTGAGAGATCATCTAGACAACATAGTTAGTTTGATTATTGCAGGTCTGACAAAAAGGGGGCCCCGATATGTAAAGTGATTTATTTGCACAGGGTCACACAAGTAAGAAATGGCAGTGTTGGACTTCAAATCCAAATCATTGGGTACTGTGAGCTCCCTATTAGCTGAAGTATTTTCTAGCAAATGGTAGCTGACCACCCATCAGAGATACCATAGAAAGGGCAATGGGTAAAATGGCGGACTGCAGTACCTTTAACATTTCTTGTTACTACACATAAAATCAGGATTTTTTTTTTTTTTAATCCAAAGAAACCTGGATTCAAATTCTGGTTCTGACAACAAGTACCTCCATGCCTTCATGACCATAAGCCTGTGGATTAACTTCTCAACTTTCATTTTCCTCATCTTTATAATGGGGATAATTAATATTTTATAAGGTTATTGGGAAGAAAGGAATTGGAGTTATGGGGAGAGAGAAATGTACATATAACGCACTTTTAACTTTAATATGCAGTGTCACCATTTCCCCCATCAGTTTATTTTGTCTAGACAATCAAGAATAAAACAAATCAAGGTTTGATTTGTAGAATTTACTGAATTCTAAAGTATAAATATTCATGTTGTAAATTTAACAATTAGATCTCATGAGCCAGTATGAGCGGCCTTCAGCACACTCCAGTAAGTATATAATGAAAATGAGAAGGGGCAGCTAAGTGGCACAGTGGATAAAGCTCTGTCCTTGGATTCAGAAGGACCTGAGTTCAAATCCAGCCTCAGACACTAGACACTTACTAGCTGTGTGACCCTGGGCAAGTCATTTATCCCTCATTGCCCTGCCAAAAACAAATTAGAAGAAAAATAGAAAGAAAAAAATCATGACTGCCTGAAAAATATAAACATGATAATAATAAAAGAAGGGTAAGATGCCATAGTTGATATTAATCTGGCCTCAGAATGAAGTCCTGGGTTCAATTCCCACAACTGATAATTACAGACTTTCTGACCCTAGGCAAGTCACTTAAGGAAGTCACTGAACAAGAATTCATTAAGCACCTACTATGTTCTAGGCCTTGTGCGTTCTCCCCAGGCAACTCTTTAAATTATAAATTGCATAGAATGTGTTGATCTGGGCTAATAAAGGAAATTCTCTGGGAGCTGCTACCAGATAAAATCACAGGACTAGTCTAAAAAAGGAACAGATAACAATAACAAGAAGGATAATTGTAATTCACATAGTGTTTTCATGTTTGCAAAACATTTTACATATATTATTTCATTTGGTTTCTGTGAAGCAGATATTATGTTTATTTGTATCATTTCCAGTTTACAGATTAGGAAATTAAGGTTCAGAGAAGGTATCTTTGGTCACACATTCAGGAAATAAAATAGATAGGATTCACTCTCAGGTCTTTCTCTCTTCTTGACTCCAAGTTTAATGTCTTTCCCCCATAGCATATTGAATCTTTTTTGCAAGCAACCTCACAAATCCCTTCTTTATTTGATCAGTTTTAAAAACAGAATTAAAAAAAAAACTGGAAGTGACCTTAGCAACTATGTAGTCTAATAATCTCATTTTATAGAGAGGAAAACTAGTCCAGAAAAAATTAAAAAGCAAAAGGCCGCATTATTCATTGGAACTGAGTGAGATTCCAATGGTATCTAGATCTCTCTCTGAAAGAAATTCCCACCGTTCCAAGCCAAAAACAAGGAAGAAGTAACTATATGGATGTCTTACTTTAAGAGCATGAAAAAGCATAGTTGTGAATTTTATTCACAATGTTCAACTCATTGGGGGTATTGTGGCACACCTCTGAGGGAATGAAAGTCATTGGAAGATGGATACATGGATACTGTCAAGTATTTGTGAAACTGACAGCAAAAAATGAGCCTCAAAAAGGACACATGTACAGTCCATTTTTCAAAGGAGAAGGTGACAAACTGGAAATGTACTAGTCAGTTTCACTCCAGCACCTGAAATACCATTAAAATGGAAAGTTGAATACTATTACTTGTATAGTCAGTGTTGAAGAACAGTCCTTTATTAATGGATTCTTCCAGAAGGTGACAGTTGTATTTCCTTCATCTAAGTTCTGAGCTAATAGCATCATATACATAATTCTTCCTTAAGTATATTAGGAAGTCATGTCTCTGGCACAGAGATGCCAGGTCTTATTCCCCTTTTAACTTTTTGGTAATTCCCAGAGGAGATTTTTTTTTTCTCTTTCTTGTTCCACATGAATTTCAGGGTATCCACAAGTCTCTCATAATCACATTGTCTGATTAATACTTGACTCATTGCCTGCTGAGCAGAATGACTTCTTCTCACTTTTGTCACCGCAGCCCTGATTAGTGTAAAGCCTGCTGTCTGACATTCCTAGTGGTGTTCTCTCTAGACTATAGATGGTTGCAAAATGTTCCCGTTCTTTTCTAGCTCAAAATAAAGTCAAGCCGTGTTATCACAGCAATCTTATCTATCCATTGATTTCTCGTCAACTGAAGGATTGACTTCAAGGCTTCTCCTAGTTCTTCAGGGGCTTTATTTGGATTATAAGATTGAAGGCCCTGCTCCTTTGTATTTGATGAAAGTAATTACTACCTATTCTTCATTCTTGGGATATGGCATTGCTAGAGTTGTCAAAGATCTGTTGATGGTCATACAGAGTAAGAACACTTTATCTTTATGGTTTTAACTTCTGGAATTCATTGCTATCAGCTTCATACTTAAAAAAAATCCTATCTTGTCTAAAGTCATTTTTATAGAACCTCTTTAATCTTGTTGCATTGTACTTATTAGTTTGCAGATATTTGCTATATTTCATTTTAAAAAAGAAATCAATATGAATAATGTATAGTCTATTGAGAAGTGTCTACATGAAAGGTGCTTTATAAAATAAATGTTTTTGTTATAGTCTACTCTGACAAGTTCCAGTCACCAATCAGGAACAGATGCTGTCTGAAGCCCTCATCACATATCTGTATGTAAAAACTCACAAACTTGTATATGTTCAGGCAATTCCAGTAGAGGGGAAATTTGAGAATATAACAAATTCAAACATTTATGAAAAGTAAAAAAGAACAGCCTGGGGAGCTACATATTCATCAATTTGACATCATCACTAATCATGCTTGAAGCCCTGGTAACTAGTTGGGAGAAGACGGTCCTTTGACTTAGAATCTAATAGGAGCTAATGAATTACTTTAAAAGGAAAAGTCCAACTGAGTAGTCCAACCTAAGGATTAAGTAGCAAGATTCTTTCATATATTGCTCTCCTGCTAGTAGATCTTGAGGTTTTGTTCTCTTGAAGAGAAATGTTTGGATTGCGGGGAGTAAGAATCCTTTCCCTATGAGTATGTTTTGCTCTGAGGCACACCAAGAAACTTGCAGGTACTGTGCTACAGCTATAATAGTTTTTTTTTTTCTTTTATCAAGATTTGTTACTCATGAAAATATGAATGGAAGAGGGAGGAGGCGGTGGGGGTGGAGAATGGCCAAATTAGAATGAGGGATTCCCTCCGCAGGAGAAGAAAAAAGAAAGGGTAAAAAAACTGTGCTTCAGAATCACCACTATTCAAATGGATAAAAGACTCTTTCGGAACTGAAGACAAATCAGTGGCACCAGTTCTACCAAAGACAGAAATCTTTCTTAGGGCTAAGAGACAGCGGGAGTAGTAGCAACATCAGTTGGAACCTCCATGCACATCAAAGGGAATTGAAGCCCTATGGCTGAAGAAATTACATGGACGATATAGACTAATAATTTTAAATATTAAAAAGCTCTTTTCAAGCTAAAGACAATTTGTAGTTCTAAGCCGACAGCCCAAGGTTAGCAAGCACTGAGAGAACACAGTTCCTTACAACCAAAGACCTTTCCCTTCAAACCTCCTAGGTAATAAAATAATTTGCTTAATCCTTTATGGTTAGGGTGACTTTGGTTTGCTATCACTCTCCTTTTTCTTGCTATTTATACTAACTCCATAGCTATGAAAAAACAGAGACACAAGACCAATTTTCCCCTCACTTTATTCCCCTTCCTACCCCAGTAAATGTGGGAATGTATTGCCAGTTTTAGATAGGTAGATAGATAGATAGATGATAGATAGATATATACTATATATACATGTGTATATAGGCATATATACATACATGTATACACACATACATATAAGCATTGTGTATACATTTTTATATATGTATATACACAAATATATACAGGGTGGACCAAAAGTCACAATTTTTCATTAGTTTCTGAAAATTATTTTTCTTTATTTTTGTCATTTATGAGATTTTATTTTACATGCAATGTAAATTCATTATATCTATCTATTATCTATCTATCATCTATATATCTACACACATACATATACTATATATGGTTCTATGGTATTATAAATTAAAAACAAAAAATAAAGAACTATTAAATATTGAAACTCCTTTCTGACTTTTGGCACACCCTATACATATACATACACATGTGTGTGGTGTGTATGTATATATGTGCATATGCCTATATTCACATCTATATATACACAATATGGATATATATACTTGCCCATACATGTATAAATATATACATATAAATCATATATACACATGTACTTACACACATCTCTATCTATCTATCTATCTATCTATCTATCTATCTATCTATCTATCTATCTATTATAAGTTGTTTATGCAGTAACTTTCCAGTACCAAGTTTCAGAGTCTGTTCTTAACCCAGTATTGGAGTTATGTATTGCATTTTCTTTCTTAGGAAAGTGTGTTTCATTTTGCTCTCAATCCATGTGCTTGGTATTTTGTCAATGTCAGAATGCCAGGGAAAATTGTGAACCTGATTTCCAATGGTGGCTTTAAAAGACCATTTATACATACATACCTCTTGCCTTCCTGTATCTAACAAAGGCTCATTACATTCAGTCTAACTAGTGTAAAACTTACCTTCAAACAGTTTCACTTGCTGAATCCCTCTCTCAAAGGATTTTCCAATTTGCAATTTTTATTTGATACTTTGACCAAGATACTGGAGAAAGAATAAATGGAGTTCCTTCTGTTACTATTCCACAGTACCATTCCAAAGAGAAAATCACTTCATGTCCCTTTTACTCAAAAGAAAATGCCACCCGTGGTATCTATTTATAAGTTGAATATATTCAGTGACTGGCGACTGTTATTAAATACTTCTTGAAAAATTTAGATTTAGTAAGAATATTTTATTTTACAATATAAAGATGTGAAAAAGAAAGTCCACATTTTACTTCTCTTATTTGTATCATTTAAAAGAGGCAATATAAATTCTCATTTGACATATAATTTAGATGGAAATTGCATGTCATTTTTCCTAATATCATATACAAATTGGCCTTTTTCTTTTAACCCAGGTTTTTGTAACCTGGGGTCCATGGATATATTTCAGAGGTCAGTGAATTTTTTAATTGGCATATATATGTGTATGTATATGTATATATAACTATATACACACATATCTGTATATATATATATATATATACAGATATACACTCATATATGTATCTGTGTATATGTGTGTATATATACATACACACACACACATTAATTTCTAACTGAGAAGAGATATGAAGGTTTCACCAGATTACCAAAAATGTCTATGACACAAGTAATGTTAAAAACCTGCTGTTCCAATCTAAAGTACTTTGGATGAGGACGAGCAAGCTTAACAAATATTATTGTTCCCTCATCCCTTCATTCCCTTTCATTTCAATAAACTACAGTGAAAATTTAAAGGCAAATTAATTATGCATGCCTATTTTTAGTTTTATTTTCCTTTTATTTACTTACTTTAAAAGGCATATCATTACAGAATAGGAGAAAGAATATTGACCAGGTTCAAGATACTTAATAGCTGTGTAACCATGAGCAAGTCCTTTTACACCAGTTCCCACATCTGTGAAATGGGAACTATAATACTTGCACTACCTACATCATATGACTAGTCACTATTTACCTTATAGGAAAGTTGTCAGGAAAAAAAAGACTATAAAAAATCTTAAAGTATTTTTAGAAATTAGTTATCATGAAAACAAACTTCAGAAAATTGAGTTCCATTTAGAAGAATTTCTTTATTAGTTCGAATAACTTTTATGATTTAAATCTTCCTGGTTAAAATTTTCTTATTTACTACTCTATTTTCCTGATGCAATGAAACAGGTTTTATAACGAAGAACAAAAAGCACTGGAGGCAGAATTAGTGACTGAAGTGAACCAGTACTAAAACTACGGACTGTTTGAATTCAGGTCTTTCCATCTCCAAGACTATATCTCTATCCGCTGTGCCATTGGCTGCCTCTAGGTAAAAGTACAATCAAGAGAGAGAAGATTCATGAAAACCTAGAGAAAAGAGAGTTTCCAGAAGAAAGTGGTCTACAGTTACAAATGGTTCCAAGAGGTCAAGATGGAAGAGCACTGAGAAGAGGCCCTTAGATATGGCAATTAAGATATCATTCATAACTCTGAATGATGAGGTTGGAAACCAGATTGAAGAGACTTTATAAGAGACTGAGAGGAGAGGAAAGAGAGGCACTGATGGCCTTTTAAAGTAGTTTTGCTGAGAAGGGGAGGATAAATATAAAGAAGAAAAGCTGATGATTATCAATCTATTGAGAATTTTAAAAAATGGGCATTTGTGTACAAGAAAAAGGTCCCATCTATTGGGAGAGATTGAAGATTAAAGAAAGTGGAGATGGTGATGGGGGCAATCTGCTGGTGAAGATGGGAGGGGAGAGGATGAAGGGTACAAGTAGAGTGGTTGTCTTTGAAAAGCAGAATTGTTAGCTCCTCATCAGATAGTAGAAAAAACTAGGGAATGAGGGAAGATGTGAAGAGTACTTGGCATAAGAAGAAGAGAAGAGGGACCCCTGAGCAAATGGAATGAGTTTTTTCAATAAAATATAAGGTGAGGTTCTCAGCTCAGTGGGTGAGGAAAGGCATAGGAGGTTTGAGGAGAGAAGAAAATTGTGGAATAGATATGGTGTGAATGGGGTAGTGGAATAAATTCAAAAGGAGAAGTAATTCTTTTGTTTGGTTTTGTTTTTTCTTTGGTTTTGTTTTGTTTTTTTGCAGGGCAAGGGTCAAGTGACTTGCCCAAGGTTACACAGCTAGCAAGTATCATGTCTCAGGCCAGATGTGAATTCAGGTCCTCTGGAATCCAGGGCTGGTGCTTTATCCTCTGTGCTATCTAGCTGCCCCGAAAAATTGTTTGACTGTAGTGTGGCACAGTTCAAATTAGTGAGAAACAATATATAGCATGACTCAGCATGCTATGATTTCTTCATGTTCTATTCATTAATATTTTTGCAGGAATGAAGAAAGCACCTAGTGGGGGTAATCCAATTATGACTTGGGAAGGCACAATTGACCCAGAACAAGACAACAAACTATTTAAAAGTAAAGAACAGTGTAGGGTTGGTCTACCAAGGGATTGGATTGGGAAAGAAGGAATACGCAAGCATCTGAAGGTCGATGGTTTCAGATAGTACTGAGTGATGGAGGTGTGAAAAGCTCTTTTAAGAGGAGTGAAACGTGGGAAAGATAAAGATAATCAGAGAAAGGAAAATAAGAATTCCTGAACATCAGGTGACATTCTACTGCATGATTGAAAGTTAAAAAGCATGACCCTATCTGTGTGTGGTGGAGAAGTAGGTCATGGGAGTCTAGTAGATTGAGGGACTGGGAAGTTCAGGTATTTCAGGAAACATTAGCATCTATGTTGAAGTCCACTACAATAAAGGTAGAAATAGGAGTGGAAAGAAAGATTGTGAACCAGTAATTACTCACTGAGAGTGAAAGACAAATTCCCTGGGATCAGTGGATAACAGCTACCAGAATTTGAACTGGGTAATACACCTCAAAGGCCAGTTTTCTAAGGAAAAACAATAGAAGGAGAGGGTCTGGAAGTGGTAATGAGGTAAAGGGAATATTCCAATTCCCCACACACAACCAATGTATGGGAAGGAGGGCAAATGAATGAAAGTGCAACTGGTACCAGGCAGGATCCAGTTCAAACCAATTAACAAGAGCAGATCATTAAATTTTCAGTATGAGCATTTCTGCTTTAGTAAATGCTACAAATCAGGACTTGATTTATTGTTTTCTTAATTATTTAGACTTAAAATAACAGAGGAAATATTAATAAAACAGATTAAGATTAAATGTTTGTCATGCTACTTTTATTTTGAGAGCTGGTTGTTAAACATTTACAGTCATACCAACAGATCCAGGTTTCAGTGATATAGCTAGAAGATGGAAGGAGTGAAAAAAGAAAAGGTTTAAGAGAAAGTGACAATGTGGAACAAAAAGCCTTAGTCCCTCCAAAAAAATAGTGATTACCTGTGCTCCACATTTTTTCAGAAGAAGACAAGAAATATAACTACCTACTATACCACAAAAATGTTTGCAGTGCATTTAGGGGGTGATAGATTGGTGACTAGAAATAACTCTAGATTGCTTGACACAAAATCTTATTAAGAATCTGTAAGTGATTAGATACTCAGAGTAAGTCATCTAAAGCTTGACAATGAGTCTGTATACAATATGGTTGTGTCCCATATTAGCTTTTGTTTGCAGTTTGACTCGGGCTTTTGTGTGCAAAGCTAAATATGTAAATATCACTGCACAGCTAAATTCTTCCCAGTTGCCTAATGGCTGTTGTTGTCCTGCATTTTGAGAGCAAAACGTCATGTGTACAGTCCGTCAATGCACAAATACAATGTTTATATCCCATGGGTAACTCAGACCACACGTGTAGTATAGCAGAAGTGCCATCTGGAAGTAATTCACAATTATTGCTCCTTATCAGGACTGTTGAGGGTTTTTTTTTTTTATCAAGTATAAATGAATCCTAGAACAAACTGATACATGTTCATTAAACTATGAAAATGTATTAGGCTACCCTCTCACTGTTTAAAATAGGACTCTAATAAAGGTAGGCTAGATCATGTGAACCTATGGCAAGAATATGACATGTGAAGGGAGAAATAGACTGAAATCTGCCTGTGTTATGCCAGGAAATTACATATTCTTCTTAAAGTAAAATAAACACTTGACAAAGCTGTTAATCATCCCTAGTGGAAAGGATTTACAGATTCAATATTAAGATGATGAGCTTCCCACTGGTCTTAGAAGCACTGTAGTCAAATGAATCCATTTTCCTCTGAAATCATTTAGATAAAAATTATATTCACATTGAAGAATATGAATGGCTTGAATGCTAAAATGTCATTTTAAAAATGCATTGGAAAAAATGCATTGACCCCTCAATGGGCTTCTAATAGCCCATGGTTAATATTTATTTTAAAAAGAAAGAAATCTAAAGCTATTTTATTAAATAGTGAAGTAGTTAACCTATTTTCCCTCCTTTTTCTTCTCCCCCCAGTAAAAAGTAACAGGTTGGTTGCTGGATAAATAGATGGATATATATATATATATATATATATATATATATATATATATATATATATATATATATATATATATATATATATATATATATATATATATAGGTGACCTCAATATGAAAAATTAGACTATGCTCTTGCCTAGCATGAGGATATAGGAATAATAGATAGAATATTATATATGTGTATATATGTAGACATGTGTATATCCAAGCATGTAAATATACACACTTCCTGGTGTGTATATTACATGTGTATGATATATAATACATACATATATATAGATGTATATGCCTATATGCTATATTATATTTTGTATATAACTATATTGATGCATATAAATGTGTGCATACATATGTACAAAGAAATAGAAAAAGACTTTTAATATATTCTTGCCCAGATTGAACTTCTACATGCTAGGCAAGAACGTTATCTAAAATTTAGTAAGTAGTCTAAGAATGTTTATAGTCCCTCAAAAATGAAACTTTATTTTTTATTTGTTTTCATTTTTACAGAAAAATCAAAAGATAGTTACTTTACTTTTTAAGAAGCAGCTTCAGATGTTTTTTTTTTCCTTTCTAAAGTATTTTAATGATAGGATAAATTCACCACAGTTATTGAATGTAACGTATCTTCTATCCCATATAACTACATGTAAAGCATAGCATATTTAGTCTGTTGTCAAATTATTTTTATTTTAGAAATGTGAAAAAATTTATTTTAGATATGTGAAAAATATTGCTCCCTTCATATTGCATAAAGAATAATTACATAGTCAGACAGTAATGGAAGTATGTAATAACATTTAATTTTTACATTATGCATATTTATGTCAATAGTGTCTGAACAATAACATTACTTTATGAAGTGACTATTTTGTATGTGAGTAAAAAGACTGTGCTTGAACATGTAAAGCCAATAGAATCATAATTTATATATAAATTAAGCTTATTTTTATCAACGCTCTCTCTTAATTTTTTTAGTAAACTGAAACAATCCTTTATTGACAGCATATTTGGAAATTTACCTGCAGAGAAACTGTAGCTAGTAATGCCAATAGAAACAAACAGTTTTTAGAAGTTAGCCATTCAAAGAGAGAGAGATTATAGAATGTAATGATTAAGAATGTGTGCAGTGCAGTATAAGTACATTTGTTTCCTAGGAAACAAACTAGGACTGTGGCACTGAAGAAATTTGTAAGCATTAAAAAATTCTGTAATCAGGCCCCAGGAGAACATATTAAATTTTTTAAAAGGGATAAATATTTGACGTCCTTGCCATTTTCTAACCATACTTGTAGATGAGGCCTGCTGTCAATGGGTGGTGTTTTGAAGGCTGGAGAAAGTGATATGATATGGCATCCACATTGCCAAGAACCCACTTCTAAATGACTAATCTACATGGTAGGATTAACACTGGCATGTTACTGAAAGACTGGGATCATTCAAGGACCAGAAGGAAGAAAATAAAGCTAACTGCAGACAAAGGGTAAAATAAATCCATTAAGAAGATCCAGAGGTATATTTGGGGTTAAGGAAGGTCTAAGAGAGAGTCCCCCTTATTGCTAGTGGCTCAGATAAGAATCCTTCATCCCCACATTGTCTGATTGATAGTTGCTTAAACACTCACCAGCCCAAGAATATCTTCTCCATTAATATAACATAGTATGGGAAATTCCTGCACAATCTCCTTAAGGTCCTTCTGGAAATCAGTACAATTTAATTAGGTTAAGCATATCATATGGAATAATAACACAATATACACTTGTTTACCAGCACAATTTATTTATGGAATGATTTCATGAGGCATAGGAGAGATGCATTTTGATAGAGGAAAAAGTAGAGAAAGCAAAAGGCCAAGATGTACAATATGCATATGGAAATTGCAAAAAGAATAATATCTAGACTCTAGGAGAGGAAGCACCATGGAAGGAAAACAGGAAAATCATGATAGAAGAGTATGTGACAGGATAAGGATCATAGACACTCAATAGCTGCGTGACTCTAGGCAAGTCACTTAACCTCTCTTGGCTTCTGTTTCTTCATCTGTTAAATGGCAATGATAATAGCACCTGCTACCAGGATTGTTTTAAGGATAAAAGAGTATTTGTAAAGTTCATTGAAAACCTTGAAGTGCTATATAAATTCCAATGAAGATGATGATGATGGCAAGAAGGAGGATTCTGGTGGTGGTGGTGGTGATGATAGTGGTGGTAAAAATGGGCACTATTGGGGTTTTCAGGGGAATGTGTGAATGGATTGTAAAGGAACGTGGAAAATAGATAAAGCTTAAGGGAATAAAAACCTTTTTTCCCTTTTTTTTTTTTTTTAGCTTACACAAATTACTCAGGATTGACTCCAGGTAGCATTATTTATGGGTATTGTGTAAGGTACAGCTTACATTTCCAAAGCACAGATCATAATTCTGATCATTCTATTGCAATGCAGAGGGATAACATGGATCCAATTCCTATCAACAGATGTGTTGCAATAACTGGAAATGCCATTTGCTTGCCTGCTTCCCCAATAATCACACGTTGTCTTAATCACTAGCAATAACACATGCTGTGCATTATAAGATGAAGAAATCTTTAGGGGTCAACTTTTTGTCATCATTGTCTCTCCTACATACAGATGGAGAACAGCATGTTGTGCACGGGGAACCAAAACATTTAAAGCCCAGGGTTAGAGGTGGAATAAGGATTTATTTTCATCAGGAAGAATGTGAGGTGTTATGCCCTACAGTGCTGCAAGAAAGTTTCTCAGATACAAGGGAAAATTACTGAAATTGATCTAAGCAAATACTTCCCATTGGCAAAACTAGGAACATGAGAAAACGCAGAGCACTCATTACCAAGAAGAGCAAGGGCAGAAATGCCCCCAGACAATTAGTAGCCAAGATATGGAATTACCTTATACAAGATAAAAACAGGGAGATGTGTATCTATGAAAACAAGCTTAACAGAAGAGTAAGGGGGAAAAACACTCCCCCTCGGAAAAAAAAAAAAAACAAGAAATGATATAGAATCATGTTAAGTAAATATAATATGAAGTTAGAAATCACAAAATATAAAACCCACTTCCCAACCTTATGTCTCAGAAAACCACATCCATGACCACATATAAACAAATTAAACACTCAAATAGCATAAAAGGAAATTTCAGATATCTTCTTCCTCTGGAGACTCAAATTCAAATCCTGATTGGGTCACATGTGAAATAAGTTCTTTTGCTACCAATGAGTCCCTAGTGGGCACTTTTTCATATCACAAATGGCCATCAAACCTGGCACTGTTTCTCCTGCCTGGCAGGCTACACCAGAAAGGCCAAGGAATGGGCATCAAGGCTGGTGGCAGGTCGAATTCAAGCTGGTTTGGCAAGGCTGTGTGGTTAGGCTGGCACAGCCACAGCCTACACTGTTCCATCCGGCTTCTTGCCAACACCATTAATCTAGCCAGTGTCTGAGCTCCCACCTTCAACTCAGTCTCAACACAATTCTAAAAATGAAAGTAAAATTTCCAACCTGAACAGGAAGATGTCTATCATGTTCTCTCAGTCTTCCCTCACCCCTCACCTACATGTACACATATCTGCTTTAGGAAAAGTTGGAAAAGGCATGAAAAAGAATGTCCAATAACAAAAAGTGGAAGAAAAGTAAGGCCTAAACTGTTCTGTTTCAGAAAGTAGGAGACCTAAGTTCTCATCTCCCTACACAAAGATCCAGCTATGCTTTATTTGTGTTTTTTTTTGTTTTTGTTTTTTTGTTTTTTTGTGGGGCAATGGGGGTTAAGTGACTTGCCCAGTGTCACACAGCTAGTAAGTATCAAGTGTCTGAGGCCGGATTTGAACTCAGGTACTCCTGAATCCAGGGCCAGTGCTTTATCCACTGCGCCACCTAGCCGCCCCCCAGCTATGCTTTAAGTAGGACACTTAACTGCTCTAGGCCTCAGTTGACTATCTGAAAAATAAAGATAATAATATCATGTCTGCCTGAAGATTATTAACCCTGATTGATCTGTATTGTTTTAGTAACCTGGAAATTAATCAGAATGAATGTTATTTTTGAAATTTAGATGCAGGATATCTGGATAACCATGACCTGGATTACATGATAGTTGGAGTTCCCTTTCAACTCTAAAAATAAATGATTCTTTAGTCTGTTCAAAGTATATCTATTAAATATTCAAAAAATCAAAACAATGGCTTCTCATATAGACTTCTCTCAAGAAACAGTCCTTTTAAACAAACATTAGAATTGAAATTTTCTTTCTTAAAAATCACCAACAGAAAATTTTAAAATAAAAACTAATAGTTATCATATTCATTTGTCAACTGTTTTTAACCAACTTAAAAATACACACTTCACATTTTAAAAACTCCCAAAATCCTGTCAAGTTTCTCCAGTCATATTTGCCTAAATACTTGCCCCCACATAGCCCATAGCAAGCCTCTCATTCTCTGTCAGGCTGTTTTGTCCTTTTTATCACATGAAGATATTTCCTCCACCTTATTATAGCCAATGCTTCCATGGCAACGCTTTCTCCAATCTGGAGGGCAGAACACATGGCTACTGAGGAGAGCACTTGGTGGGTCAGGAGGCAGCTTGTGCTGGAAACCTGAAGGTGAACTCTGCCCTTTCATCTTTGGTGGGTTGATAAGATTACTCTTCCCTTATTTTAAGCCCATTTTGGTTAGTTTCTTTGACAATCCATTCTTGATTAGACAAAAGAGTTTTGAAGGCATTTTTAGGAAACATAAATCTTCTTTGAAGTCTAACATAACCAAATTATTTTAGTTGCTTTGGAAATGAAGAACTAAACTAACTATTATGTTGGAGACTAAGATATGGAGCTCTCTGGAAACAAATTTCCTTAACAGTTATGTTCTGGCTAATGTCCATAAGTCCAAAAAGAAATAGTGGATTCTATCTGTGCTGATACTTCTGTTCTCAACTTAATGCACTGTTTATATGAAAAACTTCATTTGGTGTTCACAGCTTATTAAAACTGTGTTCAAGAATTAGCTTTGGGAATAAAAGAGTAAACATATACCAAGCATTTTAACATTTTAACTGTATCATGAACTATCAGGCTATGAAATAGATGGGATCTATCAATTTGTGGATCATTAATTTATGCTGACCAGAGGACCAACATTAGTTGTACTATAACCATAAAAGAAATTAATCTTCTCCCCCCAAAATTGAGTTGCTTGTTAGCCCTTCCATCACATCAGCTACCTATTCTAACTTTCTGGTTTCTATTTTTAAAAAAAAAAGATATCCTCACTCTGCTAGTCACACAGAATAAATACCTTCAAGTTATTTGCAATTTCATCTCTTTTATATATTTATTATAAAGCTTCATCGTTTTTCCTTCAAAATATCTCTGCAAATTTCCCATCTTCTTTGTTGCCCCCACAAGATGATGTGTGACATCAACTTGTTCCTGAATTATGGCATTAGCCTCTCCTAGATGGCTTCCCTGATTCTAGGTTTTCCCCTCCCTAATCTGTCGAGTGTACTGCTGCCAACCTAATCTTCCTTCCTGTCAATGATGTACAGCTTCTCTGATCCCTAATGCAGGTGCAAGGGTATTTACTGGGGACAGTTAGGAGGGGGAAGAGGGACTAAGGTGGCTCAGGGAAAGCTATGGCCCTCAGCAATTACACACAGTGAAGCTAGCTGTCAAACACTGAGCAGGAAGGAAAGCACAGAAGTATAGAAGCATTTGATGGGGAAAAGAAAACAGCTGTAGGCATGCAGCTGGGTATAGTTGCAATCAAGTGGCAACATCCTACCAACTCCTTTAGAGTCCATAATCTTAACAAATGGTTCTTCAGACAAGACTTAAGAATGCTAATCTCACTTGAACTGATCATTCATATACTCTCTCACTGGGCATGATTATGGTTAAGAAAGTTAGGGGCTAGGGGGCAGCTCGGTGGCACAGTGGATAAAGCACCAGCCCTCTATTCAGGAGGCCCTGAGTTCAGATTTTAACTCAGACACTTGACACTTACTAGCTGTTTGACCCTGGGAAAGTCACTTAACCCTCACTGCCCCACCAAAAAAGAAAAAAAGAAAAAAAAAAGAAAAAGAAAAGAAAAAGTTGGTGGCTTCCTCAGAAAGAACATATGTGGAACTGGAGAGCCATAATTTTGGGAATACTCTTCCTTTCGGCTTGTCTGCTTGTGGAACCTGCCAATTAGTACTGGGTTACGGAAGTAGCAGCTGACCCCTCTGTTTCCTTCCAGGACAAGGATCTTGGTTTAAGACCTTTTTTTTTTTTTTTTTTTTTTTTTTTTTTTGCCTCTGTGTTTCAAAGAGTAGATGGAGAATTTAGGAGTAGACTTCAGTCAGTTAGAATAAGAGGTGAAGACACCACTGATGAGAATTGGCTCTAAACTAAAAGACTTTGCTGCTTGCCAGAAAATATAGCTCTGAGGGTCTCCAGTCTCTACTTTATCTCTGTGGTATCCAGGGGAAAAGTTCATTCTATTTTACTTTCTTAAAAATGGCTTCCATGATGTAATAGACTGTTAGAACTGGAAGACTCATTAAACATCATCTTATCCAATTTGTTCTCCTTTCAGTTCCTATGCCTAGAAATTCCATCTAGGGTTCCTGACTTTCAGTCCAGTATTCATGATGTTTCCCTTGAGTTGAATTAATTTAGATCGCACATACATGATTAGTATACTAATATATAAGCATAGATACACTCTGATTTCTAACACCTTCTAGGAAAGGAAGAGAATGATATCACATTTTAATTTGGGTACTGGCTTTCCTAAAATGGAAACTCAGGCATCAGGATTTTTCAGTGGGATTCTATTGATGCATGTCTCTATCATGGTTATGTGAGATAACTGAGAGGGTAGGAAACAAGAAGTATTTGGGGCTATAATGTGCACAAGAATAAATCTTATTTAGATAAATTTTATTTTGAGAACTCTAGCATTATCATCATTATAGCTAATATTTATATGACACTTTAAGGTTTATATAGTACTATACAAAGATTATCTCATTTGATCCTTACAGCACCCCTGGAAGGTAGATATTATTATTATTATTATCTCCCATTTTACAGATGAGGGAACTAAGGCAGATACAGGTTAAGTGACTTACTCAGGGATGCATAGCTAGAAGATCGGATTTGAACTCAGTTCTTCCTAACTTCAGGTCCAGCACTTATTCACCTGCATGACTTAGCTACTATAGGGTAGAGAGGATTGGAAAGAAGACTCAAGATCAAATTCTACCTCTGACCCATGTTGGGTAATAATAGGCAAGTTACAAAAGTCCTCTGCATAGAATCAATTCTCTAAAACTCTTCTGTTTTTGTTTTGTTTTGTTTGTTTGTTTGAGAACTTTATTTTTCCCCCAATTATATGTAAAAACAATTTTAACATACATTTTAAAAACTTTGTGTCCCAAATTCTCTTCCTCCCTCCCTCCCCACCCCTCTTAAGAATGTAAGTAATTCAATATAAGTTATGTATGTGTATTCATGCAAAACATCTTCACATTAATCAGGTTGTGAAAAGAAAACACACAAAAAAACCTTAAGAAAAAGAAACAAAAATTATGCTTCAATCTATATTCGGAAGCCATCAGTTCTTTCTCTGGAGATGAATTGCATTTTTATAAGTCCTTCAGAGTTGTCCCGTATCATTGAATTGCTGAGAATAGCCAAGTTATTTATACTGGTGATCTTATAATATTATTGTTATTTTGTATACAGTACATCTCACTTTGCATCAGCTCATGCCTTTCCAGGTTTTTCTGATAGCACTGTTCTTATCATTTCACAATTACTATTTCTAACTGAATTTCCCTCCATCCTACTACCTCCCCATGTCTTTACACTATTCTTTATCTCCTTTTATCCTTTCCTTCCTCATAGGTGTTTTTCTTCTGACTGCCCCCTGCCCTAATCTGCTCTCCCTTCTATCACCTCACCACACCCTTATTTACTTCCCCTCCTTCTTTCCTGCAGGTTAAGATAGATTATTCTATCCAATTAAATGTGTATGTTATTCCCTCTTTGAACAAATTCTGATGAAAGTAAGGTTCACTTACTCCCCAGCACCTCCCCCTTCTTCCCCTCTACTGTATGATATTTTTCTTGCTTCTTTTATGTGAAATATTTTAGCCCATTTCACCTCTCCCTTTCCCTTTCTCTCAGTGCATTCCTCTCTCACCTGCTAATTTTAATATTTTTAAATTTTTTAAAGTATCATCCCTTCATATTCAACTCACACCTGTGCCCTCTGTCTAAATATACTCCATCCACCTGCCCTAATAATAAGAAAGATTTTATGAGTTAAAAGTATCATCTTCCAATGTAAGAATATAAACAGTTCAACCTTTTAATATCCTTATGATTTCTTTTTCCTGTTTACCTTTTGATGGGTCTCTAAAGTATTGTATTTGAAAGTCAAATTTTCTATTCAGCTCAGGACTTTTCATCAAGAATGCCTGAAAGTCCTCTCTTTCATTGAATTCCCATTTTTTACCCTGAAAGATTATACTCATTTTAACTGGGAAGGTGATTCTTGGTTGTAATCCCAGTTTCTTTGCTCTGTGGGATATTATATTTCAAGTCTTCTGATACTTTAATGTAGGAGCTGTTAGATCTTGTATAATCCTGACTGTGTCTCCACAATACTTGAATTGTTTCTTTCTGGCTGTTTGCAATATTTTTTCCTTGACCAGAGAGTTCTGGAATTTGGCTATAATATTCCTGGAAGTTTTCATTTTGGGATCTCTTTCAGGAGATGATTGGCAGGTTTTTTCAATTTCTATTTTACCTTCTAGTTCTAGAAA
Source organism: Dromiciops gliroides (assembly GCF_019393635.1). Lineage (NCBI taxonomy): Eukaryota > Metazoa > Chordata > Mammalia > Microbiotheria > Microbiotheriidae > Dromiciops > Dromiciops gliroides. The sequence goes on along the minus strand of NC_057863.1, from coordinate 364,801,471 downwards.
ATCAGGGCAATTTTCCCTGACAATTTTTTGGAAGATGATGTCTAGGCTTTTTTTTTCTTATCATGGCTTTCAGGTAGTCCAGTAATTTTCAAATCATTTCTCCTGGATCTATTTTCCAAATCAGTTGTTTTTCCAATGAGATATTTCACTTTGCCTTCTATTTTTTTTTTTATTCTTTTTGTTTTGCTTTACTGTTTCTGATTTGTCAAAAAGTCATTAGCTTCCATTTGCTCAATCCTAATTTTTAAGGAGTTATTTTCTTCAGAGAGTTTTTGTATCTCCTTTTCCTTTTGGCCAATTTGGCTTTTCAAGGAATTCTTTTCTTCATTTGATTTTTGAACCTCTTTTACCATTTGGCCTAATCTGTGTTGTTTTTTGTTTGTTTGTTTTGTTTTGTTTTTTTACTGGTAGACAGTGTTCACACCTATATTTCAAGTTTGGAAACACATATTTTCAAGCAGCAATACAAAAGAGCATCCATAAAGAATGCTAATCTCTGAAAATTACGAAAACATCCCTGCTACCATTACATTTCTAAATACAAAACTGACTACCATATTGTTTCTCCTGTGTAGGGAGAGAAGTCATTTTCAAAACAGATAAAATTCAGTCTTTAAGTGTGAATGATATGAATGACAGTCTTTAAAAAAAAATTTCTTAATCCTTCAGGATTGTTAAGCATGCAAGCCTTGTGGAGGAGGGTCCACAAAGGAACCCGGTGGGCTTAGGACGTCTAGTTTAGGCCAGAGCTGGGAAAGCCACTGGGTCATCTATGTTAGGAGCAGAAGCACTTGACTTGTCAGTTCTGCTTCTGAGGCTGGGTTGCCCACCACATCTGTGCCCACCTCTCCCTCCTCAGCAGTCCGTCCCAGGCGACCAAGGTCTCCAAAATTGATCTCCAGCTGAGATGTAATATCATCAGTGGGCTTAAGGAAATGATGATCCATCAGATTCTTCTGAGTGAGCCTCGTTGCTGTTGGACTTGTGCAGCACAAATCCCTTCTTCCACTGCCCATCGGCACCCTCATTGGATTCACGGATATTAAATTCTACTTTTGTTAGTTCCTTACTTTGAATTGCCTTCCACTCATCCAAGGTCATTTATTTTGGGCCTTCCTCCTTTACCTCCTTAACTTCATTTTTTTTTTTAATTTTCTGTATCAGCCACTGGGTGCTCTTCTCCTTCAGGTGTCTCCTCTGTCACAGTGGTTTGCTCCAAGTCAGTCAACTAGTCTTTGACAGTTCCCCAGTTATGTATCGCTTCCTCTGTGCTTGTCCTCATGCTTCAGATCAGATCTATTGCTTCCACTATGCTTATCAAATTCTCTCTTTCCACGAGAGTCAAAACCATCTCTTCTGCCCATCCCACGGCCACGACCACCACGTCTTCTTCCCCCAGGACCACTGCGACTTTGGATAGGCAGGTCAATAATAGGTTTGTCAACTGAAAATTTCCTTCACCCTTTTCTTCAATAGATTTTTCAAATCATCCACTTACTAGGTGGGTGCTTTTCTTGTCTCCTGTCAGTTGGTTTTCCTTCACCCTGAAGTTGCTGGTCAGGCCTTCTACCAACTCGTCTTTTCCCTTCCTTACTGTAGGCTGCACTGACGATGCAGCGGTCCTTCTGCAACTCCTTGTGCAGCAGCTTCCCCGGGGCACTCCCACAGCCTGCACTGCGCTCTTGGGCCCGGCCTACCTCTGTCGCCTTCCTTCTTCTTGTTCTGGGCTGCCTTCAGCACCTCAAAGGGGTCGGATTCGTCTCAAATAGCTGGTCCAACCAGTTGGTGACAATGTAGTTGAAGCCTTCCTGCAGGTGGCCAGGCAGGATGGGGCCCAGGCAGCATGTTCCTCCACGGATTGCAGCGGGCCGTGTGGAGTTAAAGGCGCCTGCTTCAGCTCATCCCCACAAGATGGTAATCTGTTTTTTAAGGTGTTATTTTCTTCAGTATTTTTTTGTGTGTGTCTCCTTTACCAAGCAGTCGCCTATTTTTTTCCCCATATTTTTGTTGCATCATTCTCATTTCTCTTTCTACTTTTTCCTCTATGTCGCTTACTTTATTTTCTTTTTTTTTTCTTTCTTTTTTTTTTTTTTTTTAGTGAGGCAATTGAGGTTAAGTGACTTGCCCAGGGTCACACAGCTAGTAAGTGTTAAGTTTCTGAGGCCGGATTTGAACTCAGGTACTCCTGACTCCAGGGCCAGTGCTCTATCCACTGCGCCACCTAGCTGCCCCGCTTACTTTATTTTCAAAGCCCTTTATGATCACTTCTATGGCCTGGGACCAGTTCATAGTTTTCATGGAAGTTTTGGATGTAGGAGTTTTGACTTTGTTATCATCTGAGGATGTATTTTTATCTTCCTTGTCACCATAGGAACTCTCTCTAGTCATAATCTTTTTTTTGTTTGCTCATTTTCCCAGCCTATTTTTTGACTTTTAACTCTTTGTTAAAGTATGGCACTGTTTCAAGTGTGGAGGGCACAGTGTCCCAAGCTTCAGGGGTTTTGCAGCTGTTTTTAGAGAGAGTTCTAGGTATATGTATGTTTTTAGTTCTTCCAAGGTGGTATGATTTAAGGAGAGGTATATTTTCTATTCTCCTGGCCTGTGCTCTGGTCAGCAAGCTACCAAAGTCCTGCTTTTGTGCTCTGGAACTATGAACTGAATCCCCTTCCACTGTTTCTGCAAGCTCTTGTGAGCTTGTGCTCCTCCCCAGCCTGGGACTGCCACCCATACAAGATTATGACATGTATCTTCTGTGGACTGAGTTCCAGAAGCAGTTGCTGCCCCTGCTGAATCAGAGGCTTCCAAGGCCTTGCTCCTAGTTTGCTGGGTCTGGGTGCAGGGCTGGGGCTGTTGCTGTGCTGGTTTGCTGTGGTTGGGGCTGTGCTAGTATAGCTGGGGCTGGGGCTGTTCTGGTGCAGCCTGTGCTGGGCTGTGCTCCACTCTCATGCTGGTACAACAGACCTTTCCTGCCAACCTTCTAAGTTGTCTTTGACTGGAAAATTATATCATCCCATCTTTTTGTGGGTTCTTCAGCTCTAGAAATTGTCTTATAGCATTATTGAAGGTAAATGGAGGCATATTTGAGAGAGCACAGGCAAGTCATTGCCTTTCCTCCGCCATCTGGTCTCCATCTCACCTCATCACCTCTAAAACTCTTTGTGAAAGATGCATTGCTGATCTCCATTGGTATAAGGGGTTTACAAACCAGGAAATGATTCTACATTGATAAAATCTATGATTTGGACTAGGCAATATTTCATGGCTTTATAATTAAAAAAGAAGTTCATGGGTTTATTGCCTCATATACATTGCTAGTGCCTCATGATAAAATTCATGCAGTATTAGTAAACTAGTGGTTGAAGAAACCCATTAGAAATCAGTAGAATACAAAGATGGTTTACTCCCTATTTTGTCTAACCATTATAGAGCCAATAGATACTTCATTGCTTCCTATACCTCCCACTCAATATCAGATTTGAACCAATTTACTAAACAATCCTCAATGGATTTGTTACTGCTGATAATTTTGAAAGTTTCATTACAAAAGAGTTTTTAGAAAAGAACTAGTGCATTTCCCTCCATAGAATTGCTTAAAAATTAAACAATTAAGTTTGTGAACAGAAATGTAATATGATCTTCCTCATAGGGCATCAAACCCAGTCCTATCTCTGAGCTTCCATTTATGTTAATTCTGTCTACCAAAGCACCATGCTCTATTTCTATCCAAATCATAGCAGATATAGTTCAAATTCAGGTTTTGCTATGAAGCAGTCCATGATTCTTCCATTCTTTACTGAGTTAGTTCCCATTCTCCAAGTTTCTATGAGACTCAGAGTTTATGTCATGCCATTGAACAATGAATTATATTTCACTATGGTTGGTTAATTGTGCTCATAATTAGTTTTGCCTCGCCTTCCAAAACTTCAAGTTCTTTGTAGGTAAGAACAGTATTAGTTTCCATTTTCATCCTCCCGGCCAGCACCTTAGTACAGTGCTCAGCAGAGGACACTGCTCAGAGAATCCTTGACATGCATAAATTATACTTACCTTAATGTCTGATGTCACAAAAATTTTCCATTAGATTCCATACATCAAATTATCCTGGATATCATGACTGGTAAGATTCAAATCATTTAAATACTCCTTAAAAACAAGAATAAAACATTTATATATATATACATATATATATATGTATGTATCTTTGTGTGTATGCACATACATATGCATATATATGTATATACACACATATATACTTATATATAACAAATGTAGCTATATAGAGAGATATATAGATAAATGTCAATATATATGTATGAATTTATACATGATTTCTGTGTGTGTATTGTTGACTAAACACTATGAAAGAGATGAAAAAAATTAATCAATTCAGATAGACAAAAATTTAAGAAAACACCAACTTCAGTCTTTTTATCCATGTGACATTAGCCTAAACTGAGTTAATTTCTCAATGAGACTGGCTGGTTTTGACTGCAAAATCAATCCTCTTTCATTTTCTCGGTGAAGGTTCCATATAAGTATTTTGTTACCTTGAAACTAGCTTCTGATGTTGTGGGATACAATTCTTCTTTCTTGGAGGTACCCTTACTTTTCTCCATTATAGGCACTTCCTTATTTTGCTATGTTTATATTTCCAATTTAGTTTTAAACTGTTACATAGCTCTGCTGCTCCTATTGTTTAGAACTCCCTGTCCAAGAGTGGTGGTTCCTAGTACATATTCTTTTCTCCAAGAAGTTCCTGGTTGTTCCAACGCAACATTATCCTTCCATTCACCCATGTTTACAACCTAGGTGTCATCTTTGACTCCTTGCTCCCCTTTACTCCCCATATCCAATCAGTTATCAAGGCCTTCCTAGTTTAGCTTAATAAAATTTCTCACAAATACACTATTCTCTCCTTTAACACTGCTATCACTCTGTTCTAGGACCTTGTGATCTCAGGCCTAGACTATTGAAATAACATGCTATTGTCTCCCACACTCCAATGTATCCTCTACTCATCTGTCAAAATGATCTTCCTAAAGTCTAAGTCCCACTGTGTCACTGTTATTCAATCAACTCTAATGCCTCCAAATTATATCTAGGATCAAAGATAAAATCATGTAGTAATCAAATTTGTCCCCCCCCCTCACCACCTTTCCAATCTTCTTATACCTTCATTCTTTTCTGAGATTTAATAACACTGGCCTCCATGCTCTTAGAGGGTACTTGGCATATAGTAGGTGCTTAACAAATATTTATTGACTAAGCAAAGACCTGCTGGATGCCTCCAGCTTCACTACAGAGATGTATGCAAGCGAGACTTGAGGGCTCTGGGAATAGACATCAGCATCTGAGAGGAGATGGCTACGGACTGCTCCTGATGGAGTTCAGTACTCAGGATCAGCTTGCACGCAGCTGAGATGGGCCTTCAAACTCTGGAGGAAGAAAAACGAATGAGATGCAGGACCGACGGGCAACAGAGAGCGCAGTTTTCCGATGTCCTCCTTGCAGCAGGAGCTGCGGCTCCCGTATCGGACTGCACAGCCACACTGTGGCCTGTGGCTCTTCAAGGCACTGATCCATGGTTGTCCACGACTGGCAGAAGCCTACTACTACTACTACTACTACTACTACTACTACTACTACTACTACTACTACTACTACTACTACTACTATTACTACTACTACTACTACTAGTGATTAAATGATTCTTGGAAGGCTGCCCACAGAGGATGAGATCCAAGCTTAAAATGTACCTTTTTTTTTTCATTAGGGCCTGAGGGACTTTAAATATGAATAGTAAACATCCCCTATGCCTTTCTCCCCTTCCTTTCCCTGGTCCACCCCTATACTCACTTTGGGGTTTGACTGTAAGGCAAAGATTAAAACTAACATTGAGATGGTGTTAATGGGTTAGTTGCTTATTTGTGAAAGGAATCACTGGACACCTAGAAGTAATGTACCAGAATTTCATTTTTTTTTCTTTGGGAAATGTTTTTGAGAAAAGATGTATAGTTTAAAAGAAAAAGAGGAAAAACCTAAGGGATTTGGAATAAGGACAGTCTTTGGACATATTTATAGGTTACAAAGCATCTAGAGATGGGAGATGTTACTCTAAATTAAAGATTGTAGATTCAGAATTGAGAAAAACAAATAGAGGGAGCTAAACAGGCATTATCTTGTGGGAAGCTAAAGGAAATAGAATTAAAGAAGAGTGAAAATGGTGATGAGTCCTGACAGGATTGGGAGCTGGCAGTGACTTTAGAGACAATAGTCCTTATTTTACAGAGGAGCAAAATAATGCCTAGCAAAGTGAAGCAACTTGTTTAATATCAAACAGGTAGCAAGGAACAGAGCCAGGGTTTAAAATCAAGTGTTTTGGCTCCAAAGCCAGTGCTTTTCCCACTGAACCACCTGGTCTCTGAGGTGAAGCAATGTAGTGACTATAAGACAAAACTGCAGGAACTGTGAAATTTGCATTCTCAAGTTTTCATGATTTTTTTTTACCTTGACTTTTCCTCCCGTCAAATGATATTATTTTGTCCTTTTTGTAAAGTTATTTCTTCTGCCTTCAGCTATTTTCTTTATTCAGGGTTATTTTAAGCAAGTTTTTCTAAGTGTACTGAGGTTTTAGAACAGTTATTTAAGGTAAAAGTTCAACTGAGCCCTCTCTAGGGAGAACATTTTAGATGGATCACTTTGGTAACTCAAGAAAAAATAATCTCTTTCCATTTTATTTTTGATGCTATTTCCCATGTAGGTTAAACAATTTCTTAGAATAACAGTATGTTGTTTAACATTATTTAAATAAAAATATGAATAGCATGTTCTTATGGTTAAAGAGAAAAGTAGGAAGGAGCAGCTAGAAGGGCAAACATGTAAAATGTTGGCTTTGGAATAGGAAATATGAGTTAACCTCCTTCCTCAAACCTATACAAGCTGTATGACCTTGCATAAATCACATAACTTCTTTTAGACTAAATTACTCATCAATAAATTGGGGATAATTATAACCCTCTCCTCACAGAGTTGTTGTCAGGATCAAATGAGATAATATATAAAAGCACCCTGCAAACTTAAAGTAATCTATAAAGTGTAGCTAATATTATAGAAGATGAATGAGGGCAGGCACAGACCCATCAATATTTTTCTATGAATTTCTTAATTTGAGATCCAGAATGGTATAGTGAATTAGATGGGGACAGAAAAAAATTCAGAGCTCTTTTGTTATGAATATTCTTGTTTTCTAGGTGGGTAACCCTGGGAAATCATTTGGACTCTCTCAACTTCAGTTTCCTCATTTTAAAAATGGGGATGATGTTATTTTTAGTACCTACCTCATAGAATGGATGGAAGGAAAGCATTTTGTAAACCCTAAAAAAATGTGAGTTATTATGAAATTATGTCTTGTGTTTCTGTTTTTTTCCAAGAAAAGGAAGAAAAATATGAGAATATGATTATATGTCCTTCTCCTAACTGAAATGATTGCCTTATTATACTAGGGATTTGAAAATTGACTGGTATTCTGGGATTTATAAAATTTAGAGGCACAAGCATTTCCTCTGCTTGGGGAATGATTTGAACTACCATCATCTTTGAGCTAGAAGGGTAACCTAAATCCTTCCCTGGAGTTTTAAATGAAACACAAAGCTTATGAAAGTCAGGCTGAGAGTTAGGGAACAGGAAGCCCTGCCCAGAACTTAAGGAACTAAACAAAAAGCATTGGCTGCACATAGGGAAGCAACCAATAGAAGAAACCAAAAGGATAAAATCAAAGGAGGCCTGTTACAGCAGAGAAAGGAGGTTGAGTTGCACTATCATAGCTCTACAGGCATTTCGGGGTAGAAGAATCAGGTTGAGAATACGAAATTATACTCACTTCCTCAAGGGAACTCCCAACAAAGGTCTCTTTTCTCAATTTCTTCTTCCCACATTGTAATACACCCTGCTCGTTTCTTTTACCTAAGTGGTTCTTTATCCTGATTTTGCCGCAAATATAATTGCCCTCTTTAAAGAAGCTCCTGGTTAATATACAAAAATTTATATTAAGGCAGAGATCTAACCTTCTGTTTGAATGTTAGGAGTTTTTCTAGTTATGGCTCTGGGCTATTGTAATTGTACTACTAACTTTTCATCTAATATGGTCTCCATAAAACAGAGGGGAATACATGGACCTGAAGCTTATCATGTTACCCCTAGGCTAAAATACAAGGTAGTTGTAACAGGGTGTGTGCTATCATATCTCCACAGAAAATGACAAGTAGGAAGCCAATGAAAAGATCATACCCTAAATCATCCTCCAGAGAGATTGGCAAGCCCTGGAAAGTATTCAACTATACTTCTAACAGGGAGGAGGATCTAAGAAGGATGGAGATAACAGCTGGATGGCTCTATACTCCACAGCAATACACAACAGCATTATCTATTCTATTTTAGTATTGTGGATACACATTTATGTACCTTTAGAATATATTTTAGGAGTCAGCTAAGTGGCTCAATGGATAAAATGTTATGCCTGGAGTCAGGAAGCTTGTCTGGGGTGCTGGGAGATGTCATCAATGTTGAGATTCCAGAGTATATGGTATCTGTTTCAAGATTATAGCTGGGGAGAAGATTGACACCAATAATTAAGGTTGTATAGTACATGGAAAATAGATGACATTAAGGTGAAAGGGGAACTTAAGAAACTATTTGTCCTCTGTGTAAATAATGAGAAAAAAGAAATGTATGAGTTATTAGTAAAAATGTTGGTAAAATAGCTTTAACTTCTTTTCCTGATCCATTAATTGAAGCTGGCAGTCTTCATTAATTATAACTAAAATACATGAATTAAGGGAGATGGCTAAAATTTCACTAAGGAAATCTATTAATCTGGTATTGTTTGTCCCCTCTTAGTGTTATGTTTCTGATGCTAATGACACCACCTTGGAAAGAACATCATTTCATAATTTGGACATCCATTTCAATTTTAGAAATACCACAAGCTTTCTAAGAAATTGTCCTGCTCCCTGTAAGTATTTCAAAAGTTCTGTTAGGAAAGTTTTCTTGAGCTTTGCTACCTCTTGGCAGAATACATGTTTTACTGTGTTTTCCCAAAGGAGTCATCTATCCTCAAACACATTCAAATAAAAATGATGGGAAATTAAATTTGTTTGAAGCTTTTGTTATTAGGACATCTCTGCATTCCAATTTACTTTAAATTTATTTTTCCTTGAATTACAAAATGCTCTCTCTTTGGACAAAGATGGTGTCCACCTATTAAATCAAAATTTTCATTTACATTAGAGAAAAAAATCCCCAACACAGAAAAAGTAAGTTTAGATGGCAAATAAGATGGAGATAATAGAAATAATTGTAATCAGGATAGTAATTTATTATTATAGATGGAGATAATAGTAAGGAAAGGGTAGGAGAATGTCCCAGGCTTGTTTAAGACAAATTCAGTAATGTAATACTTAAGTAGTCTTTTTCATATTTATTTTAAAATGTTTTCCAAAATCATTTTAATGAAAAAATAAAATTCATAAGGTGGAGAGTAAATCAAATAAAATATGTATTGGATATCTACTCTCTGTTAGTCATTGAGTAGGCTCCAAAGGATTAGAAAAGAGACTCTCTATCCTCAATAAGTTTAAGATCTAAATGAATACAAGAATGCTGTATCTAAAAAGATAATACTAATGGATACCACATTTTAAGCACCAAGTTAATAGCATAGGGGCCTAGTGGCAAAAACCTTCAGGGGAGTAATAGAGAGAATGATTATGTAATATTCATCAGACATTGAAAAGACTACTACTACATGTGAATAGAATTATGGGAGTGTGTTCCAGAGGTAAGGTTAGGTGGGAAAGCATTAGGGTTTTACTAAATGACCAGTGAATCTAGAATCACTTGTAATTCCATTAATTCAAGGAACTCATTTTGTGGAAATTAACTCCAGTAATATACAGAACAACAACTTACAACTCATAGTCTTTGGGATATCTAGAGGGCATTGAGAGATTAAATGAATTGTCAATAGTTCTATAGTTAGTATATGTGAATGTGAATATGGGGGTGTGGGGAGTGGGGGTGTTGAACCTGAGCTTTCCTGACTCCAGCCATCCATCCCAGCAGGTACCTGTTCAACCTAGTCATCTTCTTCCCAGTCTGCCTTGCTGTTCCACCTTCCTGACTATTGGAACATCCAGACAAATTCTGGTGTCAAATTCTGGTTCTGAGGTAACAGTAAAATGAAAATAATACTAAGCATGGATTTCCTGGCTTTAACTCTTGTTACATATGTGAAATTAAACAAGTCATTTAGTGTTTTGGGGCCTCAGTTTCCTTATCTGTAAAGTAAGGGAGGAGGTTGAAGAAGATTTTATCTAAGGTTCTTTTCTGCTTTAGATCTACCATCCTGTGATTGTGTAATAGTTGTATGAGCTTAGATAATTACTTGGCTTTACTTTTCTTTTTTCTTTCTTTCTTTCTTTCTTTTGGTGAGGCAATTGGGGTTAAGTGACTTGCCCAGAGTCACACAGCTAGTAAGTGTCAAGTGTCTGAGGCCAGATTTGAACTCAGGTCCTCCTGAATTTAGGGCCAGTGCTCTATCCACTGTGCCACCTAGCTGCCCCATCACTTGGCTTTTCTGAGCTTTAGTTTTTTGTTTTGTCTTCAACCTGTAAAATGGCACTAAGAATAATTAACAGTATCTACCAACTTATAAGTTTGTTGTGAATCAAGTACTATATAAATATGAGCTTCTGTTATTAGTAGGATCAGATTATGGATGGTCTTTAAAGGTGGAAAGGAGCATTTATACTGGATAAAGAAGTAAATAATAGCCACTAGAGGTCAAATAGCTGCCAATGCAGAGACTGCAATATTTGACAATAAAATGAAATAACTGTTTCATCAGAGAAATGAGTAAAACATATAAACTTTAAGGGGCAGCTAGGTGGCGCAGTAGATAAAGCACTGGCCTTGGATTCAGGAGGACCTAAGTTCAAATCCGGCCTCAGACACTTGACACTTACCAGCTATGTGACCTTGGGCAAGTCATTTAGTCCTCATTGCCCCACAAAAATTAAAAAACAAAACAAAACATATAGACTTTGTATGAAGAACATTATGAAATAAGAACTTATTAGGCAAAGCAGCATCAGTGAGGTTCCTGATTAGGTAACTTTAAATTTCACTCAATAATTTAATCATGTATTAATCTATATGCAGTGTTTGGGTGGAAGGGAAGATCTCAACAGGTGTGACTTACAGTCTTACAGAATTGTTTGAGGTGCCTGAGAAGCTAAATGACTTATATTTTATGGTCACATAGATATCATATATCAGACAGAACCTAAATCCAGTTCTTTCAGATGCCAAGACCAACTCTTTTTTAGTTATACCATTCTCTCTGTCTATCCCTAATGTTAAAATGATAGAGATAAACTCCTTATGAATAGGGATAGTTTCATTCATTATATTTGTATCCATAACACCTAATGCAGTAGCTACCACACAATACATATTTCTTAATTGATTGATAAGGCCTAGATTCGTGCTTTCATTGGTTTGTGGAAATCCCTAGTGAGCAAACTCTCTCTGCCAATTTATGTGGGTAGAACAGTGGTATCAGACAAATCGAAATGGGGACCACTAAAATTTATCCAAGTCAGAAAGACCTGAGTTCAAATCTGGTCTCAGACACTTGATGCATACTAGCTGTGTGACCCTGGGCAAGTCACTTAATCCCAATTGCCTCACCCCCCAAAAAAAACCCCAACAAAAACAAACAAACAAACAAAAAACTTATCCAAGGATCTCTGCTAGCCACATATTGATTTAAAAATCTACATATTAACATTGGCTAAATTTCATTGTATTTTTATTTATTATGTTAAATATTTCCCCATTGCATTTTCATCTGGTTTGGGCAGCACTAGAGACTGTTGTGGCCACGGTGTGTTTATTGCCTCTGGTCTAGAAAAGTGAAAGGTTATAACACCCAGTCACAAGCTAGTATTTGTGTCAGGTGGTACTTGAACCTGTATCTTCCTCCCTTTGAGGCCTATACTCTAGCAAATATGACATATTTTCTTTCATGCTAAAAGGACCTACTAAAACTAGAGATATTTAATTTTCCACTGTAACGATAGTTAAAAGCATAGTGGGCAATACAGGTTAAATGCTATTGAAAAGTGTCCAGAGCAGATGGTGAGGTCCATGAATCCATAATAATGATAATAGTTTGATAGCTTTTTAAATTAGTACTGATGAGAAAGCCAGTGTCCAGCTTTATATGATTCTGTGTGATGGACCATGTGTGCTTATATATATGCATAGACCTATTTAATGGTAAGCCTGACAGTATTAACTAATTGCTTTTAATAAGAGAAAGAACTATTGGGCATTTTATATTCCAAACCATAAAGTGTATTTGGGCTTGAACAGCTGTTGAACACACCTGGAGTTGGAATTAATTCATGGCCACAATATGTAGTAAATATTTTTTGTTTTGTTTTTCAGTGCATGAATTTAACATGGCAACTTGCTTGTATTTGGAGGTTTTTTCTTCCCTGTGGAATAAGATTACAATATCCTCTTCAATGTGTATGCAATTGAAGTAGGCTCCTTGGAAAATGTATAGAGGTATAGATTAAGGGAATTCCTGACACACTGTCTCAGTCTTACCTTCCTGAAAGATAACTACCATCCCAGGTTGTGACTGTGATTAATTCTAATTTCAGACAATTAAAACAATTGATAGATTGTGTTATCTTTGCACATGTGCTAAAAAATGGGTTTGTTCTTTGCCTGACCTTCTTGTCACCTGAATAGGATGGCATTAGAAACCCACAGCTAGGAATTAAGCCAGATATGGTTACATGTGTGTATATGGCTATCTCACTTCCTGAATCAAATAAAATTCAAAAGATTAAAAATGAAAATTTAAAAATGCTAAATAAATTCACCATATTTTACAGTAAGTTATTTTTTTTCTTTTTCTTTTGAATGTTAGGGAAAAAAAGACATTGAGTTGATGATGTTGAATGATCTGGGTTTTAGATGAAATTTAAAATCAAGCTTCCACAGGATGAAGATAGTAAGTAAAGGAATAATGTTCTTTCTTGTAAGCAAAGGAATGTAAACCAACACCTACTCTTCTTCTTCCACTTCTGAGCATAGGTCACTGAAAATATACCTAAAACTCTAAGTAGATCTGTTATAGGAAACATTTTTTTAATATCAACAATACCTTCAGAGGAAGCATAAAAATGGAATATATGCTCTAAAATGTGATATCAAGGAAAAAAAAACATGCCTAGAACTCTCAGTCTGAAGAGTACTTTAATATTTCAAATATAAAATCTACCTAAGAGAAAAATACAACATAGACTTTGTGAAATTATTGGGTGTACACCAACCTTGTCTAAGAGGAACACACTACATACAAGTAATGATAAGGAAGCATTTTATATTTAGAAGGTATTTATTTTATGTAAACCATTGACTTGAAAAAAAACCATTATGGTTCCTCCTTGGATGGAAGGAGAAAGGCAGAAAAATTATATTACTAGAAATATACAAGAAGCCTCTAAACTGTCTTGAAGTATAGGTTGATGAGCTCTGATCATGATTCATATGAATGTAGCTAGGATAACACTGTGATTAGAGACATCAATTAACAAATCAGTGACTGAAGATCTTTCCCCAAATAACAGCTGAGAAATTCTTGCCTTGCTAATACCTTAATATTTCAGAAGGCAGAGATAGCTGGACCTGATGCTGATAAGAATTGAAGAAAAATTTGGCAAAGTAAAAATGATTGGATCCTTGAGAAGCAAGCATCATACCATCTTAATTTGTACCAGATAAAGAAGAAAATGCTGGGCAGATTCTACCATTGTACACTTTTAGGCTGTAGGAGAGTGAATTTCAGGGTTTGAAGAAAGTTATTGGGTTTTAATATAATCCTAATACCTGAGACTCATGGATATCATCAAGGCATTTGACAAAATTTCTCACAATCTTTGATAATAAGGAGAGATGTGAACTGATAGTATGACTGTTCCAAAAGTCTTGGTGCACTTTTAAGCTATTAATTTTTAAACTATTAAAACTTAAGATTGCCCTAAGACTTTTAGGCACCTGGTATAGTTAGGTGATTTGGGAACTGTTTCAAAGACATACCCAAAGAGTGTTAGTTAATAAATTGAGAGATCAATGTCAGCTTAGAGGAACATTTCTAGCCCTTGGAGGTATTTTTCCCCTTGGCTCTATTCTGTTCAACATGTTTATCAGGAGTTCATATTAAATTGATTCCTGGAATTCTTATTGAATTTATGAATGATATAAAACTAGGACAGATGCATAAGACCATAGGTTCATGGATTTAAAGCTGACCATAGAAATAATATAGCAAAATTCACTCATTTTACTGAAGAGGAAACTGAAGTCCGTAGAGACTGACTGATTTGTTTACCCTCAATCAGGTAGATTTAGCAGTCAGGATACAAATCCAGATTACATGACTCCAAATGTAGTGCTCTTTCTAACAGGCAAAGTCTTTCACTCAGTTTTCTATCAAATTTTTTCTTACCTGACTCTGCCTGAAATCTGACATTGTCCAACAAGTTTTCTCTAATCTTCCCATTCAGTAATGACTTTTTCTCCCTTGTATTTTTTGCCAGTTTTGTACACTCATCACATGTTAGATTATAGTATAGATGTTTGTATATATTTCATACTACTCTAATATAAATCCCTATGGCTTATCTGAACTATTAATACACCTATCACAATGCTCTTTACCTGTTTATTTTTTTCAAATAGTATTAAATGTTGTAGAAAGGTATTGAGGTGGATATTTTTGGTAGGTATTTGACTAAATGATCTGAGCCTCCTTCTAATTCTATATTGTTTATTTTGTTGTTGTTGTTGTTGTTGTTTTGTTTTGTTGGTGAGGCAATTGGGGTTAAGTGACTTGCCCAGAGTCACACAGCCAGTACGTGTTAAGTGTCTAAGGCCCGAAATTGAACTCAGGTCCGCCTGAATCCAGGGCCGGTGCTTTATCCACTGTGCTGCCTAGCTTCCCCACAATTCTATATTTATGATATAATATATGTTAGATTGGACCAGGTCTTTTTTCCCCTTTTTTTGAAGGCCATAGCTCTCCAAGGAGGCAAATAAAAAGAAATAATAATAGTAGCATTTTTTTCAAGAAAGAGTAATTAGGGGAAGAGAGTTGTTTTTTTTTAAAGATATAACTTAAGGAGAATATAGTGTCTAGCCTGAGACAAGGTAACCAGGGAATCTATGTCTAGTTAAAAGCATCATTTAACAACCTATTTTCTAGACTAATTATATATTACTCCTTACACACTCTACATTCCAGTCAACTGGCCTACATCTCTCATTTTATACTTTTACTCAAGAAGTCTTCCATGCAGGAACATCCTGCTTCCTTATTTCTGACTCTTAGAATTTTTAGTTCCCTATTAAGCATAGATCATAAGTCTCCTTCTAAAAGAAGATTTTTCTAAGTCCTCAGTTATTAAAGCATCCTCCTTTCCCTCCAAAAAAAATTACTTTGTATTCGTCTTGTATAAATCTTGTATTTGAGAGGTAGGGATAGGTGGAGACCAGGTACAAAGTGCTAGATTAATTTTCTGCCTCAGATACATACAAGCTATGTGACCTTTGGCAAATCACTTTATATAATTCATACATTAGATAATTTTCTATGCTTCCACATTGCTTTATGGTTGACAATCTGAATGGGTAGTGAGAGTTTCCTTAGCAGCTTTTCCTATTCTGACTAATAAATATACATCTGTATATATTTTTCCAATGGTCATCATCTTCCTTGAAGGAAAAAAATGCAACAAAAAATGAAATAATAACTGTTGACAATTGTAATGGCATTTTGTTCATCAAGGATATATAATAAGGGGAGAAAATTATTTTATTTTAAGAATATAAAACCTGAGCAAAACCACACTCCGCCTGTGTATATATACATAAGTTCACATTTACATATGTGCATTAAGCCACATATGCAAATGTACAGTCCTTATATATATGTGTGTGTGTGTGTGTGTGTATACAAATGCATACATGCTGCATTTCTCTTGAAGAGTATAGAATTTTGTTGTTCAGCCCTGTCCATCTCTTTGTGACCATATTTGAGGTTTTCTTGGGGAAAATACTAGAAGTGGTTTTTCCAGTTCCTTCTCCAACTCATTTTACAATGAGCAAACTGAATCAAACAGAATTAAGTGACTTGCTCAGGGTCACCCAGTTAGTAAGTGTCTGAGGCTAGACTTGAACTCAGGAAGAAGTCGTCATTTCAGGCCTGGCATTCTATTCACTGTGCCATGTAGCTGCCTAGAATGTAGCATGCATGCTGTTAAAAGGCACTGACAATTTGGTTTTGATATCCCCATCACCTAATGCTGTAACTGTCTCAAAGGAGACAATTAAACATTTTACAGTTGAATTAGATAGGTTTTGTCTTTGTATGCTCGGGGTGCAGCAAAAGTGCATCTAAGACTGCCCTGCTTTAGAATTGGGGAGAAGGTGTTTAAAAAGGAAATACTGAAAGAATTCTTTGGATGTCATCTGTGTTTAAGCTCATAGCCTTATTGCCAAGAAAGTGGAGTGTGCTAGGCAGAAGGACAACTACAAAATTTAAAACAGTTAAGAGCTAAGGTTTTGTGACAAAGCTTGAAGTACATTGTGTATAATTTTGTAAAATTCAAGCTGGTTCCAATTCTGTTCAACCTGTATTTTGCGAAAAACGAACCTGGGCATACTTTGTGCTAGGTTCATTATGTCCAGCATACAACACAGTCCTCACATGTAGAGTTGTCTGTTTTCTTTCTTCCCATTCCAACAAAGGACAACATTATAAAATAGATTATAGGACTCGCCAGTGACAGTGACCAGCATAGTCTTTAGAAACTGACTAGTACTTAGTCTGTTTGGCTCCTTAAATAATCTAGCCATGTGCATTTCAGTTAGGTCTCTGTTTACATCTGCATTTGATTAAGTATTTGAACTTCTGTTCACCGTTTATTTTTCCTGACAGGTTGAATCAGGGACCATGAAACCTGATTAAGTGCATCTTTGAGAAGGCATGACATAACTGACTTTAGCTCTTCTTTCTGAATCCTGTCAAGTTTTGTGACTTCTTCTATATTAGGTTTGTACAGGATAGGTAGGAAAGTTCCCAATAAAACTAAACCAGGACCATTTAACTCTTTAACAGTGGGATGACTGATGGCATTTTTGGTCTGGACAATGAGCTGGGCCCAAAATTGAACAGTAGCCTAGGAATGCAGGGGGTTAAATTAACTTGGGGAAATTGCAAAATTGTTTTAACATCGCCAAACTTCCCTGAAAAGAAGTTCCATCTTTATAATACTTGATATTCTACTAGCGTTGTTGTATGGCTACATATTAGATGTACACCAGCATAGTTTTAAAAGAACTGAAAATGAGTATCACTCAGATTGGAGAAGAAAGTTTCTGTCATGACTGTGCGTAGGAGGCAACAGTAAAAAAAGGGAATTGCAAAGGACTAGTGAAATAAAGGATATCATCAAAGAAATGCATGAATGAAAAAGAAGATGGCCTGGTCACATGGAGAGAATGAAGGATAACCTTTGAATTCCCCAAGTTTCCAACTGGTATTCTCATGATATCAAGAGAAAGCCAGAAAGACTCTCAGAATGCTGAATGCAAAGTCTGGGATGAATTTATTTGCAGACATGGACAAGAGTTACACAACATAGGCAGGCAGCAGGCATAGTGAATATTTGTCTGTGATTATTTTTTAATATATTGCTATCAGTTCTTTGGTAATATAGAATCTAATTATTTACTTAATGCCCATTAATAAGTTTAAACTGAATTTTGATTTCTCTGCTTTATCTGTTTTGGTTATCTAGGATACAGTTGTCTCATAGAAGGAGTTTGGCAATATTACTTTTCTCTCTATTTCTGTGAAACAGTTCATGTAGTGGGGTGTACTTGTTCTTTAAATGTCTGGAAATATTCCTTAAGATATGCACCTGGATGGAGGTTATATTACATTGGGAGTTTATATGTACTCAGTTTCTCTTTCTGAGAGTAGGTTGCTTGCAATGATATCCTTCTTTAAAACATGTTGTATTTTTTTGTAAATATTTCTTCATTTGAAATTTGAAGGTTTAAGTTTTGTTAGTATAAAATTGGTTGTGGTAGTTTGGGAAAATTGACTTTATTTCCTCTCCATACATTTTGTAATCCCCTTCTAAGTTTTCATTTTTAAAAATTTAGTTATGCTGTTTTTGAAATTAAATTAATGATTTACATATTTTATTGACCTTTTTCTTTTAATAGATCAGGTTTTTATCAGTTTAATAGTGTTTCATTTTCAATTTTGTTTACCTTTTTTGCATTTTGCTTATTTAAAAGGAATTTGTTATTTTTTTCAGATTTCTTTCTTTGCACATTCAGTTCATTGGTCTTTTCTTTTTATAGAAGTATTCAGATATATGAAATTACTTCTCAGATGTTTCTTTAGCTATATCTAGTAAATTTTGGTATGTTGTTTATTGTTAATATTTTTATTTTCTATAAGTCATTATTTCTTATTAGACTTATTCTTTAGTCAAATTATTATTTGACATAGTATTTTCTCTATTTAGTCTATATGTTTTGCTTACATTTACCTTATTGAATATCATTGTATTACATTATGGCTTGTCAATGATAGATTTAATAATTCTGCCTTTCTGAATTTATGCCAAACCACATGACCAGTTTTTCATGAAGTTATAAACAAATTAGTTATACTATTTCTTAAACAATAATTGTGGGGGTAGCTAGGTGGCTGGCACAGTGGTTAAAGTACTGGCCTTGGAATCGGGAGGACCCAAATTTAAATCCAGCCTCAGACACTTGACACTTACTAACTGTGTGACCCTAGGCAAGTCACTTAACCCTCATTCACCCACCCCAAAAAAATAATTGTCCAAACTCTGTCATTGTTCATTTTTAATAGACTCAGTTTCCTCCACTGTAAAATGAGAAGGTAAGATGAGATGATCACTCAGATCACTTCTAGATATACACTTTTTGAACATAAAAAGAACAACTAATGGAGGTAGTTCATCTGTAGATCTTGAGTAGGTACAGTGGATAGACAGTTGGGGCTAGAATTTTGTAGAAGGAAGAATTCAAACTGAAATCAACTTGGGAGAGTACTGCACAATACTTTCTGTGATTCCAAATTGCTTGTTGTCATCAAAACATAAATGGTTGGGGCAGCTAGGTGGCTCAGTGGATAAAGGACCAGCCCTGGATTAAGGAGGACCTGAGTTCAAATCTGGCCTCAGACACTTGACACTTACTAGCTGTGTGACCCTGGGCAAGTCACTTAACCCTCAATGCCCTGCAAAACAAAAACAAAACCAAAAACAAAAATAAAACACCAAAAAACATATATGGTTGTTGGTTGTTATTCATGCTTCATACTTAAAGATGACCAATGACATCCAGAGGGTGATGTCTCGACTTGCAAATGAATTGGATTTAAGTGAGGTAGAGCTGTGTAAAGTCATCAGCTTCTCTCTTTCCTCCAGAGTCAATGGAGTTACCATTCTGGAAAGCAATTTGGAACTATGCCAAAGGGCTATAAAACCAGGCATACCTTTTGATCCAGCAATACCACTACTAGGTCTATCCCAAAAAATTTCAAAAGGGGGGGAGGAAATCTATTTATACAAAAGTATATATAGAAGCTCTTTTTGTATTACCTAAGAATTGGAAATTGGGGAACAAATGAACAAGCTTTGACATATGATTGCAATGGAATATTATGCTAAAAGAAATGATGAGCAGGATTATTTCAGAAAAAAACCTGGAAATATTTATATGAATTGGTAAAGAGTGAAGTGAGCAGAACCAGGAGAACAGTATGTACAGTAACACCAATATTGTATGATGAACACTGAGTGATTTAACTGTTCTCAGAAACACAATGATTCAAGGCAATCCCAAAGGACTTATGATAAAAAAAAAAAAATCTGCCTCCAGAGAAAGAACTTATGGCATCTGAATACAGACTGAAGCATCCTATTTTTAACTTTATGTTGTTCCAGGTTTTCTTCCACAAAGTGACTAATATAGAAATATTTTACATGATTGTACATGTATAACCTATATCAAATTACTTAGTGTCTCAGGGAGGGGATAAGGAAGGGAAGAAGGGATAGAATTTGGAACTCAAAAAACCCTGCAAATGTTAAAAATTGTTTTTACATGTAATTAGGGAAAAATAAAATATGAAAAATGTTTTAAAAATCAGAATCGAAGAAGTTCAGTGGCAGGATATAGGTCAGGATGATTGGTAATGACCCTGAATGGCCTTTAGCTTAAAGCTAAAGTTTTCCCAGGTCTAGCTTTGTTTGAGGTAATGCCTATTCAGTAAATTAAAGGCTAGGCAAGAATCAAGGTAAAAGATTGCTTAGTTTGCCTTCATAAAAGAATCAGTCTAGCAGGGGAAGACCCTCAGAGTTTCTGGTCAGAACAGAAGCAATTTCTATTTACACTCACTCTGAACCATCAAAACCCAAACAATGAGCAAATGAGGTTTGGGCTTAGATCTGTTATTGGCGAATCCCTCCCTCCTCAAAACAAAACAAAACAACAACAACAACAACAAACATGTCTTTGACGTGAGTATTTTTTATTTGTTTTACTTGGCTATATATTGTGGAGAATAATTATCTTTATAGGGTTACAAAGTTGAAAGGGTCCTTATAGTACCTGAAGAAGAATTTCTGTATAATTTATCTGAAAGAGGCTATGCAGTCCTGGCTTGAAGAGATTGATCAGGGCTAATGAATTACCAGTAAAGACAGCACATTTTTTATTTTTTATTTTGGATAACTCTATTTTTGGAGTCTATAATATACTAATAATTAATATAATTGGTTTACTTTATAATCATGTGCATTTCATTTATATAACTAAAACATTGTTCTGAAAATAGAACCATAGTTTTCATCGGATTACCAAAGGGGTCTAACATACACACACACACACAAGTTGAGGACTTCTGTTCTAGTTATGAATTTTTTCCTTAAATGCAACTCAAAATCTGCTTCTTTGCAATTTATGACAACTGTTTGTAGTTTTATACTGTGGGCCATGAAAAACAAGGCTTATTTCTCTGAAACATAAAGCCTATAATATCATGTCCTTGCTTAATCCTTTCTGCTTATGGTTAAAAATTTCCAGTTATTTCAACTGAACTTTGACTGGCATGGTTTAAAGCCCAGTTATCATCCTAGTCACTGGGCTCTGGATGCTCAGGAATTAACCAATTAATCAATACTCTTGATAAAACCTGACACATAACTGAGCATAACATTCTTGGAAGGAGTAGTATCACAGACAGCTCAATGGACAATCAAAAAACCTACAGTAGAGTCATTGTAACACCAATGAATAAGGTAGTATAGAAGAAGTCATGTGAATCATCAGTGAGGTGTGCATGTGTGTGTGTGTGGGGTGGGGGGTGAGAGAGAGAGAGAGAGAGAGAGAGAGAGAGAGAGAGAGAGAGAGAGAGAGAGAGAGAGATGGAGATGGATCGGGACTGGATAGTCATGTTACAAGAATGAAAAGGAACCTAATGACAGCCAAAGTGTTATAATTGAACCCTAAGATATTAAGAGAAATACAAAAAGGCATGCAACATATCAAGTATTAGGTGTATTCTTTTTGAAGGAATTACAAAAAGACAAAGACTATTCAAAATTAAAAGCCGTGGCGTTTGGGGGTGAGGCAGTAATGTACAGCAGGAAAGGGAACACATTGATTAAAACTTTAAGTATCTAAGTGGGATGTGGTAAAATGATAACTGACTTCAGATTCATAAAACCTGAGTTTGAATTCTGGCTCTGTGACCTTAATGTGACCTTAAAAGACTTAGCTGCTCTAGGTCTCAGTTTCTTCACACTTCAAACTGAAATTCTATATAATACCTGGCATGCCTCTCTTCTAGAGTTGTTATGGATCATATGAGATAAAGTAGGAGAAAGCACTTACACAAATATAAAATTATATATAAATTATTATGATTATGTTACTGTTTGGTATAAATCATATTACAATTGGTGAGAAACCTAGAATCAAATCAAAAATGGGATTCTGAAAAAGCATTCAAGAAGCTTTGTGCCTTCCCTCTCTTCCTAACAAATGATCCCCTATGCTCCCTTATATTACTGGTTAGATTATCATATTTTAGGGTACTTAGAATGTGGTTATTGTCCTGAATGATTAAGTTGTAGGACCACATTCTTCTGAAGGTCCTGAGCTCATTCGGCGCTTGGAGATGACTAGTTTGTTTTCCTAAAATTAGAGGGGATGGAGTAACTGATGAAAACATATAATCATATTATCATTACCTGGAATTTTCTTTTGAGGAGCTCAAAGTACTTTGCTTGCACATTTTCATTCTCTCTGATTTAAATATGAGGTTAGCAAGATGGAGAACTGCTCGGAGGTTTTCTCATTTTGTGGGCCAGTAACCTAAGGAAGTGGGCAAATGGGACCAAACTGTTCAATTGACATAGCTCCATTTGCCATTCATAGCCTTTATGGGCAACAGAACCACATGACAGAGAGAGCAAAGCAGAAATTTCTTTACAATTTTGTCAATGGAGAGAATCTTTCAGATCTCAGTGTTCAGGAACAAAATTAAATGGCAGCTCCAAAGTGAATGTCAAATCTAGATAACACATCTAGATTTTAAGCAAGTTTTCCTTCCGTTCCTGGTTCCTACCACTTTCTACATGCTATAAGCCAGGTATTCTTCAGAAAGTACATCAAACATCACCATACTGACCTACTCAAATGTTATACATGGCCCCTCATTACTTACTAAATAATATACAAATACCGTACTCTACCATGCAAGGCCCTCCCCAAACCCATCTTTCCTTGGAAATGTCTTGCTAGGGAACTAGAATACATAGTGGACAGAGTGTTATACTTAGAGTCAGGAAGACCCAAGTTCTAATCTCGTGTCAGAAAATTCCTAGATAAGTTGTGCTCAGATAATTCCTAAGCAAGTCACTTAAGATCTCTCATACTCAAAATTATTTTCTTTAAAACAAGAATAAAATTTTGTTACGTTACAGGGTTCTTCTGAAGATCAAATGAAATAAAATATGCAAAGTGCTCTACAAACCTTAAATACTGTATAACATATTATTATCATGATCCTCATTTTAATTATCATTTCATGTTCTAGATAAATTTGATAGTTTTCTATTCTTTTCTCATCTGTCCATTTCTCATTTTTATGCCTTTGCTTCTAATATATCCCTACCATTTCATCCTAAATCTCCATTTTCTTAAGTACCTCTTTCTTCAAGACCAACTTTATATTCTACTTTCTAAATAAAAGCTTTCTTCCCCCCACCCCCAACACACACTTCACAGTGACAATAACTTTGTGCTTCTAAAAGATGTCTTTGTATTGTTTCGTTTACATTGTTTTCCTTCATATCACATTTTTGTATAAATCTCTCCCACTCTCTAGCCATATAAATATCTTCTGACCATATATGTGTTTATGGGTTAAACTCAGGAGGAACTGAGTTCAAATCCAGTCTCAGACACTTAACACTTACTAGCTGTGTGACCCTGAGTAAGTCACTTAACCTTCATTACCCTCCAAAAAAAAAAAAAAAGAAAAAGAAAAGAAAAGAAATAGGGATAGGAATACGGACTGAATCTGTGTTGATTTATGAATATAAATATAACCAAGACACCGTCTTTTCATATCTTTGATGATTTATTATACAAGTATTTCATAAATTTAAAAGGATGATCTTCATAGAATAAATAGCAGATATGCATGTATGTAAGATGGGGCATCTAGGTGATACAGAACACTTGGCCTGAAGTCAGGAAGACCTGAATTTAAAACTGGGCTCACATACTTACTAGCTGTGTAACCCTGGGCAAGTCATTTAACCCAAACTTACCTAAGTTTCAGTATCTGTAAAAGGAGCTGGAGGAAGAAGCGGCAAACCACTCCAGTATCTTTCTTTTTCTTTTTTGTGAGGCAATTGGGGTTAAGTGACTTGCCCAGGGTCACACAGCTAGTAAGTGTTAAGTATCTGAGGCCGGATTTGAACTCAGGTACTCCTGAATCCAGGGCCAGTGCTCTATCCACTGTGCCACCTAGCTGCCCCACCACTCCAGTATCTTTGCCAAGAAAACCCCAAATGGGGTCAAGAAGAGTGAGACATAACTGAAATGACCAAACACTCACATATTTGTAAGACAGATATATGATAAGGATGGTGATTGAACCTATGATTTCATTCACTTAGGAAACTCTCCCAGATGACAAAAACCCTCTTCCAATGCTTATCAGCACCTTCTCTTTAATTTATAGTCTTGGAGAGAGGCTTAGGGCACTACTCACCTAGAGTCACACAGTCAGTATCTTTCAGGGGCAAGATTTGAGCCCATACTTTCCTGAATCTGAGGTTGGATCTTCCTCTCCCCCTCTCCCCCTCTCCCCTTCTCCCCCCCCCCTCTCTCTCTCTCTCTCTCTCTCTCTCTCTCTCTCTCCCCCCTGTGCCTACTTTTTTTCGCTAAATCTAGCTTCATGGATTAAACTAGTAGGTCCTTTAACAATGTGTACTAAATTGAATCGAAGTCTCCTTTAAAGTCAAATGTACATTCCAGCCAGCCATTCAGTCTTCCTTTCCTTTGATCGGTTGAGGGGTTCACACATGTAGCTAAGTGCAAATTTGGCCAAATTGGGCTTTTACTATATGTCTACCTTTTATGTCTATCAGCCATACTTCTAATAAATAAAATACATGAGACATATGTCTGGTAAATCCAGCGGTAAGCTTACAAAAGTCATGCATCCAGATTGTGGTTCCGCAGCACTCTACCTATCTGTTCAACACATGTAGCCCAGTGGAAACTCCTAGAGAGAAAAAATCCAGCAGCAGGATTGGAGAGCTAAATCTGGCAATACATGTTAATGAAACTGTGTGATTGAGGGGGAAAAAATCTCATTTGTTTTCTTTAGTTACTAGCATTAAAGAAAAAATAAAACTGCACAAAGCTCCCCTGCATTGGGTGTGACTGAGATCAAAATCACCAGAATGCCATTACTGCAAATAATATGGGGCATTTGAAACATTTAACATCGTTACCCTCTGATCAAATTTAGGCTATTAGTACACTATTTGACTTTCTATGAATAGCAGTCCTTACTTTATATAATTCTATTAATCTGCTGACTATTATTAATAATAATACAAAGAATGCAGATTTTCCACGACACTTGTTTTGTGGATCTGATAGCTTTAGCAGACATTCTTTCTTTAAGGAACTTCTTTTCAAAATTGTAAAATATTTATACAATAAATCATCAAAAGATGTGAAATGACATCATTTTGGTAGTATAAGTTCATGAATCAAATGTGACTTTTCTCACTTCACATAGGTCTGTGCTGTTTTCAACCTCAACCTTTCCCAATGACATTTTCATTTGGGATCTTATCATTTCATAATTATTACTTTTCAGAACTCCCAGGGAGTGAACAAAAGCTTCCTCTTTGTATTTCCATTGTTATGTTTCTCTGAAGAACAAATTAAATTTCAGCCCCAGACCAAACAAACTTTTAAAGTGAAAAATAAGTCTAGAATTATGTGGAAAAAATATCCATCAAGGGACAGCTTAACTCTGGCTATCATGAGTTCAGGTGTATTTAAGATAATTTACAGCTATGTTTTCTTTTCTTTGGCTAAGGATGTGGTGCCACATGCTCCCTTTGTAGTAGAAAGGGAGGAAGGAGCTAAGGTCTGAAAAAATTACAACAACAAGGAGCTATGGAAACTAGTTAGTATATCATTTTTTGTCCTGAGAACAAAAAGACAGAAAGCTATTTTCATTCTCAGTTTAATTCTCATATACTCCTTATTCACCTATATACCATTAACTTCAAAGAGCTTATGGTACATAAGGAAGACACACAGTCTGTCTCTTCACATGTGTTGATAGAATTTCCTGAACGTGCATGTGAATAAATGTGTGCGTGCTCCACCAATCATTTATTAAGCTCCTTGGATAGTTTAGGGATGGAAAACCAACCCCCTGCTCTCAAGTAGCTTATATTCTATAAAAGAAATAATGCATATGTAACAAAAAGTATAAAACCCATATAAGTAAATAGAGGGCATATACAAGTATTTCCAGAGTAAATAATGTCATTGAGAGGAGAGTGGGATTTGAAGGTGAGAATTCAGGAAAGGCCTCATGTACAGAGTGACAGGAGCTAATCTTGGAAAGGAGTTGGCAATTTGAAGAGGAAGAAGTAAGGAAGGTGGGCATTTTAAGTGTGGGAGGACAACCTGTAACAAGGCAGAGAGGCAGAAATGAGATGTCATACATAAGGAACAACATGCAGGCCAATTTGACTGGAACATATGGTGTGTGAAGGAGAGTAATGTATATGAAACCTGGAAAGGTAAACGGGAGACAGATTGTAAAGGGTTTTAAATTCCAAACAGACTAGTTTGTGTTTTATCCAAAAGGCAATGAGGAGCCACTGTAATTTCTTGAGGAGAGGAGGGATGTGATAAACCCTGTCCTTTGGTAGTTGTGAAGAGGATAGATTAGAGAAGGGAGAGACTTAAGGGGGGGATGTAACAGGAGGCTTTTGAAATAGGCAAGTTTAGAGGTGATGAAGGTCTGAACTAAGGTGGTAGATATGTGAATGGAGAAGAAAGGGCTAAATACAAGAGACAATACAAGGGTAAAATTAACAAAATTTCGCAATTGGCTGGGTATGGAAAGGGGTTGGGTGAGTGTAGAGACTAGAAGATGATTTCCAGGATACAGACTTTGGTGAATGGAATGATGGTGGCATCATTGACAGAAGCCATGACATAATAGAGAGGGATGGTTTGGAGGAGAAAGAGAAGGTATTCTGTTCCTATTGAGATTGAGATGCTTATGCTGTAGACATTTGAAAATGTCCAAAAGAAAGCTGGTTTTTCAGGAATGCTACATTGGAAAGACTAAAGCTTTTTAGATACATTTGAGAGTCATTTCAGGTACAATGGTAATGTAGAAAGAACACTAACCCTAGAATCAGGCCCAGAGTCAAAGCCGACCTCTGACAAGTACTATGCATGTGACCTTAGGTAAGTTACTTACCCTATATAGGCCTCAATTATCTCATCTGTAAAATCTGGTGCTTGGATTAGATAGACTCTAAGGTCCTTTTTATCTCTAGATGCATAATTCTATGTCAACTGAACCCATTGGAGCTGATGAGATCAACAAGATCACAAAGAAAGAGGGCTCAAAATAGAATCTTACAGTGTACCTCCAAGTAGTGAGGATAGCTAGGTGGCACAGTGGATAGACTGCCAGGGCTTAAGTTAAGAAGACTCATCTTCATGAGTTCAAATCTGACCTCAGACATTTGTTAGTTGCATGGCCCTGGCCAAGTCACTTAACCCTGTTTGCCACATCTGTAAAATAAGCTGGAGAAGAAAATGGCAAACTGCTCCAGTATGTTTGCCAAGAAAATCACAAATGGGACCACAATAAGTCAGATACAACTGGAACACCTGAATAACAATAGGAACAATAAGTAGGAGGCTAGACGTGGGTCATGATCCAGGAAAGAAGATTGAGAAGAATAAGTTAAAGAGGTAGGAAAAGAACCAGGAGCGAGCAATGGTAAGAAAATTGAGAGAGGAGAGAGGGAGACCAATAGTGGCCAATGCTGAAGAGAAGCATATATAGAGAGGAGTGAGGATTGAGAAGGGGTCATTATATCTGTACATAGTATGTAATTTGAAAGTGAAGATGCACTCATCATTGAAAAGTTTATTAGCATTGAAATTTCATGTTAACTATGTAGCTTTAAAGTTTTCCTAAAAAACAGAAAAATGGGATTTCAGATTTGGAAAAGAGTTCAAAGGGTATCTAGTCCAACCCATAAGTGACCATGAATCTCTTTGAAAATATACCTGAGGGGCAGCTAGGTGGCGCAGTGGATAGAGCACCAGCCCTAGAGTCAGGAGGACTTGAGTTCAAATCCGGCCTCAGACACTTAACACTTACTAGCTGTGTGACCCTGGGCAAATCACTTAAACCCAATTGTCTCACCAAAAAAAAAAAAAAAAAAGAAAAGACAAGAAAATATACCTGAAGGGGCAGCTAGGTGGCACAGTGGATAAAGCACTGGCCCTGGATTCAGGAGGACCTGAGTTCAAATACAACTTTAGACACTTGACACTTCCCAGTGTGGAAATTTATTTTGATTTGGGGACCCTACCTTTAGGCTGAGATTAGAAAGCCTTAGGCCCTCAGGGTCTCTTCCCCTCCTCCTCAGCTTCAGCTGAGCCAAAAAGCCCCGTGGGCTGTACAAGATGCCAGGTCAGACAGCTGGGGGGGAAAAAAAGCCCCCAGCTCCCTCCAACCTGAGCTGAGCTATCTGAAAGATCCCAGATAGCCTGTGCTGAGGCACGTGAAGCTGGTGCACACTCCTTCCCCCCACCAGCCACAGCTCTGGCTGTCAGATTAGCTTGGTCTGAGGGGGTGCAAGAAGCCCCGAGATTTGAGTGGAGAGAAGAAAAGGTATATATAGACCTGGGAGTTAGACAGCAAAGGGGGGTTTGGAGGGACAAGAGAGGACAAGGGGCGGATGAGAGAGGCTGAGAAGAGGTTCCGACAGAGGAGACAAGGCAGAGAAGAGGTCAAGGGCGGGGCTGAGGAGATCAGAGGAGTTTGGTTTGGACAAGGATGAGAGAAGAGAGGCTGAGAAGAGGTCAAGCGGCATCTGATGAGATTAGAAAGGAGAGACAGGGGATGAGACAAACAGCAACGCAGGACTAGGAGCAAAGGCGGCAGAAGACAGCCTGAACAGGAGGCAGCAGAGAGCACAGGGTATAGGTTGGAGAAAGTGAAGATTAAGAGGAGTTAGAATAAAGTACCTGAGTAAGTGAGTGCCCTGAGGCAAGAGAAGGCTAAGGCCCTTATTGTATTCAAAAAAGTTCAAAGCACAGCAGGTGGGAAAGAGACACAGTGGAAAGAGACAGTCAGGTTGTACATTTTATTTCCCTGTATTCTTAATTTAAATAGTATCTCATAAATAAACTCTGCTTTTATTATTTAGTTAAGAGGCTTCTTAATATTTTGCTTATCAATTTGGGAGTGGAGCAGTGTGGTGGAATTTTATAAATGGCCCATATTAAATTAAACGCAGTCAGATAGCTAGTTAGTCAACAGTCCCAGATTAAGTACCCCAGTTAGATTAGCCCCCCAAAATTAGCCCCAGTCAGTTAAAAATATTCTACATTTGAATGGCGACCACGAAGGGATTTATGCCCCAATTATAATTTTTCTAAGCTTATAATTTTTCATAAATCCAATTATATATAATTTTTCCAGGTTAGATTAGTTATAGTTAATAATTATTTTTTTTACACTAGCTTTGTGACCCTGGGCAAGTCACTTAACCCTCATTGCCCCACAAAATCAAACAAATGAAAATAAACCTAAGTGGCTTTCGGATTTAACTGAAGGCCTCTACTATGCAGTTACCCCTACCCGCTTTCAAAGAAATTCATTTCATGTTAAAATTATCTATTTATGAGGAAGCTTTTTTCTGCTGATATTAAATTTACTCTTACCTATTGGCAAATTTTTACTCATCATGTTCCCAGAAGTCATTCAATCAATCATCAAGCATTTCTTAAATTCTTATCACGTACCTCATAGAGTACTAGGCACTGAGGATATGAAAGAAATATCAAACCTTTAAAAAAAACAACCTTTTTTTTTACTATGTCCTGGACATTAAGCTTTGGTCACAAAGAAACACAAAAATAATCCCCTCCCTCAAGGACCTTCTATTCTAATGCAGAAGACAATACATTGATAAATTGGTACATGTGTGATCTGTACTTGGAGGGTAGTCATTGAGAAGGGAAGCCTACAGAAGTTGAATGGGCTAGAAGAGTAAAGAAGCCAATTTGCCTATACCGTAGAGTGTGGGAAGGGGATATTAATTTTGGAAAGATAGTATAAAACTAGACTATGAAAGGTTTTATGTGTCAAACATAGAAATTTGCTTTTGATTCTGGATTTAGTTGGGAGTCATTAGAATTTATTGTGTAGGGAGTAATATTTTCTGACCTACACCTTAGGAAAATTACGTTAGCAGTTTTGTAGAGAATAAATTGGAGAGGGAAGATACTTGACACAAACCTTTCAAATCTATCTAAAGACATGTATATATGTGTATGTGTCCATAAATATATAGCTCAACTATACAATATTTTATAGAGATATAGATATACCCACATGCACACTGTTAGTTCTCTTACTTCAGGTCTCCTAGAGATGACAATTCTTCTAACATAGGCTATATTTAATGAGTCCAAGCAAGAGTTAACATCACTTAGAAAAACAGAGCAGCATTAGTGGAAAAATTCTCTGACAGGCTCCAACACTATATTGCCAGTGAAAGATTCAGCTATGGAGGAAGATGGTTCAGGTTTAAGTTGAAGTATAACCTTAATTTTCTTTGGCCTTACCAATTTATATTAATGAAAATATATTCTTTAAAATAGTATTAAATCATGCATATGTTATTTGAATATTCTTTCATGTAAGTCTTGGTCATTAATATTGACTGGTTCTGGGAGGACTGCTTCAAAGAATTCTTCTAATACTAATAAATAGTCTTACTCTTGGTCTTGTTTCCAAAATATCATTCTATGACAGAACAGGATAAGAATTTCAATTAATTAACAGAAAGGGGATAACACCAGAGTTAATAAGATCCCAGATTTAAGGCTGGAAAGATATCAGAGCATATCTATTCTAACTCTTTCATTTTACAGTAGAGTAAGCTAAGGTCCATTGAGATCAAGTGACCTGTCCAATGTTGCACAGTTATAAAATATCAGAATCTGATTTGAACCTATCAGATCTGTTTGAAAGATAATTCAGACTATGGTGAGGTGATAAACATGAGCAAA
The DNA here is from genome assembly GCF_019393635.1 of Dromiciops gliroides. Taxonomy (NCBI): domain Eukaryota; kingdom Metazoa; phylum Chordata; class Mammalia; order Microbiotheria; family Microbiotheriidae; genus Dromiciops; species Dromiciops gliroides. The sequence continues at coordinate 364,770,397 of NC_057863.1, read as the reverse complement.
CACAACTTATTTGTTCAAGTAGTATTTATTAAAGGTCACAGGTCCCAAAATGATGGACATATGCTGAAATACAATTGACTTGAATAATCTTCCTGTGTCTATGATTCTTCAAGTCTCATCACATCTGTATATGTTGAAAAAAGGCGGTAGTAAGTAATTGACAGTAATTATCTTATGCATAGTATGATGATCTGAGTATGAGTTGCTCTTGTTTATATGTACAAAACACCCTGTTTCTGATGTAACTTAATAGCAAATTCCTGCTTTTTTACCCACCTTCAAAGGAGGTGTGTATGTAGGAGGGTACTATTTGACAAGGGTTTGTATGATTGAGTTCATGGATAGACTTTCCTGAAATGATAATTGCTCTTTTGAGCAACTCAGCCTTGCCATGAATATACCTTCAATAGCCCTAGATGCAAGTAAGTGGTCAATGCCTGTATTGGAGTCCTGTATTTGGTAATTTCTCATAACTAGCCAAAGTATGCCATAAATTCAGTAACCCTGGGAGGAGGCTGTCTTCTCAGAATGAGGAGTCTGCCTACTGCAAATGTCAATAACTACTCTGAAAATGACTTTGGAAGAAACCTGAAATGGGCTTCTATGAAGGCAAAAGGAGAAAAAAATTTTCCTTTTAATATCTACCTATTTCAGAGAAAATGATTAACAATCAATATGCAAACAGAAAGGTTTTTAGTGGTCTATACTTAATATAAGTGTTTTTCTATTTGGGAAGAAAATCTTTCAAAATGGAGGTTTCACTGGAAGTTTCAGGATACAATTAGTTCTATCTATCCACACACATATACATACACACATGTGTATGTATATGTGTGTAGAAGTATATACATACATATACATGCATATGTGTGTACACACACACACACACACACATATATACATATATATATATGAAATTAATCACAAAATAATTTTGGTCCATAATTTAGCTCCCTTTTGTGTACATAAAGAAAAATAGATATCAATAGAACCTGGAAATATGAGGTAGATCTTAGAGGTCACTCCTTGGAAAAAGGTTATAGAAAAAACTAATGTCATCTCATTCAAATCCAGCATTCTTTATCATAAATCATGATGTCAAAATAAAGTGATCTCAGACTCACTAATGTATGACTTAGTCATTTTGAAAGATCCAAGATCATTTTGGATGAGTAAAGAGAAAGAGCCTGGCATAGTAGCCCCAATTTGGCAAAAGACAAGATGAATGAGGTACTTTTTTCTCCCTTTACTAATTTGCCACTTGTATCATGAAATCTAAGGTAAGCTTACAATTTGGTACCATCCTATAGTATGTTGGGTGTAGGGCACAGAAGGAGATATCTCTGAGTCAACTATTTTCAGATAATAAAGGAACCTACAATATAAGAGCCTTTCAGTGGAGCAAAAGCTTTGCCAAGTTAAATCTCCTGGGAAGGATTCAGGTATATTTCTGATAAAAGAGTAAGCTTGCTATCCAAAGACAAGTCCAGAGGCTGATGGGATGGATAATAGGTTATCATTGGTGGATTCATTCATCTATCTATCGAAATATTTATTTGCTAAGGCAACCCATCCGGAAAAAGTCTAAAATTTTATATTCAATCTCGTAATATTTTCCCTTCTATAAAGAGGGTCAATATAAAACTGATAGTGAATGAAACTTTCATTTGCTCCAATTTGGAAGCAGTAGATATTATGGAAGAAGGTAACATCACAATAATACTTAAGATTCCATTGTAGATATTCAGGATACCAGTAAGGTAAGCTCTATCATAGGGACCAACTCATGTGTGTGAGTGTGTGTGTGAAAAAATAGCATCAATCTGCTCACTTCTAAAAAAACTAGGTTGTGAGGGCTGTATATAAATTGGAAATAGCTTCAAATCCAGTTCAATATTTATTAGACACTTATTATATGAAGACACTAGACTAGATAGATGATGGGGAAACAAAAACAAGATAAAAATAATTATTTAAAGCTGCCTATTCCCTCAATGATCATATATTCTGCTAAAGAGGGGCTTTTCAAACATTTAAACAGATACATGATAGTTTAAGAAGGAAGCAGAATAGTAATCATCAGGGATGACTTTGCACAGGAGTTGGTAGCACTTGACATGATAAGGCTTCCTTGGTTAATTTTCTCTATCTAGGTTCAAAAGACTAATGTTTTTCATAAAGCAGTTTCCTTGTGGATAGGTAGATAAAGACAACATAGTATATGAAATTAACATGTGATCTCTGTCTTGCCAAGAGACCTCGTTTCTATCTTAACCAGTTGTATGACATTGGGAAATTTGCATAGCTTCTCTAGGCCTCAGTTATCTCAACTGTAATCTAATGGTATTGGCTCTGAGTCACTAAGGACCCTTCCAACTCTAAATATTTATGTAGTGTAGTAAGGAAGAGCATGATGTTTGATAAAGAACACTGAGTTGTCGAGAAATATGCTTTCTAGTCCCAAATTTCATGCTAAATAACTGTGTGACTTTGGGTAAGTAACTTCATTTCTTTATCTGTACGTAGAATAAAGTTGTGGAGAAGAGTGATAGACCCAGTGATCCCTAAGTTCTCCATCTCTAATATTTTATGATTTTGAGTTTCTTAACTCTTTGAAGTTCTTTTACAACTAGTTAGTCATCACACTGAGTTAGATGCTGGCAGCTGAGATGGACAGAACTGCCTCAGGCTGACTCTATTCATTTCTTATGGGTAGGTGGTGTTACCTCATTTTTCATTTGCCCCCAGGGCTGCCACATATGGAGCTAAGTTTCATAGAATCCATTTTAAATTCTTGAAACTGTTGTTTTCTATGAGCATACATTGTTGTGGAGACTTTATGTGTCAACTAGATTTGAGTCATACTACAGATGTTGTTCACAGTTATCACATAGCTTCTCTTCCACACTTCTGACTCCTATCTTCCCTTGCTTCCTTTTTAAGATACTATTTACATCCTACCTTCTGAAAAAGACCTTTCCTGGTCTCCGTCAATGCTAGTGCCTTCCCTCTGAGATAGCCAACAAATTTCCCTTTATATATGTTATAAGTACACAGTTATTTGAGTATTCTTTACTCTATTAGAACACAAACTTGCTGAGGTCAGGGACAGTGGTTTTACCTTTCTTTGTATCTCCAGTGATTAGCACAATGACTAGCACATAGTTGGTACTTGTTGCTTGTTGACTGACTGGATGCTACAATTCCAAATGAAATTTGGATGCATTAATCTGTGGGATTGGACTGCAAGACAAGAGAGTAAAATTCAGAGGAATTTCTAGATGTCATGATCATTGTGTAACACTGAATGTTGTTCAGTCATGCCCAGTGCTTCATGACCCCCTTTGGAGTTTTCTTGGCAAAGATACTGGAATGATTTATTTCCAGCTCATTTTACAGGTGAGGAAATGGAGGCAAACAAGGGTAAGTGACTTGCTCTGGCTCAGTCAGCCAGTAAGTGTCCAAGGCTGAATTTGAACTCTTGTCTTCCTTACTCCAGGCTGAGCACTATATCCACTGCACCACCTAGCTGCGCTTATTGAATATTAACTAGGAGGAAATTAAAAACTTCCACCTTTCTCTTAATTCTCTGATAATAGACTATCACTTCCTATGAAAGAATAGTTTTAAAGCTAGGAACTGCAATTAAAGAGACATCTAAGTAGCATAGTGGATAGGATGATGAAATTAGGAAGACATGAGTTTAAATTCTGCTTTACACATGTACTTGGCAAGTCACTCAGCATCAGTTTCCTACCCTATAAAATTGACATAAAAATAGCATCTACCTCACAGGATTTTGAGAGGCTCTTCTGAGATAACTTAGATAAAGCCTTTTGCAAAACTTAAAACTCTATTAGAATGCTATCTATTATTAATATTGATTGCTGAAAGTCTATTGAAGAGCGATTAATTATTGTTTACAGCTGAGTGTTTGCTTTTCTCAAGCCTTCAGAGTATCTGCTTTAAGAGCAACTGTTGGTGCTGATAGCCACCACTGCTTACCAATAGGGCTATTATAATCCAAGCCATAACTCTTCTGAAGATTCATCAGGACTGAAGCAAGATAACCACAGAATTCTTCTCTTCTCACCTTCCCCTTTTTTAGCAGTAAAATATATGCTAAGAGAAATGGGGTGCTGATGGTGGATTATTTGAATACCTATAGAACAAATCTGCTTAAGGGATAGATAGCTGTTCAAACTTCTAACAAATTCCTCATGATTAGTGGAATTAGACCCACTAACTGTCTAATAGTCTGACCTTGGGAAGATAATGTTATAAAACTGTTATGTTTTCCTCTTTCTGTACTATACCAGTAAGTGACTCCCCCCTCCTCATGGTTAAATCCTTTCAAGAACAATGTTTGTTCCTTAGTCATGCTATTTTATGCTTATCCACATTCCCAGCACTTAAATGAAATCAGGCCAGACTAAAAGGAAATTGGGTGAGCCTAGAGGAAAAGCTGAATAAATATACCAAAACCTTCCTTTAAAGTAGACTGCTTCACTTTGTGTTTGCAAGTGGACTTTTAAAGTATTTAACTGCAGATGGAAGTTTCACTTCTTATCCTAGGTATATACAGATTGATAGCTGAGACCCTGAGGAATGGGGAAGGGAACAATATAAATTATCCTGGCCTATGTACATTTTTAAAAGCCATTCAAAAGCAATTAAAAATAATAAAAGGCTCCTGAATGTCCAAGTATGAAGTATTTACATATTATTTTAGATACCATTCCTAGTTCCTGGAGCTTAGTTACTTGATGTCTAACTAAACTGGATCCCATATCTCTAGAAACCCTTTACAAGTAAAAAAAAAAAATAAAAAAACTAATCCCACTCTCCCTCATTTTGGGAAATTTATGTTGGACTTTATTTAGCAAGGGAACACCAGCTCCCACTCAAATCATTTGTGGAAAGGACCTGCCTATGCTACGTAAAGCATATCTGACTCCCAGTTGGTAGAGAGAATACTGGAGTGAGGCTGAAGGCTTATGTATGGGGAAGATCTGGACAGAGCAGCTCAGGAGATGAAACACAGTAGTAAATGAATATAGCAATCTACTGTTTGATAAACCCAAAGACTCCAGTTTCTGGGATAAGTACTCAATATTTGACAAAAAGTGCTGGGAAAACTGGAAAACAGTATGACAAAAACTAGGGATAGATCAACATCTTACACCACATACCAAAGTAAAGTCAAAATGGGTATATGACTTAGACATAAAGGGTGATACTACAGGCAAATTAGAAGAGGAAGGAATAGTTTACCTGTCAGATCTATGTAGAAGGAAAGAATTTATGACCAAAGAAGAGATAGAGAATATCATGAAATGCAAAATGGATCATTTTGATTGCATTAAATTTAAAAAGTTTTTGTACAAACCATACCAATGCAACCAAGATTAGAAGGAAGGTGGAAAAATGGGAAACAATTTCTACAGCCAGTGGTTTTAATGAAGTCCTCATTTTCCAGTTGAGAAATGTTCAAAGCATATGAATAGATAGTTTTCAGATGAAAAAATTAAAGCTATCTATAGCCATATGAAAAAAATGTTCTCATTCAATATTTATTAGAGAAATACAAGTTAAAACTACTCTGAGCTACCACTTCATACCTATCAGGTAACAAAAAAAATGATAAATGTTGGAGAAGATGTGGGAAAATGGGAATACGAATGCCTTGTAGGTGGAATTGTAAACTTATCCAAAAATTCTGGAGAGCAATTTGGAACTATGCCCAAAATGCTATAAAACTGTGCATACCCTTTTACTTGCTAATACCACTAGTAGGTCTTTATCCCAAAGAGATCATAAAAAGGGAAAAGGATCCACATGTACAAAAATGTTTATAGCTGCTCTTTTGGTGGTTGCAAAGAATTGGAAATTGAAGGGATACCAGTCACTTGGAGAATGGCTGAACAAGTTGTGGTATGTAAATGTAATGGAATACTATTGTGCTATAAGAAATGATGAGCAAACAGATTTCAGAAGAAACCTAGAAAGACATGAGCTGCTGCTGAGTGAAGTGAGCAGAATCAAGAGAACATTATATACAGTATCAGTAACATTGTATGATGGTCAACTGTGATAGACTTAGCTCTTCTCCGCAATACAATGGTCCAAGATAATTACAAAAGACTCATGATGGAAAATGCTCTCTACATCCCGAAAAAGAACTATGGAGTCTGAATGAAGATGGAAGCATACTATTTTCACCTTTTTTGGTGGTTCTTTCTTCTTTCTTCTGGTTTTCCCCTTTTGTTCTGATTCTTCTCTCACAACATGACTAATGTGGAAATATGTTTAACATAATTGTAACATATTACCTATATAAGATTGCATGCTGGCTTTGGGAGGGGGATGGGAAGGGAGGGAGAGAGAAGAATTTGGAACTCACAATCTTACAAAAACGAATGTTGAAAATTATCTTTATATGTAATTGGAAATAAAATAAAATTCTATTTAAAAAAAGAACTGCTTAGGAGAAAGACACATGGTGCCAGGTATTTTTTGGGGTAGACATTTGGAAAAATTTTAGAAGTTATGGACCTTTTGGCTAATGCAGCTTCTCAACATATCCTGGATTTCTAGTTTGCCTCCCTAGATACTTCAGAGAGAATTTTCTCTTAGCTAAGATTAGGGCCTCACTTTTTGTTTAGCTGAAATCCTATCTTGTTCTTATCTAAAGAGAGTATTCTTCCCTACATCTTCTCAAGTGTGTAACCTTCTATGATTTCTGTTTGATGTTTTCTTGGACAAATAGTTTTACTCACTATTCAGTATTCAGTATTTGTGAATATGATCTTTTTTGTCACTAAAATTTCATGGGAAAGAGTTCAGTTCATGGGTTAAACTATAGTTTTACCCTATTCCTTAAGAATGATGAGGGGACTTTGTTGTTCAGTCATTCCTCAGCTGTGCCCGACCCTTTGTGGCCCCACCTGAAGTCTTCCTGGTAAAGACACTAGAGTGGTTTGCCACCTCCCTCTCCATTCCATCCCACAGACGAGGAAACTGAGGCAAACCAGGCCAAATGACCTGGCCAGATTGACACAGCCAGCAAGTGACTGAGGCCAGACCTGAAACCAGAAAAATAAGTCTTCCTGACTCTAGACTTGGCAGCCAGAAAGGACTTTAGGAATCATTAAGTCCAATCCCCTCATTTTATAAGTGTGAAAATTGAGACACAGAGAAGTTAAGGAACTGAGTAGGTTCTTAGTGCCTAGTCAGGATTTTAACGCAGGACTTCCTGAATTCAAGTCCAACACCCTTTCCTCTCTTAGTCTTTCTTTGCTATCCTGTCTCTGCTTCCTCCCTACCCATTTTCTCCTCAACCTCTTGTAATTGGTTCATTACTCTGATAATTCAAATTGCAAACTCTAGCATAATTAGACAACATGATTATAAAGTCAAAAACAAGGAAATGATTTCCATTTATTTGATCCTTCACTGCATACTGAATAATAACTAATAAGGCTCAACTCAAATCCCACCTTCTTCAGGAGACCTTTCCTAGTCCCTGGTCCCTCTCAACTGCTAATGCTTTCTCCTTTCAGCTGTGGTAAGATTATTGAAATTTGGCTGACTGATTGGGATAAGCCACACCTGGCCTGCCCTGAGTGACATATGCTGCTGATGTCAGCAGGAGAAACCACTCTCCGCAGGCAGTTTTGAAGGACCTCCCCTTTTGGGGGAGGAAGAATAAACGCTCGATGAGGGGAGCTCACTCTCTTCTGGAGTGACTTTCTTTCCGGGGTGTGAGCAGCAGGATAAGACAAGTCCTGTGGGCCCTGGCTGCAAAGATGATTTTCCATTGAAGCTATGGACCCCAGGTGGTGAGTTAACATATGAGCCCTGATATTTTGAATTAGCTGAACTGGAAGCGAATTTGGGGATTGTCTAGATTTAAGTTAGAGTTAGGAGGATTATCCATATTTCTTTTTCCCTATTCCCTTGTCTTTGATTTTAATAACTTCACCTTTGCTGTTTATTTTATTCCTATTAATAAAACCTGATTTGTTTGTGGGGGAAAAAAGAATGATGAGGGAAGCACCACTGGTTTTGAACCCATAGTACTCAAACCATAATACTAGACTATCAATATTAGAGGGAGAACAGAGAAATGAATTTCTGTCATGATACACCTCTTGGAGACAGGTGAGGGAAAGAGCAAATACCAGGTCACAGTCCTTTTTTTTGTTCCCCTCAAAGGGGAAATCTAACCTCTCATGAACATACGTGGGCCAGATTAGATATATCTATCCATGCTACCTGCAGACTACATGTCTGTAAATTTAGATAACTCATGTGGATATATGCATCTTATGTGGGTACACACAACTTACATAAGCATTAGGTAAAAATACAGAAAATGTATATGTATTTGTACATGAATTCCCCACCATCCTCCCATTCCCACAGTTTATACTAGTCTTTGGATTTGGCTAAACATTTTTCATCATGGTTGTACTTCTAGTTGTTACCCAAAGATCAATAATAGATATTTAGAAGATGTCAGATATTCAAAGAGGACCTTATTAAGTATGTTTACCCTATGAGATTGTGACATCATCAAAGTTGTGCTTTAATTCCAAACTCACTTTAAACAGAAATCAAATTTCATTTAATTGATGGTAAAGGGGTTCTAGCTTCAAATTCCAACCACGTGCAATATAGATTATGTGGTCTTCCAGCACTTTTCAGTTATAATGCTCACAAGTACCACTTAAAACAGTAGCACCATCCCCTTCCAGAAATATGAAGACAAAGCGGGTGGCAGTGAGGAAACATCTCTTAACTAAAATGTTACATACAATTCAGAGTAAATTTTTGAAGCATAGAGGCTAGAACTGTGAGTCCATGAGAGAAACCACTTTGAATCCTTTTTTTTCTCATACTTTGTAGCTGTACGAGCCATTGGCAACCCACTGTACCTATGTGAACCTAAGTTTCCTCATCTTAAAAACGGGAACAATAACCTTAGTAGTACTTAACTCATAAGGTTGGCATGAAAATAAAACAATATAATGTATTTAAAATTCACTGTAAAACTTTGCTACATGTCAAAGTAATTTCATGATAAAATGAGTTGTTTCCCCACCCCTATCACCCCCAGTGGAGAAATCTAATATTTCCATATGTATCCCATTTTAGGCCTCTACATTTCACAACTTCTGAACTTGACCACTATCAGACTGCTCGAAATCACAGAAGCCATGACAATTAGGGAAGTTTATTACTATTGGGAAATGTAAGTTTTTAATGCCTCACTTCTTAAGGAATATTAGTCCTTGAAGTGAATCAACCTTTTTAAAGTGATTATATCCACCACCCTATCTATTTGATGGGATGGGATTTAATATACATCTTCCAATTCTTGTGCATGTATTAGGAAATTTGGGAGAAAAATTTGTTGAGAAATTCAGCTCTACCATTGACTGGTGAGCTAGGGCAAGTTGCCATGCCACTATTAGACTCAGTTTCCTCATCAATAAGATGAGGTTGAACTTGACCTCTGATGCCCTGTCCAATTTTAAATCTGTGATCCTATAATCCTCTAAGAACACAGCATTTCCTCTGTCTGAGATATACTCTGAAAAATAAATTGTTCCCTTTTCTAAGACAACTTTTTGACTTTGTGAAAAAATAAAGTTTTGTTATAGGAAAAATAAACAAACAGCATCCAAAATTTTAGCAATTTTTGAGATTGAAAAATTAACACTAAAGTTATTACTAGTTGGGATTTTGTTTTCTCTTCTGTGAGTCTAGCAAAAGAATAATGATGGACATTTAGTTTATTTCATGAACTAGGAACACTTGAAATGCTCCCCCAATTCTGAATTACTGACTATACAATACATTTCCTGGGAGCTTTTCCCTCTGGAAGGCTTCATGACACTACTATATTATTCCAGAGGGAAATGTAATGTCTTAAAATGAATTTTGCTTGTTTTTCTTTAGTCTTTTCTTTATGAGTATGATGCATGAAATAAACTGATTAAGCTGGTAATAGGTCATCATGTTTGCAACTTTGCCAGGTCATAGAATAAACATGACACTAGAAGCACTGTTTCTAAATGATTGGCATTATTATATTACTCCTTATACTTTAAATCTTCAGAATGTATTATTCTATCCAGACAGATATAATGCATCTCCAAGCATCACATGTCAGAGGCACCCATTTATGTGACAATATGGTAGATGTAGTGAATAGAACGTTGGATTTCGAATCAGGAAGACCTGGAGTTCAACCTTACCTCTGACACTAGCTAAGGACAAAAGGAAATGATAAAGTCTCTAAGTCTCAGTTTCTTCATTCTAAAATGGGGATAGTAGTAATAAAAATGATAATAATACTTGTAGTCCAAATCTCATGAGGTAATTAATTGGCTCTAATAAATTTATTTATACAAAATGTTTTTCAAACTTAAAAGGACTATAAAAATGTCTTTTTTGTGGTTTGAAACTCAGAGTCTTCACCTTTAAGTGAACATATTATAAGCATCTGCCTTCTTCTCTAGGCAAATCTAAAAAATCTGACATTTCTATATCACCTTTTCAGTAGATACCATTTTCCCCCTCAATGTTCAGGTTGAGAAAGTAAAAGGTGAGTGTTATTTTCCACCTTGTGTATGAAACTTAATAAATGTTTCAATTGTCTAATTCTAAAGAAAACAATGCTAGGCCTTACATAGTAAACTCAGCAAGGTGTGTATGTTTTCCCTTTTCAAGTTATAAGCACCTCCTCTTACTGCTCAATATTTCCATGAATATCATTCTTATCTATCATGCCTCTAGTTTCCTTTTACTCTTTATAGAATCCCCACGACATTTGCAACTTTGTTACATTTGAGAAGCTGCCTCCATCCCCATCTTTTTGTTCTTAGGGCAAAATTTCTTACCTTTTCATTTTAATATTTTATTATTGTCTCTGTTACTTTTGTTTGTTAATAAAAAATATTTACTGGTGATGTGAAAATAAAAGTAAAGAACAAAAGGCTAGAAGAAAGTGTATAAGTTAATCACCCCCAGGGCTTTCATATGGACCTGAGTTTCTGAGACTCAGTGGCTGAAATAATGAGGAAAATCACAAATTAATTGGCTATGATTTTGCATTTTCTGTGCTAATGCTAAGTCAAAAAAACCTAGATAATAAGTTGTTGAGGATGAGTTTATGTAAGTGCACACTCATTTGAACACTAATCCTACAAGTTACCCCATGTATGTCTTTGTTGTACCCTCAACCAGATTTACCTAATGATGGAAGCAAAGGATAACAAATACCTTGATTGGGAGAACTTGTATCCAAAGGATGTGGAGAAGCTATAGCAATGGGTCAAAGGTAATAGAATGAAAATGAATAAGAATAAATAGAAAATACTACACTTGGCTTCACATATCTGGGATGTATGCATACCTTGGGTTGTACATACCAGGCATGTGGGCAATATTGATGAGCTAGAAGTTTTGATAGATGGCAGTGTCATTATTACTATGACATGTCAGTGAAAAAAAGAAGAAAAGAAAGTATATCTTAGGCTACATTAGTAGAAGCGCAGAGACAAGCATGATAGTCTTGTGTTACTTGACCCTTATCAGACTACATCAGAAATATATTCTTTAGTTCTGGGTACTACATAGTGACAACTTGGAGTTATCCAGACAAGGGCAAAAAAGTGATTAGAGAACGTAAAGTATCAGGATCATTTCTAAGGAACTATATGTCATTACTTAGCCTGAAGAAGAACAAACCCAGAGTGGGTATGATAGTTGTCTTCAAATCAGTCTTTCATGTACCGAGGGGAATAAGATTGTACTACTTTGATTTAGTGGGCAAAAATAAGAATAATGAGTGGATGTTGTGGAGAGAAAGCTTAGAGCTTGACATAAAGGAAAACAAGAAGAACAGAATCTCCTAAGAATTAGAGTGTACCCAAAGGAGACCTAGTTGCCTTCCCTATCATTGGAGTTGGGGAGTATTCAGTAGTTAACTGGATGGCCAATCTTATTCCTGCTCATGGATGGGGTAGACTGACTGAAGTCTAGAATCCCTTATGATTCTGGGGATTTCTGATCCCCAATTCTCTAGGAACTTAATTCTGGACTTGATCCTCAAATACTTGGGTGCTGGAGAAAATGTGCTATAAATATAGTGCAGGAAAAGAAGTGTTTCTTTTCAACCCCCTCACCCACCCCAACTGCTGTAGCCCTCCCTTGAGAACATTTTTTTAATTCCTTAAAACTGAGGAAGAGCCATTTATTAACTGGCGAGAATGAGGAGGGGGAAGTCTAAAATAGGAAGGCAATATTTAAATATCATTATAGTAACAACCAAAGGACTAAAAGCAGACCTTTTCCTAGAAACCTACCCTAATGAGAATGAAAAAAAAAAAAAAGACGAAAGAAATTGCCAGGAGAAATGACAACATTTGCCAGGACTGAGATAGGGTGAGTTTTCTTCATTTGGATTGAATAGAAGCCATGGAAAATGTTGTTAGTAACCACCCTAATGTTATAAAGAAAAAAAAAAATTACCAAGTGACATATTTCTAGATTAAAAGGAAATATTAAAACTCGCTTTCAATATTTAAAGCTTACTTAACTGGTAACACTTCACTTGACACTGACTCATGTCATTTTTCTTTCATTCTTCTTTTGATCCATGCAAAGCGGTTACATGATTTCAATATATTATCATGTCACCTTCTTTTTTTGAATGGATAAGAGATGAAAGAATATTCTCTCTAGCTGAGTGATAAGCCCCTTGCCCAAACTATAATGGAACATTTGATAGCAAACAAGTGAGCGCCCCCAAGAAGGAAGATATATTTTCCTTTAGAAAAGAACTAAAGAAAGAAAATTCTTCATATCTATTATTTCAACAGCCTACAAAGATAGCAATTAATGACATATTTTGTATTCATTTACAAGTAGGTGTCTCCTATATTAATTTCAGTGACAGAATCCAAGGTGACGATCCATTAATATAGTTTCCCCTCCAATTATATACTTGCTGGATGCACCATGAGGAATAGCAATATAAAATACAATTAGTTCTGGATTGTGATATTCTAAAATGACTTTGGTGATTGTTGGTGGTATGTTTTCCCTTCTTTTCCTTCACAGTTAAGATACTTCAGTTCCTTTCCCATACTTGGTATAGAGTACATCTTTTTTTCTCAGAGTTAATTCTCCAAGTCTGGTCTGTCAGCCAGTATAAACAACACTTGATGAATGAGACTCAAGGTGTTTAGTCACCTGAAGCAGCTGTTTGAAGTAACTCTACACACAGCCTGAGGCCTGTGTTTTCACAGCTGTGGGAACTCTTCAAAAGCTTTCCCTCTTGGCCTAACTCTTTGCTGTGGCTTTGGACTCTTAGCGCAAAATCTGGACAATTTCAAAAGAGCAGAATGAAACTAGAGACAGTAATTTTGCATGATTTTGAGCCAAAAATGGCCTAAAATAAATAAATGAAGTGCATTTGAAAGTACTTTACCTAGGTGGGCTATATATCTGAGAATTGTTCTCCCTTGCTCTGTACCCTTAAACTCACTTACAAGGGAAGATGTATGGCTGAAACTCTATTCTCTATTTAGAAAGCAGTATTTTCATTTTCTTTTTCTGATATTACAACATTAATGCTAAAGCTACATGAACCTGGAACTTACATGTACCTGAATGAAGTTCATGGATCTTCTAGATATTTTAAAGTTCTCCAGGCTCATAAATTGACCTGAAGTAATTAAAAATAGTATTCTTCACCAGCTTTCTTAGGTCAGTCAGCCTTTTGAAGTTTCTATGATATTTTCAGTTGTCCTGGCACACTCACTTTTTGAAGTAAACCCAAATGACTTAGCCTTTACAAGTCTAGGATTCTTTTCCTGGGCTTTCCACCCCCCCTCCCCGAAACATCTGTCTTCCTTGCCCCTCTTATTGACTCATTAAAAGTAGACATTAACTGATTTTTCATAAGGAATTCCTGGATTTTCCATGATTTCCCTGTTAGAAATGCCTAAAACATCCTGCGTTTAAGAAATGGAGAAAAAAATGAAACTTCATCTTTAATTTTTATTCATTTCTCTATTACATAAAAGCTTATCACTTGAAGGTTGCTATTTTGACAAAATCCAACCCATTATATAGAGTATTTGAATCAAATTAACCCAGAATACGATTTTATGAAAATAGAATGGCTTCCTGTGCCTAATAACTGTCAAGTACAAGCTGACTACTTTCTGATTATATGTGGGAATAACAACCATTTTTCTTTATTTTGGGAATTCTCGCCCCAAATTGGGAAAATGATCATTTCCTTGATAGGAAATAATAGACCATGTCCCATAGGTCTACAATTCAGTTCTAGGCCTTTAAAAAAATATGGCTTCTAAAATGTAAAACAGCTATCTTTGAAATTATTCATTTTTCCTTTAATTAAGCATAATACAATTTATGATTCATGGATGATTTGGTACACAGAAATTCCTTTGAAACCAATGGGAGTTTCAAGCTTAGGTCACCTCTATGGGGGTGCCAAGCAGAGTAAGAATAGGATCAAGAACACAATGTATGACATAAGGTCATTTATTTTAAAGTAAAATTTGAATGGGCAATCATATATTCATATTTTATTTTATGTTATTAGATACATCAGTTTAAATTTTTAAATTTTACATCACAGTTAACTGATAAAAAGTTATTCAGAGTGAGAAATAACACGTTATTATGGATAGAATCCTAAATGAGAGTCAGAAAGTCTTGGGTTAAATTCCCTTCTCAGAGACATATCAACTGTACATTGAAATGTTTCCTCTTCTGTAAAACAGAAATAATGATAGTCCCTGCTTCATGGTGTTGTTGGGAGGACTGAATGAGAAAACCTATGTTAAGTACTTTGCACATCTAAGAAAAGACAAGTGACTTATCCAGGGCTACACAATTGGCAAGTGTCTAAATCATGATTTGAACCCATTTCTATGACTCTGAGATCAGCACACTATGCACTATTCAATTGTTGAAATTATCCAAACCTCAGTTTTCTCAACTGCAAAATGTGGACAAATATAGTACCAACCTCCATAGGCTGCTGATGTGATTCAAATGAGCTAATGTATATAAAGCTCTAAAGGAGTGGGAGAACTCATTATATTCACTAGCTACTTCTTTAATCCTATGCTTTTTGAGAAAAGAATTCAGTGGAGTTGAATGAGCACCCTGCAGGTAAGAGAGACTGGTTTTAAGCCTTGACTCTGATTGTTGTGGTTTGTCCTTCGTTTTTGAAATGGACCATGACATTGGGGTGATGTCATGACTTGAATAAATTGAATTTAAGTGAGCTAGGACCGTGCAAGGTCACAAACCTCACTCTCTCCTTCAGAGCCATCTGGGTCCAGTGGCAAGATATACAATCAGGACAACTGTAGATGATCCTGGATATTTTAAGGTAATTGGGATTAAGTGACTTGCCCAGAGCCACACAACAAGTAAGTGTGTGAGGCAAGATTTGAACTCAGTTCCTCCTGCCAGTGCTCTATCCCCTGTACCACCTAGCTGCCCCCTTGACTCTGATAGCTTTTAGTTATATAACTGTTAAGTTTATCTTTAAGTTTTTTTTACCTCATTAGTTAAGTGAGCTTCATAACACCAGCTTATCATATGTCTCAGGGTTCTTTAAATATACTCTACTATTATCTGCTCTCATAATTTATCCTATAGCTGAGAGGCATCCTTGGATATAATCAAAGAGCTTGTAGATGATTTGGAAAGAGAAGTACCACCAAATCCATGCCTGAACAAACAAAATTGGAGGAGAGGACAATGAACAGATAAATTAAAATTTGTCCCAGTTGCCAAATTTTGTCATGGTATCATCATCCTCAGATGTGTAGGGAAGAATTCCCTGGTGCTTACCACACTGCACTGGGCATTGTAAGATTTCTGTCTTTTTTGTCAATGCATGTCTGCTATCCTGAAGAAGATTAGAGTCTGGGGATAAAGGCAGGTTAACCCCATGGGTTTGAGCAGTAGGAAAGGAGATCTTATCATTGAAGAAATGGAATAATTGAGAACATTTCTGGTCCCCTTCCTGACAGTGAGAGGAAATAGAGATAACATCTCCAAGAACAAGACAGCCAGCTTTGGTGAAAAAAGTCCAAAAAGACACATTAAGAGAGGGCTAAACCAATGCATCTAGTCTTAAAAACAAATAAAAAAAGCATGTTGTAGGATGATATAGAAGTTCTAATTCCCTTCTGCTCAAGAAAAAATCCCAGGCTGAATAAGACAGGTTATGATTTTATCTGGTACTTTGTTATTCTTTTCATTTCTAAATAACATAAACGAGTCCAAGGTGGAAGCTGGAGAATTTATTTTTAAAGAGAGAAATTTTGATTTCATTCTATGATAAAACAAAAGATAAATCATGCAAATGTGAAGATAATCAGAACCTCTCAAACTATCTTTCATGGTTATTTTATAATGCAGCTTATTTCATTTTTTTCTAACTTTTCATGAAAAAAAAAAAGGAATGAAGAAGATTGGGAACTTTCCGGAGACCTTTCCCTTTTATGAGCATTTCATGGACTTTATATTCCCTGAGGTTAATGCCTCTTTTGTGAGTCTGCGCAGTAGCTTTGAAATTCAAAATTCACTAAAGGAAGACAAGGATCTTCGATATTTTTTTAGGTGGAACTTTTATAGAGCTGAAAACAGCAAAAATGAAACCCCGCATGGACACTAATGCAAACATTACCTGGCATTCAGACAAAAGTTTTATGAGTTCTTTCTCACCATAAATGGCAGTACTTTTTATTACTCAATTTAATTAAAACTTGTTCTACAGACCACCTATGCAATGTGGCCCCTTCACAGTTCCATTTGCACCTATGGATCGTTGGTGAGGTGTTTCAGATCTTTTTTCTGGAGATCCTCTGGGTTTTTGCCCTTGATCCTCTCTTGGCACATGGAAGGGTCATTTCTGAACCTTTTTCATGTGAATCTCAGTTCTGGGCTTTAGCATGTTTTGACTTGGTTAATGACCTATAGGGAGTGTAAGGTTCATGTTTCTGAGCCCATGCCTTTTTAAAAAAAATGATTCTTTTTTAAACAATTTATTTTATTTTACTTTATTTTTGCAGGGAAATGAGGGTTAAGTGACTTGCCCAGGGTCATACAGCTAGTGCCAAGTATCTGAGGCTAGATTTGAACTCAGGTCCTCCTGAATCCAGGGCTGGGGCTTTATCCATTGTACCACCAAGCTGCCCCCTGAGCCCTAGTCTTTATGAGCAATTGATTATCTTACAAGAAGAAGCCTTACAAGTTGCCTGAATTTTGCTATTTCTAAACATACACATTTTTTAAAAAATATATTAAATAAATGATAATAACTTTATATTTGCCTCATTGAAAATCTACTTGGAGTGGTGGAGTCCTAGAAGTTAAGGACATTTTCTGAGCCACATAGAGCTAAAGCTTCTGAGGTTTCCCACGCTTTGCTCACAAATAAAAGCATTTTACTTCTTAAAAGGATTGATCCCTTCACCACTGGGACTGGTTAAGGTCTATCAGTGTCTGTCTTTGGCATGGGGATTTGATTGGAGATGTGAATCTTGGGCACAGGGCTCTGTGTCTGTTAAGCTGGGATGTGCTAGGGTCAGATTGGATCAGCTTTGGAGAGCTGATTGTAAAATTTTCAGCAAGAGCTTGGGCCTCATCAAACAATACAAATCAGGGCTTAATTTCTTGTTCTGTAAATTGTTTAGCCTTAAGAAAGTGGTGGATAAAATGTTAAGAATATTCATGAAAGTCAAACGTATGTCATGAGCATTTTTTTTTAAACCAGTAGTTAAAAATTTATCAGCATATCCTTTCTCATAAGGGATACATCACAAACCCACTGCCTGTGAGCTTCTTAGGACATATTGTAAGACAATTGAGTCATATTATACAACCATTTGAGTCTATGACATATAACTAAAGTGAGAAATTGTGTAACAAGAAACAAAGGTTTATGCAGTAATCATTTATAGTTAACTCTGTAAATGATAAGCACTGGATCTATGATTGGAGTGGTATAGGAAACACCCAAATGAGGGAACTCTCTCCACCGTGGCAGGTTGCCACCTTCTTGATGACTATAGTTTTGGAGAATTGCCTAGAATCATAGAAGCTTATAATGTGCCCAAGGTCACAAAGTAAATGTTTATCAGAGATGAGATTTGAACCCTGGTCTTCTTGGTCTCCAGGCTAATTTGCTGTCCTCTACACCAACACTGCCTCTCACTGATGTTACAGAAACTTAAAACAAATATGGAATTTGGGTTTACGTTGTTGTTGTTGTTTGTCCTTCATGTTCAAAGAGGACCAAAATGCCACGACAATGTACAGTGTGTCTGGTTGTGGCTAATCCTAACAATATGAACTTTGGAAGCTCTACCACAGGTTTGGGCACAAATAGTCCATGTGACCATACAGGAGGGAGATGTCACTAAATTTGTGTATCTCATGTTTCTTTTGAGCTGCAACAATTCTGCTTTGCTTGTAGTATACAGAGCCCTCATTGATGTGGGAACACGGTATTGGATTATCCTGTTCCAATGCACTATACAAGGCAGCAGGTCCACTGCTCATCATTGGACAATAAATACCAGAGTTCTTCAGAGAGACTTAGAGAGTGTCCTTGTATTGCTTCTTCTGACCACCATGTGAGCACCTGCCTTTTGTGAGTCCTCTGTAAAACAGTCTCTTAGGCAAATGGATATTTGGCATGAACACAACATGCCCAGCCTATTGGAGTCACACACTCTGTGTCCAGGACTTTATCTTGCCAGGTTATCTTCAGAACCTTCCTTAGAAAATTCATATGGAAGCAGTTGGAAGCCTCTTATGCTGAGCTAACTCTGGCAGTGTGTGTCAACTCTATTATCTATGTGTACATCCCTGGAAAGTACACTGCCAAAGTAAGTGAACTTATCTACAGCATTCAAAATTTCTCCATTTGCTGTAACCAATGGTTCCACTTAGGGGTAGTGTGACACTGACTGGTGGAGAACCTCTGTTTTCTTGGTGTTTATTGTTAAACCAAAATTAGCACAAATGCCAGAAAATTGATTCCTACTTTGTTGTATTATGGCCTCAGACACTGCATTGAATGCACAATCATCTGTGAACAAAAAATCACGCACCTACTCTCCCTCCAATTGACCTTCCAATTGAAGAAGAGGTTTTGAATGTCACTGGGCTCCTCTCATGCCAAACCACCTTGTGCTAATTCTGTTTCTGCAGACATCTACAAGGCACGAGGCCCACTGCTCATAAAAAAAGAAATAAAAAAAGAAAAACACCTTACTGAAGTCTTCTGAGTTACATGGCAAGAGGAGATTATCCCCCAGGAGATAAAGGATGTCTTCATTGTACATCTCTAGAAAAGACAAGGAAATAGGTTGTCCTGTGACTACCACAGAAGGATCTTTCTCTAAGTCATTTTTGGCAATATTCTTGCCAGAGTCCTCCTTAATAGGCTGATTCTTCACTAAGATGGTCATCTACTGGAGAACCAATGTGGCTTCAGAAATGGCTGAGGGATGGTTGACATGGTATTTGCTGCCTGACAACTACTACAGGAGAATTACCAGAGCAGAAAAAGATTTGTAGACAACAGTCATAGATCTGACCAAGGACTTTGATCCCATCAGTCATGAGGGCTTGTGGAAAATGACAGCAAAATTTGGCTACCTGGAGAAGTTGATCAGTATTGTATGACAGTTCCATGATGGCATGCTTGCACAGGTTCTGGATAATAGACAATACTCATACTTTCCCAGTCATCACTGAAATTAAGCATGACTGTGGACTTGTTCCTATGCTCTTTAGCATGATGTTTTCAATGATGTTGTCAGATACCTTCAAGGATGAAAATGGAATCAAATTCAGTTAATGTACTAAGGTTGAATTATTTAACTCAAAAAGACTGCAAGCTGAAACTAAAGTGGAGGGAGAATTGAGCTTAGGAATACTCTCAAAAAGGGTGGAAAAAACTCTTTTAAATAGTATCAATGACTTCTTTATAGTTAGAATCTATGATTTGTCCACAAATGATGAAAAAGAAGACCTTATATCTATGACCATCTTTCCTATACAAATGATCACAGTCTACTCATCTCTTCAAAGTAAGCAAGAGACATGATGTTGTGGTATATGGAAGACTGACCTTGGAATTAGGAAGATGTGAGTCTAAATTTTGACTCTGATATTTACTGGCTGTAGGACCATGGATGAGGCACTTAACCTGAGAATGTCCAGACAACTTTCTTTGAACTGCCTACTGACATAAATGGAAGAAATTCCCAAACCAGGAGTTGTCTATACTGGTGAAATTGTACTTCTGGACATTCCCTCCATGATGCCTGGACCAACTCAGTTCCCAACCAAACCAAACCAAACAAAACACACAAGAATCACCTTTGTTGCAGGTGACTCTAATGTTGTTACCACCAAGTCTTCTTCAATTGGAGTCTGTTAAATGATTAATCAGAAATAGGAGAAAAGGTATATATGACTGGTCAAGGCTTATCCTGAGTTAGTTTTTCAGCTGGAAATTTTAGGCCTTTTCTGGAGCTTATATTCAACATACTGTGCAACACCGGGGCCTTCTATTTATTGAAGAAGCACAGGCATGACTTGGTAATGAGGTGCCAGCCTGGGAATCAGAAGCCCTGGCTTCTAGACTGAGGTCTGCCACCAGCTAACTATATGACCTTGGGCAAGACATGTGACTTTTCTAGATATGAATCTTCCTCTTATATAAAGTAAGGGTTTTTTGCTAAATTCTATGAAGTTCTGGATGCAGTTCTGGATTGAAGCCTACAGCTTTTGTCTATGACTTCTCTCACTGGTAGAGGAAATCATGGCTCAGTGGCACATGTCAGTATGAGAAGTGGAGCTGATGTGAGGCTTTGGGAGAAGAGAAATATTCTTCTTCTTCCTATACCCATTTCAAGGAGAAAAATAGGAGAAAGGTGGAACAGACTTCAGAAGACAGGCATATAAGGGGAAGCTTTTGTTTCAACACATATTTTATTTTCAGCTTTGTCTCCCTAGAGTCTTTGGGGAAATTCCCCTTGCAAGTGATTGTGGACTCTCTCTTCGTTGAGCTGAGATATCTTTCTCCCAGTGGGATAGCTCATTCACTCTTTACTGTCTGGCACAATCTCATCTATACAATTTATCTGTTTATCTGTTTGGGTAGATAAATAGGTTCACTTGCCATTCACTATTCCTGATGGTCTTTTGTGGAATAAGCATTTGGTGAAAAGGGTTCAAGTCTTCATATATAAGATAGGGATATCCCTTTATCTTTAAGAATCAAACTGCGGGGTGGGGAGGGGGCGGCAACTAGGTGGCATAGTGGATAAAGCACTAGCCCTGTATTCAGGAGGACCTGAGTTCAAATCGGGCCTCAGACTCTTGACACTTATTAGCTGTGTGATCCTGGGCAAGTCACTTAACCCTCACTGCCCCACGAAAACAAAACAAAACAAAAAACAAAAAAGAATCAAATGAAATAATATTTGTAAAATGTTTAGTACGGTGCTAGGCACATAGTAAGTGCTATATAAATGTTTATTCTTTTCCCCCTCACAACTCTCCCCTTAAGGGACAGCAATCAGGTAACCAGCTCTAATATAATTTCTACTAGACTAGGAATATTGAGGGTGGAAGAGGGAAACTAGATATACTTTTAGTTTGATATTCACTCTCTGAGGAGACAAGAATGGGACAAGTTCATGTCCTCAATCTCCTCCTTTGCTCCAAGTAGAAATCAAAGCCCACCCCCCACCTCCTTTGAAAGGGATGAGCAAGATTCCTGACATCTGTTAAAGTCTTCCCAAGGGCCATGTTTAGACAAACTGATGTTGACGTACATATAACCTATATGAGCAATAGATACCTGGTATATAAATTCCATGGATATTATTATGATCATTTATTTATTTATTATCTTTAATTTTAGATACTCAGATATTCATTTCTCCATGTGATATCATTCCTTGAACATATTCCCAGAAAGAAATGATTGATTATTGGATGTACATGTGGCACATGCACGTGCAGAAGTATTAGTATGGTATTATTCTAAAAGGCTGGGAAGTCATTGGGTTTCCCTGGCCAGTCTGATCCAGGACACTCTGAGAGTGAGATCAAAGTGCATTTAAACATAAATGAGAATGTGGATAAGAAAATAATCCTACCACCCCCAATTCACTGTAGTTGCATCTGAGCACACCCTAAGCAACCCTTAACTCATAGGATGGGTAGCAAAGCAGATATATTTGGAATCGAAACCTGCCTCTAATATTAACCATCTGATAACTGATAGCAAATAAGACAGTTACCTACTTGTGATTCACTTTACACTCTGGAAAATGAGGATGATGACTTTATAATACCTAACTCATGAGGTTGTAAGATTCTAATGAGATAAGTAAAATACTTTGCAAACCTTAAAGTACTATATGAAAATCAATTCTTTTTATTCTGGGGGGGGGGGAATGAGGGTTAAATGACTTATCCAGGGTCATACAGATAGTAAGTGTCAACTATCTGAGGCCAGATTTGAACTCAGGTCATCTTGAATCCAGGGCCAGTGCTTTATCTACTGTGCCACTTAGCTGCCCCAAACAACAATTCTTATTAGCTGTTCTTATCATAGTATTATAATTGTAAAGCTTGAAAGAACCTTTGAAGTCACTTAGTCCAGCTCCCTCATTTTACACATGAGAAAACTAAGACCCATAGAGGTTAAATGACTTGCTCAAAGTCACTCAGAAAGTTAATGGCAGAGCCAGAATTCAAACACAAGTCTTCAGCCTCTAGATTCAGTCCTTTTTACCCTGTGCACCATCGCCTCTATCAATGACTTTCAGAGTTTACCTAATTACAGTCAATAGTCTTCTTTTAAATTGCACTGGCCAAAAAGTTGGTTGAACATGTTTTTAAAGCCATTATTCCTTAAGAAAATCCTTGATATTTTAATTCTTCTTCCAGTTTTCCTGTATATACTCAGTTTTACATCATTCCTAATGCTAAATCAACAGTGCATTCCCTGATTTAAAATCCGGGTTTGCTGTCAAACAAGGACTCTAGAAATTCATTCTTTTGTTCCACATTGAATCAGATGTCCAGCTTAATACATCCTTCACTT
Organism: Dromiciops gliroides; assembly: GCF_019393635.1. Lineage (NCBI taxonomy): Eukaryota > Metazoa > Chordata > Mammalia > Microbiotheria > Microbiotheriidae > Dromiciops > Dromiciops gliroides. The sequence goes on along the minus strand of NC_057863.1, from coordinate 364,747,191 downwards.
CTCTTGAAGTCTTCCTTAAGTAAAGAAATACAGTAATTCATTTCTTATTGGAATGACTCAATGTCTACCTTCCCTCCCGGCCCTACCCCTGATTAATTTGGGTCTTGTTTTAGACCCTTCATTCCTTTCATTTTTACTTTCATGTTGTAAAACTATAACATAGCTAACATCTATTTCAAGAAACCTCCTCTCCCTGGTGATTGATGTTAGATACAACAATTACAATGCCAATACTGGGGATAATTCTTTACAGATGTTGTCAAATTACAGGTTAAATGGGGGAAAAAAGTTTCTTTCTTCCGGCCACCCACTCTCCCTTCCCTGGAAATAGGTGCACGATACTGTATATCCTGCTCTCTAGGTGCACTAATTCCCTACCCAGTCACTCATCTGGTTTAAATAACTTCCATTTGCTCTTTCAAAGGATGGCAGAAGGTTGTGTGCAGATTGTTAAGCAGGTACCAACCCTCTGCTTTGTATTTAAGCTGGTGAGGAAAGTCGACAGGATCTGGAATGGTTCTACCATTTTTTTCCTTTAACATTACTAATATTTGGCATGGTGAGTACCCTCTCTCCTTGTCACCTCCACAAATAAAAATAAAAACCCTCAATAACAATAAGGTCTTCATGAGCCCTTTTCCTATTTTCTGTCTCTATAGCCTCATGAGGCAGGTACATGCAATTTTCCTGCTCTTTCTTTAGTTTCATTATCCTGAGCTCATGTCATTTGAGGTTCATTTTAAGGTACTGAGAATGCTTAACCTGGAGTAGGGAAGACTGGGGGGTGGAGGAGGAATGATAGATGCATTCAAGCCTTATAAGGGCTGTCACATGGAAGAGGGATTCCATTTGTTGTGTTTATTCCTCAAGGGCAGAACTAGGAGCAATAGGTGCTTGCAGAAAAGACACAAAGTTGAGCTTCGCATTAGGAAAACTCAACAATGAAGCTTTCTAACAATGGGAGTTATCCAAAAGGGGATAAGATGGTAGGCTCTCTTTCCTTGGATATCTTTAAGCAGAAATTGGATCTCCACTTAATAGAAAGGGCTTTATTTATTTTTTTAATTTTATTATTATTATTTTTTTTTTGGTGAGGCAATTGGGGTTAAGTGACTTGCCCAGGGTCACACAGCTAGTAATTGTTAAGTGTCTGAGGCCAGATTTGAACTCAAGTACTCCTGACTCCAGGTACAGTGCTCTATCCACTGCGCCACCTAGCTGCCCCGTTTTTTTTTTTTTTTAATCATGCATTACAGGACATACTTTTGTTTTCCCTCTGTAATTACATCCCACTGCAGTGAATAAAGCACCAAAGTCAGGAAGATTTGAGTTCAAATACCACTTCCAACCCTCACTAGCTGTACCCTGGGCAAATCACTTAACCTCTGCTTTCCTCAGTTTCCTCATCTGTAAATGGGAGTAACAATAGCATCTACTTCCCAGTGTCATTAGGAAGATCAAGTCTTATAATGTCTGTAAATGTTAGCTATTGTTACCATATTTCATATAATCATGGTTTCTTGATGTTGCTTCTCTCTTTGGACTGTGAACCCCCTAAAGACATACAACATATACCCCTTTTTGTATTCCTAGTGTTCAGCACACTGCCAGGTACATAAACACTTAACAAATGCTTGGTGACTGACATGTTGCCTGGTATAGCCACTGAGGACCCTTGCAATCCTGAACTCTTGTGTGATTCTGTGATCAACAATATTAGAGCTGGATGTTGTCTGCATTATTCATTTTGGTTGGATGGTCTGAGTATGCCAAAGACATTCTTTTTTACCTTATTTTTTTCAGTTCTTCATAATCTACTGACAGTAGAAAGGAGCTTCAGAAAAAGATATGAATAAGAAGAAATTTGGTTTGCCAGGCAAACAAGATTGGTTAGAACTGGGGCTTGGGGATTTGGACACTTCATCCAACAAGTGACATGGAGTCATGCTAAGGAAATAAATCTGCCTTTCACCTCGAGTTACACCACCTGGATAAACTGAAGATGCTTATTTGAGCCTATCACATAAAGGTGTCAGGGGGTTTCATTAATTAATGTTGATCCAGAACCTCATAAGACTGAGATTAAAGGATGATACTAGATATTTCACTTATTAGCTTTATTCATTTCTCCCTGAAAGCAATTATTTCCCATCAGTGTGGTTAGAATGACAGATGCCTTTGGGTTCTGAGTCCCACACCATCTTGGTGATTTTTTTTTTTCCCACTCAAGGAAGAAACTTTATAAAAATCTTGATTAATGGCGTCCTTCTCACCCAAAGAACCATGATTATCTAACTTTCCCACACTGTTTCTGACCAGGACTGCCTATAAATTAAACAGGAATGCATTTGGTTAATTCTTAGGGTCATAGTTTTAGAGATGAAAGTTCCTTTAGAACCCATCTAATCCAATCCTCTTATTTAAGAGATGAAGAAACTGAGAACCCTTGGCTCAAAGCTTCAGAGACTTGTACAAGATCACAGAAGTAGTGAGTAGCAGTTGGTAAATTGTTTTTCCAGTTGTGTCCAACTCTTTGTGACCCCATTTGGGGTTTTCTTGGCAGAGATAATAGAGTGGTTTTCCATTTCCTTCTCCAGCTCATTTTACAGTTGAGAAACTGAGGCAAAAAGGGTAAAATGACTTGCCCAGGGTCACAAAGATAGTAAGTGTCTAAGGCCAAATTGGAAATCAGGAAGATGAGTCTTCCTGACTCCCGGCCAAGCACTCTATCCACTGTGCCACCTAGCTGCTCCTAGTGAGAAGCAAAGGTGAAATTAAAGACAGATCCTCTGAGTCCAAGTCTACTGCATTTTCTATTGTAACAAACTAACCCCTCTTCAGAGATATCACAGCCTACACTCACAAGAGCTTCTCATTGCTTTGACTTTTCAAAATAGAGTCACTTTATCTGAATATTTTGTGATTCTTTCTTGTCTTGACCTCAGCTGAAAAAGTCAAAATCTGGTCACATATACATATACATCACATATGCATATCATCACTTCTGCCTTAAGTAGATTATTAACTTTCTTTAATTTTCTCCTTTTTCAGGAGAGGGGGAAAATAATATCCTTTTTGCTTTCAGAACCAAGCCTCTGCTTAAACTATGTATCATCATCATCGAATTTTATTCAGATTATTTGGATGAGTTAATCTTTGTTATTTTTCAGTATGAGGACCTCCTTTTAATGAAAAAAAAATCATGGACCTCCTCCCACATGATAGTAATAATTACTATTTTCAGTCTATTACTTGTAAAATACGAACTGAAAAAATGACAATATTCAATTCATATATTGAATTTTGCCCCCCCCCCACCTTGTAATGACTCCAAATGGTCTGTGGATTTAGTAACCCACAGGATTGGAACCACTGTTTTAGATGACGACTCCCTTAATTTCTGAAAACTGATCCTTACTGCCTCTAAAATGCCTTCTAGACATAAATTTATGTTCTATGTGTTATATATGTTTTTTTTTCTGAGAATACAAGGTAAGCTTCTTTGAGAGCGGGGACTATTATATTTTTGGCCTTGTGTCCCTAGCATCTAACACAGTGTTTGACACGTAGTAAGCACTAAATAAGTGCTTCTCGATTAATTGCTAACAATGCCGAGCTATATCTAATGTATAGTGGGTTAGTGTTACATTATTCATTGCTCTGCATGGAAAGAAAACAGTACGGGCCACCTCTGGATTTTAATGCTTATTTTTCTTTTCTAAGTGACACACAAACATTATTCCTAATTGTATATCATCCCATTGATTTATGCCCATTAGGTCAACTGGTCCAGATCATTTGGAATTTTTATTTGTTTTCTAATTTATTAGCCTCCCTCCCCAATTTAGTGTCTTTGTCAATCAAATAATACACATCCTTCTTTTTCTTCACCTTAGAGAAGTGTCCTCCTGCACTTCCAAGGAGATGACACTAAAGCATTGATAATTATTCTCTTCAAATGTAAGAATATGACCTTTCTTCTCCATTTTGACACCTCTCATACCATCTTGGACTCAGTCATTTCCTATTGATTCAACTTTTTAAGAAATTCACTAGCATCTACCCTTTCTTCTTTATCCCTTTAACAGCACCTAAGTATAATACCTCATTATCCATGATGAGGACTGTGAAAATAGCCTCCTTAAATGCCTTCCTAGAACTTAAGATTTAAAGTTGCAATAAACTTTAGACATCATCTAGTAAAACCTCATTGTTTTATAGATACTTTCAATTTTTTCTTTCTCTTATATTACTGAAAAACTAATTTTCCTCATGCATAGGGTCTGGTCATGTCATTCCTTGGGTAAAAAGCAAAGAAAAAAAGAAAACAACCAAAAAGAGAAAAACAAAACAAAATGAAAGTCCAAGGCACCTTACTGATTATTAGTATTATCAAATGTACTTTTCCTAGCATCCTTTATGATATGGTGACGCATATCTTTCCAGTCTCATATCATATTGCTTTATGCTGTAGACAAATTGTATTAATCCCTCTCCTAAACAAACCATGTAGCTTTTACTTGTCCTATTCCCTAAATTGGGAATGACCTTTGATTTTTTCTCTACCTACTTAATTCCTATGCATCCTTTCAAATTCTTCTCAAATACTTGTCCTTCCATGAAATCATCCCCCTAAGTCAGTAATGATATTTCTCCTTGCAATCTGCTTGGCATCTGAATTTGTCACCCCTTCCCAGATGCTATGTTCTATTTCTCTATCATCCTTGAGATTTTAACTTGGTCCTTGAAATTTGTGGTTCTCCTGGAAGAACATTATTTGAGTCACTTATTTTATCTACGTCAAATTCTTCCTTTTTTAAGGGTGAATAAAAAGTGAACTTTTGTTTCCATTCTATCATAGTTCTTTAAGTGGCAAATTTTCATAAAATTCTAGGTCGTATAGTAACTATTCCATTTCTTTCATAAAAAAAGGACAGATGACCCAATGGAGTGTACTTAATATGAGAAACACCACTCAATCATTTTTTTTTTTAGTGAGGCAATTGGGGTTAAGTGACTTGTCCAGGGTCACACAGCTATTAAATGTTAAGTGTCTGAGGCTGGATTTGAACTCAGGTACTCCTGACTCCAGGGCCGGTGCTCTATCCACTGCACCATCTAGCTGCCCCACCACTCATTCATTATTAATTAAATAAACTTTTATATAATTGATCAGCAAGTAATTTATCATTGAAATAATCTGAGTCTTATCAACTGAGTTGTTATTTTAACCATTATGTTGGATGGATCATTAGACTATTTAGAAATTTTTGAAGAATTTTTGCATGGTGATTAGCCTATAAAGAGTTAATAATTTGTAAATCCACCCAGAGTTGGCTAATAATAGCATTTCAATAAATATGGAAAGCTTTGTCACCAGCTTATATACTATAATGCAGAGAATAATGATTGCCTGTGAAATCTATTTTTAAGCCTGTTTTATGATTGCCTTATGAAGATCATTCAAGCCAGTGACTTCTTTCTTCTTTAATAGGTGACTGGTATTGTGATAATATCATGAAAATATCACTTCGGAAAATGCTAAAATGTCTTTTATCTAATAAGTCTAAAAAGGAACATTCCTAAATGGGTATTTCCCCATATAATAGCTATCCTATGTCTGAAAAAGGAGGTCTCTGGTTTTGCTTTGTTCACTAATGAGTATCAAGCTTTCCTGTTTTTCATCCAAATATATGGATAATCAAGACGTAAAGCAGAGAATACACTCGCTTCTGAGATGTGCAATTATAAAACTAAACTGAATGAACTTCATACTAAGACTAATGGGAAATCACTGCAACTAGCTGACAAGTCAAAATTTAGCTCAATAATTATTGTCTTTTAACAAAAACATTTCTTCTGTTGATAAGCCAGAACACTAGTTTAAGAGATTCCTTTCACTTGATTGGCTAATTGCTTAACAAAATTTAGCAACTCATTCCTGTGGTTTGTGGTGAAGACATTATCAAAATAGAACAAAGTCAGCACCTTAACATGGGCCACCTCTCAGGTGTGTCATAGAGGGGATGCCTTGTTAGGCATGTTCTAATGCCACCTGAGTCACTTAAAAAAAATGATTAGTGATACATTTGATAAAAAAGGCATTTTTGTATTACAGCAACAAGGTATAAATCATTGCACCCTCACGTAATCAAAGCACAAAGCACACAGGCATGCATGACCTATGTCCTATATTATGGGGAAGTTCTATACCCATCCTCTACCACACAAACAAAACAAAGACAAAATGCCAGTCCCTCAAGTTATGCAAGTTCATAGACTTAGTGCTTTATATTGACTGCAACTTCCACTCACTGTACTGGATACACTGGCTTACATTCTAGTTAAATGGTAACATATACCTGAAATAATTAGAGAAAATTCTTATTAGTCAAGAAATCATTTTAGTGGCAGCATGATATAGTGGAGAAGATGCTGGAGGTAGAGTCAGAAGATCCAGATTTCAAAACTATTTCTGCTTTTTACTATCTGTGTGATTTTGGGTAAGACATTTAATTTCTCTGATCCTCGGATTTCTTACATGTACAATGAGGGGATTAGACTAAATGATGATTAAAGTCCCTTCAGTTCTTCATTCATTATGTAATTTATTTAGTAAATAGTTATTGTTGGCCTATGTGTGCAAGGCACTGCAATAGGATTTTCACTGGAAGACACAAAAGATAACAATCTGAGCCCTCAAGAGCTCACAATCTAGTAGTTGAGATGATACATGTATAAATTACCAAAATAGAAAATATAATTTAAATATCTAAAGTGCAGTGTTAATTCAGAGACAGAAAGATGAGCTGTACCTAAGGGACCAAGGAGGGAAAGAAAAACTTAAGGGAAAAAATGACGCAAATTATGCTTTAAGGAATGAGTAAGAATCAAAGAGGCAGACTTAAGAAGAAAGCAGCATTAGTAAATTCTGTAGGCAGGAAGTCAAATGATATGATCTGAAAAGAGAGAGGTCCAGATTTTTCAAGAACACAGAATGTGTATAGAGGAGTAACGGAGATATTTGAAAAGGCTGTTTGGAGTCAAAGCATGAAGGACTTTGATTGACAGGCTTAAGGAATGTGGATTTTGTTCAGTAGCTAGTGGTAAGCTATGGACGTTTCAAGCAATCAACCAATTATCAGGGAGCATTGCTTTAGATGACTTGAAGAAAGGAGACAGATGAATAAGAGATGAATGGAAGGAGGAATAGTATAGGGATTGAAAGTTACTAAGTATTCAGGATATCACTTTACAGAGGATGTTGAATCCTATGCTAAGGGATCTAGATTTGAACTTCAGTGAAAACAATGTTGAAATTATTCTTCCATGCCATGTTCTCTTAGACCATATTATCACCACAGAAGAGCAAGTAGTAGACATGTTTTTCTTTAATTGGATGGTGAATGACATTATGTAATTGCAAGGGCATCAGGAATAAGGTTTACTTGGTCCTGGGGTGAATGGAATCACTTTGACTAAATGCAGGCTTTTCCCCCCACAATTTTAAAAGCATCTGTTCATCTACAGACACCTACATATATAGTACCCATGTGTTTATAGTTCCTGCTACGTATCAGATGCATTTATATTACAGTTTACACCTTTTTTCTTTATTAGAAAGGACCCCATATTGATTTTCTATGGTAATAATTTAAGAACCACAAGTGCATAAAAATTCTAGCTCCCTGATGCTCAATATGCCAGGGAGGCAGTGTCTCTGTAATAGTACAGCAGTGCACCAAATCTTTGTTTAGATAAAGTCATTTACTTATTCAAGTTTATGGCGGGATTTATATTGCTATCTACAAATAGATATCAATAGTTAAAGAGATTTTATAGCTTTTTGACATTCAATATATTATGCAGGTTTAAAAGGCTCTGGAAAAATGGATGAACTATGTAAGCTGAATAACTTTCCACTTGTAAAAATGTTTCTTAAAGTAAAGAGGCCTCAGATTTAATACTTGGTCTTGCTTGTTTAACCACATGGTAAAATGCTGACAGGGTTTTCATTTGACAGAACAATCTGTGACAAAACAATGAAGTCCTCACAGGGCCAAAGTGAAATGGAAAATAATAATAATAATAATAATAATAATATCTTACTAGAAAAGATAGTAAAATAATACTTGGATTTACTATTTTGCCTAAATAAGACCTTATTTCTCCTTGGACATGCAGCATTCTTCCTTCCCCATGGTGGGCTTATTTATTTATTTCTGCATGCATTCAGTAGATCATTATCCTTGAAATAAAGGTAATTTTGAGCCAGTTGAAACTCCTGAGATATTGCAGGACCTATTCATATGTTGCTTTCCATCTACAATGGCTTATTTTACACTGTGCCTGTTTCTTTACAAGTGTAATTTCAATTTGCCAGTTAGCAGTTTAGATAAAACCCTAAAATCCTATGGCCAAGAGAGGCCTACAAGGTATGGGTGGTTTGATAAAGCCACTGTAAACACAGCCAACGTACATCTTTGATTAATACAAATAATAGAAAATTTCCTAAATAACTTTTGGTTCTGGGCTGCTTCCAAGCTAGTAATTCACAAAATATGACTTTTTTCATTGGAAAGGTTATAAAAATTTGTTTGTTGGAGGTAGGAAAGGAAATGTAATTAAAGGCTAAATTCAGTCTCACATTTCATTTTAACCAAAAGAATCTGTGTGATTTGGACATAAGTCACCTAGGCACTTCCTTTTTTTAAGGCAGTACACATTGTCAGCAAATCAAATTATCCAATAGCAGAACTACATCTGGCATGTCTAACTCTTGCAGGTAACCTTAAATAGAAGCTCTGGGGGCAGTTAACTATGTCGCAACATGGGGTTTTGCTGGTAATAGTTATCAAAAGTTCCCCTTTGTAGCATTGCTATTAAAAGAATAAAAAGGGAAGAAGTGAAATGAAAACATTAAGCTTGTGTGTGTGTGAGCGCGTGTGTGTGTTTTAATGTCCTCTTTGCATTTGGAAATGCTTAGAAAAGCACATTTAAAATAAAACAACTCTAGTTATTTTTTTTTTCACTGCATATGGTCTACATAAAATGAAGCTATAGATCATAGGAGCTTTAATGAAGGCATGTTATAGATCATGAGCATTTGGGTTACTTAAGACTCTCAATTGACTTAAGGTAACCAATCTAAAGTGAAAATGCCCAGTGAGATTATTCTCCTTGTTGTTGTTACCGATCTCCAAACAAAGCTTTAATTTGTAAGCTTGTCAAATGAGTTTGTGCAGGTCTGTTTATAATAAACATTTTTTTTTTGGCCTTTAGGAGTCTGATTCAAGACCTCAACCATGTCTCACACAAAACACACACACACACACACACACACACACACACACACACACACACACACACACTCCAGAAAGTCTAGTCTAATCAGATCTGATGTTTGCTTACTTTGTCCCTGATGAGTGGTACTTGATTTGACAGGCTACCTGCTGATGGAGGACTGGGCTGGGGTGGGTGTCACTGGTATCTCTGCTATGAAATAGGCCTGGCATCTCCATTAAAACTACAGTCTACTGGTTGTCTCTGAGGTTTGTTTGACCTCAAACCTTTAAATGAGAAACACACCAGTTCCTATAGGCAACATTTGGAGTATTTTCATTCATATGTATGACAGCCAAGAATCTGTTCCTTGGCTGGACGAAGGAGATTCCTAAAGTTTCTCTGAGAGAAGAAAAGAAATGAATATCCATCAGAGCTAAGCATGACTGTGGGTTCAGAAATGAAATATTGCAGAGAATACCCAAAGTTTGCAAATATAAATGAAATTCTTGAGCCTAAAACAGTTGGGCTACAGCCATCTTCTGAAAAGGTGACTGGGAATTTGGATTCGCTAATCCCAATAGCAAAGGAGAGGTCTTTTGAGTTTCCTTTCCACCCCCTCCCTACCCTACATATGCCTAACAAATATTGGTATTTTTTTCCTTTGTAACCAGAAAAACAAAATCAATGCTGAGCTAGAGTTTGCATAATCTTATAAAGGCATGGAGTTATATTTTGAATCACCTATAAAAGGTATACTAATATGAAAGTTTATACACTTTGTCTATTCATCCTGAAACTCAACTCTTTTGGGGGAGGTAAGATCTGAGAAATAGCTCTGTTTTCTTAACCTATTGTGGTTTCAAAAGGCCAATGCCCAGATGTCTAGGGAGAGAGCTAAGCGGTCTGCCTAATTTCAGCCTATTGGTGTGCTTTTTTTTAAAGTAATGTGAATATCTCAGTAGCAGCAACAGGTAAAATAAATTACCTCATTCATTTTTTAGGGCTATCTATGTCTTTCTTAAAGTAACCAATTAATATATATCTACACATTCTCAAACTAGGTTTAAAGAATTGCTTCATGGGATTGTTTTTGTTTTTTTCCTTATAAAACCACTGTGTTGGTCAATACAACTTTTGTTTTTGTGTGTTCCATTGTTTTAACCTTAAGCATTACATTGTGCTATGTGAACTAAAATTATAGATCTTTCTTCACCTTAGTTTTCTTCCCTCTAAGAATTCCCTTCTCTCTATTTCCTAAGTAAAAAAGACTAAAAATATGTTTGAATAAAAACTGTAGCAACAATGACCTTGACTTCAGTTTTGGCCTAACATGTCCCAAATGAACTAAGAGAGCAATATCATAGGTAAACTGAAGGTCACCCGTGTATTTTCGATAAAGGAATTTTTAGCTGAACCTAAGAAAGAATAATACAAATACATCCTATATCTATTCTTACTGTTGACATGTGAAATATTGACATTCTATAGCTCTGGGAATTCTATTCTCTGATTCCTATCTAAAAGCTTAAAATAAACATGTGGGGTTAGATTCTCCTTTTTGCTACTAAAGGGACTTGTGCATATAATTCCCATTTATACTAATGGGAGCTGTGTGTGTAAATCACAGTACATCAAGGTGAGACGGTACCCCGTGGAATTGATTTGTTGTTTTGGAAATTATAATGTATAACACGTTTCTTATCCTGTAGATCATAATAATTTTATAGAGCAATTAACTAATCCCAATTTAGTGACTATATTCAGATGAAGGTGATATCTTTTATTCATACCCAACCATCTACTTTTTGAAATGCGAAAGACATGGGATTTAACTATTTGAGGATTGATAATCCAAAGGCCTGGGCCTTCCATTATCTATATTCATCATATGGTTTAGAAACCATAAATTAAAAATTTAATATAGCTAAGAGTAAGTGATAGAAATACTTGGCCCTTCAAACACCCATTTCAGTGGAGGGAAATATAGGGTTTCAAAAGCTGTCCTTAAGGTATATGAATTGCAAATCAGTTTCAAAGACAAATCAGATTTTTCATTTAACTCTTGGTAGAACAAATGTTCTAATCATTTAATGTCTTGTATGGTCTCCCTCTGTTTCACTCTATTTTCCAGACTATAATTAACAATAATTATAAAAAAAATTTTTGCAATGCTAAATAGGATATGTATCTTATTCAATCATGATCAATTTTTTATGGCTTTTAGGTCACTATTAGGTTTAATCTGCTATCATGAAAATCTATTGTTCTAAATCATCATTAACTTCTAAAAGAAAAATTCATATTCTGCAATCTGATATTTTCAATTGAATTTAGCAAGTTTGTATGTGGATGAGTGTTGAGCTCTCTGCTGGGTTCTAGGTATATAAAGGTAAAAATTGAATAGTGCCTGCCCTCAAAGGGCTTACAACTGGAGTGTTATGAATATATGAATATGTGAATATGCATATACATAGAACCATCTCTAAATTTCCTTCATTTTTATCATTCACTCATTTAACAAATATTTAGCACAACATTTTTTTTAAACTAAAAGTATGAGAGGGTTTAAATACAAGAAAATATACTCATTATCCTCAAGACTCTTACAATCTGTGTAACATGAACACAGGGACTTTAAGCTTTCTTTTTTCTTATGAACTTAATAAACACCAACATTTCAATATATGTAAAAGAATAGAGGATTTATTAAAAAATTGTGAATTTTTGTTGACTGTATTTTAAAGTATGTAGTAACTTTAACAAGGTAGTAGCAATATCCCCCTATGTATTTGAGTCACTTTTTGAAGTACTTTTTGTTTTCTTCTATGTCCTTTACAAAGTTTCATTGATAATCTTTCCTTTCTTCTTTCTATTTTTTTGCAGCTCTAAGACTACACATTCAGTAGGCCCCCCTCAATAGAAGCCATATTTTAAAAAATAACTTATATAGTGAAGCCAAACAAAAATACAAATTTGTATGAAGTTTATTCTTAACACATTTTTTGCCAAGAGGTTGACGGTCTGATCTATCACCTCTCTTCTGAAATGTTGATGGGGGCCATAGCATTGATCAGAGTTCTGAATATAGTGGTCATTATATATACATATATACATACACACACATCAATCTCTATCTCTCTCTATATCCATATAATTTAATACAGATCCAATTTATTTCACTCTGCATCAATTCATACATTTTTCAAAGTTTCTTAATATTTTTTTTGTATTTATCATTTTACAGTGTAATGATGCTCAATTATATCTTATACTATGATTTTTTTAGCCATTCAACAAATGATGGATATCTACTTTCCAGTTCTTTGCTACAAAAAAAAAAGTGCTGCTATAAAATATAAATGTTTTTGTACATTGAATCTTTTCTCTCTGCCTTTGACCACTTTGGAGTATGTACCTAGTGATGCCATTGCTATTTTAAAGGATATGTACAGTTAAATTATGTTAAAGATATATTTTAAAAGATGTAATATATTAGATACATTATATAAAATATAACACAATCATATTAAAAATGAAGTAAACTTAATATGTAAATATGTTATAAATAAAATGTATTTCAAATCGTTTTACAGAATTATTGGACCAGGGGCAGCTAGGTGGCACAGTGGATAGAGCACTGGCCTGGGATTCAAGAGGACCTGAGTTCAAATCCAGCCTCAGACACTTAACACTTACTAGCTGTGTGACCCTGGGCAAGTCACTTAACCCCAATTGCCTCAAAAAAAAATTATTGGACCAATTCACATCTGCAGAAATATTAAATTATAGTGTCTCTTTTCCATTAGTTTCCCTGATGATTGCCTTTTCCTGTTTTGTCAATTATAGAAATGCAAATGAAAAGAGAACTGATATTTGCATTTTTCCTATTTTTAGTAATTTGGAGCATTATTACCCTTAGTTTGGATTTCTTCTTTTGAAGACTGCCTGTTTCTGTCCTTTGATCATTTATCTATGGGAAATGGCTCTCATTCTCAAAGTTTTATATCATTCCCTATATAGCACATAGCAGAGCTTTATAAAAGATATTAGCTGAAAAGATTTCTTTACTAGTTATTACTTTTCTCCTGTTTTAAATTATACTGCTTTTGGTTGTGCAAACTCTTCTTTCTGTTACAGTTTTAAAAACAAACAAACAAACCTCTTCCCTGGTTATACTTGTATAAGGTATCTATTTATTTTCCTTTGGAATTTGTCTATTTTAGGACCGTTAATATTTAGATCATGTAAGATTTGCAGGTTATTATGGCAAAAAGTGTAAGATACTGGTTTGTTTGTGGTTCCTGTCATTCTGATTTCTAGTTTTCCAAGTGATTTGTATTGAATAGGAATTCTTTCTATAACCCAGTAGTTGGTGTCAGTCAGGTTAACAAAAATTAAAATTGCTTTTCAGTCTTGTTTACTAATCTTTTTTTGCTTGTTTGTTAGTTTATTATTTAAAAAAAATAATTATCCAACTAGTTTTGAAGTGCTTTATGCAATAATATAAGATGTGGTAGTACTTCAAGCCTACTTTTTGGATTATTTCCCTTAATAGTTTAAAAAATTTTTTTTTTTTTGCTTCAAATGAATTTTGTAATTATCATACATGATTCTATCAAGTAATATCTTGGTGGCTTGATCGAAATACCATTAAATTTATAAATTTGCATAGTGTCATTTTTTTTTATATTGGCATGCCCAAACAATGTACAATTAGTAATTTCCTAATTACTTTTCTTCTTTTATTTCTGGAAGGAGTGTTTTATAATTATATTCATATAATATATGATTGTATTTAATAGGTTGTTTCTGAAAACTTTATAGTTATTTTTATGATTTTTTTCTTGTTTCCTGCTAGGTTTCATTAGTAACATACAGGAATGCTGATGGTTTTGTGATATTGTTTTATAATATCTTCTTTTACTGAAGTTGTTTAATTTTTAATAGAATTTCTAAGGGTTTCTATATAATTCCTTCTCTATTATTAGCAATAATTTTCTTTCTTCTTTATTGAAACATTCAGTTACCTGTGATTTAATTGATGTTGTTCCCTCTAACAAAACATTTTGCAACCCATTCATGCCTGCCTATTCTATGCAACTCGCATCCATGTTGTACCAAAAGTTTAGCATAAGGAATTTACCCAAAATACTAGAAGTCTTTCTAAATTTCTCCTGATATAAAGCCACAAATGCAATGACCCGTCTAATTGGTATGCTTCATTCTTCCAACACACTTAGCCCATCTTCACTTACTGTTTTGCAATTCCTTGATTATGCTTAATTTAATACCTACCAATAATCATAAAATAAATAAGCTTCTAAGGCTTCTCTCTGCTTTATAAGACAAAAGACTCATAATCATTGGTTATCTTTATGTATGAGATTTTATAGTTGTTATTTTCTAATCTAGTGTTGCTTTTGACAAATCAGTTTGGCAAGTAGGTCAGATTTTTTTTTTCTAAAACACTTTATAGTTCCTTTTAGTCCTATTGTTGCAATAACTAATTTACATTAAACTTCTGGATGAAACTATTAAAATCAATGTCAATAATATATATTTTCTATTTTCCATTTTTAATTTTCAATAAAATAGTTTGATTAAATATTTTCTTGTGTTTATTTTCTTATTATACTGCTACAGCTAGCATTTCTAGAACTATATGAAACAATATTGGTAAAAAATGAGCTGCTTGCTTTGCCACTGATCTTTTTGTAGAGACTTACAAGTTTATAAATTACACGTAATGTTAACTCATTGTTTTAAATAGAAATTATTTACAATATTGAGAAGTTCCATTTATCAAGACAGCTAGTTAGCCTAGTGCATAAATAACTGGGCCTGGAGTCAGGAATAATATCTGAGTTCAAATCCACCTTCAGAAACCTACTAGTTATATGACCCTGGGCAAGTGATTTAGCCTCTTTTTAACTGTTTCTCAACTAGACAATTGGGATCATCATAACATCACTTACATCTCAAGGATGTTATGAGAATCAAATAAGATAATATTTATAAAGCAATTAGCATAGTACCTGACATACAGCAGATGCTTAATAAATGCAGGTTTCTTTCCTTATAACCATGATTCATGGTTCATATTTATATAAATGAATATTATAGTTTTCTAAAAGGTTTTTGCTAAATCTATTGATATAATAATGTGATTTTTAATTGCTTTTGTGATGAATAGAATTATTATATTTTAGTTTCCCTAATATTGAAACAATTTCCTCTTCTTGTCATAATTCCAAACTGGTGATAATGAATAATTTTCAAAATGAATTTCTGTGGTTTTCTAATAATTTATCTAAAATTTTGAATCAGTATTCATTAGACATATTTTTCTATAAGTTTTGCTCTTTATTTCTTATTGTTTAAGGTATCAATAGAATTTTTTATAGGAGGAGTTTGGTAAGATATCTTCTTTCTGTATTTTTGCAAATTTATTGGATATTGTAATTAACTTTTTTTTGTATTTAGAACAACATAATGCTAACCTTTATTGGAAAACAAACAAAAATGGAGAAATGTACAAATATCTTGGGAAGAAACAGCTCCGTGGCGCCAAAAAAGTATTTTGATAATAAGTTAGAAAAGAAGCGATACTATTTGTTTTTTTTACCAAACATCATCAACATAGGAAAAGCAATCCACTATATACATACATACATACATATATATATATATACATATATACATACATATATATATATATAATTATATATATATAATGTGCGTGTATATCTCTATCTCTATCTCTGTCTCTATATATATTTGGTTATGAAAAGCTCCATTGAGAAAAGAGCAGCATAAAACTCTGTTAATGAGTTTTCACACAATTAGAAAAGGCCATTTTTTAAAAAACAAATTCTTTACAAAGCTAATCACATTCTAATAGAGACAGTGTCCTAAAGGCAAGTAAGTTCCTAGTCAGCCACACCCTACCCTGTGGCTGCCAATGGACACCTTAACTTTGCAATCAGAAGTCATAGAGATCAGAACATATTTGCCAACATGCTATGAGAAAGCAGGTGAGTTGAAGCAAAGTTTCTGGTTTTGGCTAGAGATTGCTGAGCTAACTCACTACGTTCAAGAAAGACAATAGAAAATATAAAACATGGCACTCGTAAAGTAGGAAAGCCACAAAGTCCAGAGCAAACTATTAGTTTTCTTTAAGAAATCAGGCACATCCCTGGGCAAGTCACTTAACCCTCATAGCCCTGAAAAAACAAAAACAAAAACAAAAACAAAAGGAGGCAGCTAGGTGGAGCAGTGGATAAAGCACTGGCCCTGGATTCAGGAGGACCTGAGTTCAAATCCAGCCTCAGACACTTGACATGTACTAGCTGTGTGACCCTGGGCAATTCACTTAACCCTCATTGCCCTGCCACAAAAACAAAAACAAAAACAAAAGAAATCAGGTAGATGCATGGTCCTTTTGTATGGGGCCTTTTCAAAAAGTACCTTTGCCTATCAGGCCAGGCACACATTAAAACACTTCTTTGTAGCATCCCTTGCAAATGTTATATAGGAAAGACTGTACCACATCAAGGCCAAAGATTGCAAAATGCAGAAAATCAGTGAAAGTCCTTTTTTGTGCCACCAGAAGGCAGAACACAGAATGAGTACAAGACACAACATCGCCATGGTTGCAATCAGTCATGTAGGCTCAAACATGTACTTTAACTGCTTCATTGGTTCCATAAGAAAGATAGTTCTCCCAAGAGATACAATATTTCCCAAGGTATAAAATGCTGCAAAAAGGACAAGTCCTTTCCAAGGCACCCACAGCAGAAAAGTACCCATCAGTGAGAAAAGGATTCCTAAGGCAAAACAAGCAGCAAAGCCTTTGATTCTCGTGCCCCAGCTTAATGATGTTGTTTCAATAACCTCAGCCACTCCACCCCTATCCTCGGTGTCCTGGCAGCTCAGCACCTTCTAAAGCTTGTGCATCCTGGGCCTCCACAGGACTCAAAACTCTGTCCAAAGCAAACTCCAGGATCCCTCCCTCACTTCCTGTTACTATTGCAATAATCTGTAATTAACTTTCTGATAGCTGTTTGATAAAATTAACTTATAAATCCATAATGGAGTGGAGTTTTTCTTTAACAGGTTATTTATGATATTTCCCTGATACTAGATTATTTAAATTCTCTATTTGTCATTCTGTTAACTAGGGCATTTCATATTTTGTGTAACAAACCATCTATTTCATTTAGTATTGGTTTTATTTATATATAGTAGAGCAAAAGTTAAAACAATTTTCTTTATTTCCTCATCCATTGTGAATTCTCCTTTTTAATTTTTTTCATTTTTGTTTTCTCCCTTTTCCATTAGATTAGTTTTAAAATCTATTTTATTAATCTTTTAAAAATAGTTCCTATCTTTATGTTTCCATGTACCAAATGATTTGTGTTTTCTTTTAATTTCTCTTTCTCCCTTATTTACAAAATTTCTATTTTCATATTCATTGTAGGTTTAATTTTTTGCTTTTCTACTTTTTAAATTTGTTTCATGCTGAATTCATTTATATCTTATTTATATCTTTTATTGATACAAATATTTAAAGATCTAATTATTCTAAATGTGGCTTTGGGTATAGTCTAAAAGTTTTATTATGTTGTATTATCTTTATTGTTTCTTTTGATGAAATTATTCATTTTTCTTTAATTTTTTTGTCTCAGTAATTATTTAGGATTATAGGATTTAGGTCTATGTCCTTGTAAAAACAATTTTCAAAAATAACTTTGTTGATTGTTATCAACAAGAATGTGTTTAACATTTTGGCTTTTTATCACTTGTTGGAAGTTTTATTTATTTTAATACCCTAACACGTCAATATGTATGAAGGTGCTAGGAAAAGCTAAGAAATATATTCCATGATTTCTGTAAGTTGTCAAAGTTCTATCATATTTAACTTTTCTAATGTTTTATTCAGTTCTTTATCTTCTTTCTCTTTTTTTAGATTTATCTGTGACAATGAGGGTTATATTGAAATTCCCAATAATTATTGATTTATTATTTGTCAATATAGTTTGACTGACTTTAATTACTTAGATGTTATACTATGGAATTCACATGGATGATATGTATATATATATGTTATATATATAATATGTTATATATAATATGTGTTTTATATATATGTGTATATATATATAATATTAATGTTGTTTTAATATTGTTGTCATCTTTAAATATAATATAGCTTTCCTGGTCATCTTTTAAAATTATGTATTTTTATACTGCTGTCTGGCCTAAGTTCATGATTACCTCATTTTAATTTTATGTAAATCTGCATGATTCAAAAGTACAGATAGTTCTTACTTTATTTAAGGAGACCATTACACAGACTTCTACCTAAAAATTTTTTTTTGCATAGAGATAATTTGCCTGCTGACTTAGAGAAGGAAGAGAGGGAGGCAGGAAGGAGGCCTTTTGGCCCTGTGGGTACTAGCACATGGTTCAACAACAGGTGGGGACCAGGAACAGAGAAGTGAGAGCAGGAGCAGGAACATGTGAGGGCCAGGGCCAGTCATGTGGCAGCACTCTGTAACTGATGTTTGTTTTACTTGTGACTATTCACTACCTAATGCCATCATTTCTCTTAAATCCATACTTCCCCATCCCTTTCCTCATGTATTCCTCTAATACTTTCAATTTATTTCTCCACTCAACACTTTGAATGTTTGCCTGTGTGTATTTGTGCATGTATATGCATTTCATTTGTTTGTTCTTTAACTGTCCTTTCCATGTTCCTCCCATTTTCTTTTCAATGCTCATACATTCTTCTGAGGGAATAGCACATTTCTCTTTCTTCCCCATCTCTTCCCTAATAAATTTCTAAACACCCCCCCATGTATATTAACTTAAGCTGAACAAAACAGAAGTTCTATTTTTCTTTCTTTTTTTTTGCTTTGAATAGAATTTTATTTTCTAAAATATATGTAAAAACAAATTTTAACATCAATTTTTTAAAACTTTGTGTTTCTCTTCCTCCCTCCATTCTCACCCCCACCCACAAGAACAAAAGCAATTCAAAATAAGTTATACATGAGTAGTCATGGGAAAACTCCCATATTAGCTAGTTGTGAGAGAAAACAGTCAAAAAAACCCCAAACTTCAGATTAAGGAATTGTCAAAGAGGAATAGAAAAAAAATTAAATGTGTTTTCATCTGTTTTCAGATACTATCAGTTCTTTCTCTGCAGATGGACTGCAATCTTCATAAGTCCTTCAGGATTATATTGGATCATTGCCTTTCTGAAAATAACCACATGCTGCCCAGCAGATCATCCCCCACTATTGCTGTTACTTTGTATACAGTATATTTCACTCTGCTTCAGTTCATGTAGGTCTTTCCAGGTTTTTTCTGATAGTATCCTGTTCATCATAACCTGTATATAGTACCTTAAGATTGACAGAGAATTTTGCAAAGTAGGTACCATACATTTTGCCATTATAATCAATCATTATAACTATTTCCCTACATCCCACTCCTTTCCCATGGCATTTACTCTATCTTCTTTTTACCTATTCCTCCTCAAAAGTGTTTTACTTCTAACTATCCTCTCCCCCACTCTGCACTCCCTTTTTTCACCCTTCCTTCCTTATCCTCCTCCCCTCATACTTTCCTGCAGTGTTAAATAGATTACTCCTCCCAATTGGGTATGAATGCTATTCCTTTCATGAGCCCACTCAGATGAGATTGCTTTCCTGACCTTTGAAGACAGTGAGCTTCTGAAAGAACAATGAACTATTTAACCTGCATTGTGATGTACAGTTGGTCATAATCTAGCCCCTTCAGACTACTTCAATGTATTACCTTTCAAAATCTGTCATATTTCCTGTGTTTGTATTTTAAATATTCTATAAAGCTTTGGTTTTCTACAAGGGAATTCCTGAAAATGAAGAACCATATTTATTGCCCTGAACTCTTATACTGAATATTTTTAGGACAAATTATCCTTTTAGTGTATTGTACTCCAAGTGGTCCTTTCTTTTATAGTAATTGATGCTTAATTTTGTGTAATCCTAACTGTGGCACAAAGATGGTCATACCCTTGATCTTGCCATCACCCACATTGTGAACTCTGGAATTCCTGTTTTTGATCACAATATTTGACTTTCCACCTCTCTCCCTCTCCACCTCCCAATACAAAAGCATGTTCTTCATTCATATTGAACTCCAATCTTTCCACCTTCAGTACTTTCTTAGGCCATTATTCTTGCACTAGCCATTTCCTCCTCTTTTCCCAATCTTAACTTTTGGGTAAGGCAGTTCTACTCTATATTTTCTTCTTTTCTCGAGTCCTCGGTCCTCTTATCATATAATCTATTATGCCCTGCCAAGATTCAAGGAGGAAAAAATTATGCAAACATTTTGACTGACTCCACTGCACATGTATGTCATACAACTTCAGCTTAATACTCACTTATTTATTACTCTTTTATGTGCCCAATTCACTCACTCTCCCACTCTTCAAAGTAGCTTTTCTAATTTTTTTCCTTCTTCCTCAGGTTTCACATGACGTCCCCTCCTCTCACTCCCAGATAAGAACCTTGCTTTATATATTACTGAAAACATTAAGGTCATTCACTGAAAACTCTTCTTCCTCATCTCATATTGCTAGATGTCTTCTGCCATTATCTTTCCCTTCACCTCTGTCTCACATGAAGGTGGCTCTTCTCTTTACCAATATATTTATCCCTCTACCTGAAAAAATGACCCCATTCCATCCTGTCTCCTCCAACAGATTGTACACTCTATCATCTCTACTTTGTCAATTATCCTCACTCCCACTCTTCTGGCTGCTTCTCTACTTATAAACATGACCATTGTTTCTCCCATCCTCAAAAATTCCTTACTTAATCCTGCTAGTCCCACTAATGATCATCACATTTCTATCCTTCCTTTTATGGCTAAATTCCTTGAGACTATCTACAATAGTTGCCCCCCCCTTTGTGTGCATCTGTCTGTCTGTCTTTGACCCTGTCTGTATCTTTGTCTCTATGTCTTTCTCTGTCTCCATGTCTGTCTGTCTGTCTCTCATTTGGCCTCCAGTCTCATCATTCAACCAAAAATGCTCTCTCAAAAGTTGCCAATTATCTCTTAATTGTCAAATTCAGTGGCCTTTTATCAGTGCTCATCCTTGTTGATTCCTGCCATCTTTAACAGTATTGATCAGTCTTTTTCCTTGACACTCTCTTCTTTCTAGGTTTTCAGGACCCTGCACTTTCCTGGTACTCCTACTACCTGCTTAACCCTTTTTAGCCTCCTTTGTTCAATCATCATTTAGGTCAGGTTTGCTAACCAGGCTGCCCCGTAAGGCTCTTTCCTAAGCTTTGTTTTCTCTTCTCCTTCTGTACTGTTTCACTTAATGATCTAATCAAATCCCATGGATTCAATTATCATCTCTATGCTGATGATTCTAAAATCTAAATATTTACCTCTAATCTCTCTCATAATCTCTAGTCTCATACGTCCGGCTATTTAGTAGACATCTCAAATTGGATCTCCTTTATAGATCTTAAACTCAACAAATCCAAAACTGAACTCATCATTGTTTACCCCCAAAACCTTCCCCTTTCAAAACTTCTTTATTACTATTGAGGTTATTACCATCTTCCAAGTCCCCAAGACTTACAACCTTCGTGTCATCTGCGATTCCTCACTGTCTCTCACCCTCCATATCCAACCTGTTGCTAAGGCCTGTCTATTTCACTATTGCAACATCTCCTAAATATGTCCCTATCTCTTTTGTGATAATGCCACCCATCTGATACAGGCATTTATCTTTTCAAATCTGGATTACTGCAACAGCTTCATGGAGATCTTTCTGCTTCAAATCTCTCCCCATTCCAAAGTATTCTCCATTCAGATGCTAAAGTTATTGTGAGTTAAGGACAGTGTCTGCCTTTGTCTTGCTCTATATTCCCAGAGTTTAGAACAGTATAGGTGCTGAATAAGAGATTACTGACTGACTGGCTGTTTTGAGTAGCACCATTACATAGGTGCTTTCTAATTGGAGTCTAGCATTTCACAGTATTATCTTGATGCCTATATTTACTAGCTATGGGATCATGGGCAAGTCATTTAAACAATCTGAGCCTCTGTTTCTTCATCTATAAAATTAGGATAATGATATTTGCATTGTCTATCCCATTAAGCTTCTTGGGGGAAAGTGCTTTATGTAAACCTTAACGTTCTCTATAAACACATGTGAATTACTATTATTGTTACAGAAATGGTGACAGAAGGCAGGGGCTAAGAATCAAATATGGTGAGTAAAGGCCATAGAGATATTGATTACTACTTAGAGCATAGAATGCGACTTTAGGCAGTTTTTTCAGGCTAAGACAAAACTGGAGGGGGTGGGGGGAGAAGCAATAGAAAGTAAGAGAGAGAAAGCACTATAGAAAAGGGAAGGGTGATGATTAATTGATAGGCAGGATCTCAGAGGAGTTAGAAAGAGATATCATCCAGGACACCAGCAGATACTTTACTCTTGAAAGGTAAAGGATCACCTTCTTCTCTCATCACCTTTATCTCTATATTTATTTTTTGAACTTTAACTGTAATTCTTATGCAAATCACCATCTTCTCCTTCAACTCCTTCACCTCCCCACCGCCATCTCCACTGCAACAAATCCTCCAGAGCCTTTATCCTTGGCAGTGGCTCCTTCTGGGATAGATATTTAAAAACACGATTGATTAGACTATTTGTTTTATCTAAGAATAAAACAGCAAGCTAAAGGCTTAGTATTGGATTTTCACTTTTCTTAGAGATCAGGATGGAGTAATAGCTTTCAGTTGTCTGGACTGACATCTCATTTCCAATCCAGCTGCCCTTATTTTGGACTTCTTCAATTTCTCTGCTATGACTTATTTTGGATTTCTTTGGTTTCTCCACCATGTCCCCAGCAAACTCATAATTGGAAAATATCATCGTCTTGCAAGACCCAATTAGCCTTGTTATTCACACTTCATCAATACCCTCTTATAGGAGTTTGGAAGCATAAATGCCTCCATTTAAGGAGTTATATCTCCTCCTTTCCCATGGAGCTGTACTAATTTTGAACCCCTGGTTTCTCTCCCACATCATGCTTACCTCCCTGACTCCTTTTCAGCTTTCTTTTTTATATTGTCTTTCTTCTTTTGACTGCAAGCTCCTGAAGGCAGGGACTGTCTTTCTTTCTCATATGTTAACTTTAGTTCTGAATACAAATGATTTGCACATAGTGGGTCCTGTTTAAATAAGTGTTACTGAATATATACGAGAAAGATGCAGGTCTCCCCAGATCCTATTGAATGCACCTAGAGTGCCCCAACTAAGAAGTGGCAAACAGTGTGATGTCCAACCAAATTCTACCCCAAACTTCCTGCAAATGTTCCTTTTCTCCATATTTCTGAACATTGAATCCCCATTTCCATCCCTGACAGAAGGAATCCACAATCCTTTCTCTACTTTGATCCTTAGACCCACCTTCCCCTTTTCAATAATTGTGGATTGTTACTATGGTATAGATACTTTGATGCTTTCTAAGAATAACCCTATAACTTCACTCTTAGGAATTCTCAGCTTTTCTATCCTCCCTGAAATCAAATTGTAAAGACCTGTGTGTTTTCTTCCCAAATTACAATGTGAGCTCCTTAAGAGGAGAGACTGTTTCTTTCTCTTATTTGTATCTTAAGCACTTAATACTTTTCACTCATTCATTTACATTTCGTTTCCTTAACAAAAATGATAATGACGGATTTGAGACACATTATACATATGGAACTGGCACAGTTCTTATTAGATTATTTTCGGGCCAGTAACACAAATTCATAATAACAGCACTTTACATAGATTGTCTCACTGGAGTTCCAGAATAACCATGTCAGGTAGGTGCTATTACCTGTGCCCCCCTGACCTTTTTGTTTTGTTTTGTTTGCAGATAAGAAACCTGAGACTGAAGGAGTAAATAATTTAAGTAACTTATCCAGGTCACATAGCTAATCTCTATCAGATAAATTATTTGAACTTTTAACTTTCCTAACTCCAAATCTAGCACTCTAGCCACTTAATTGTGCTCCCAGACTTCTCTGTCATGCCTGCCAAACCTCTGTATCACTTTAAGCCTTAGAAATTCTCTCTGCATCTTTAATTGAATGTTCCTTTCCAGAACCTTTATTTAAAGACATCTCTTCATTTCTCACTAGGCTGTACTTCATAATTTTCCATCTTCCCTCCTTAGCCTTCCTTTCAGTTTCCTTTTATGTGCTGTTTCCCCCATTAAAATGTGAGCTACATGAGAGCAGAGAATGCTTTATTTCTTTGCTTATATTTGTATTCCCACAGTGCCTGCACATTAACACTTAACCAAAACATTTAACAAATGCTTGTTGACTGACTGACTTACCTCAGTATGGGTGGGCCTAGACAATAACATTAAAATGACAATGTTACCTGAATTTTTATATATATATATATATATATATATATATATATATATATATATATATATATATATAATACTTATTCAGTTATATACCACTCAAACTTCCAAAGAATTATTTTCTGGAGCTAGAAAAAATTAATAACAAAATGCATCTGGGAAAACAAAAGGTCAAGAATATCAAGGGAATCAATTACTCAAATCAATTACTTAGGCCTAACCTCACCAGATCTCAAATTGTATTATAAAGAAGTAATTATCAAAACAATCTGGTACTAGGTAACAAATAGAGTGGTGGATCAGTGGAAAATATTAGGTACATAAGACATCATAATAAATGACCATAGTAATCTAATGTTTGATAAGCCCAAAGATCCAAGCTTTGGGGATAAAAACTCATTATTTGACAAAATTGCTCAGAAAACTGAAAAACAGTAGGGCAGAAACTAGGTATAGATGAACATCTCATACCACATACCAAGAAAATGTCCTAATGGATAAATGATTTAGACATAAATGATGACAACATAAGTAAATTAGGAGAGGATATAATAGTTTACCTATCAAATCTATGGATAAGGGAAGAATTTAGGACCAAGCAAGATATAGAAAGCATTATAAAATTAAAGCAGATCATTTTGATCATATAAAATTTAAAAATTTTTGTGCTTTTCAAATATATAGAGAATTGAGTAAAACTTATAAGAATACAAGTCATTTCGGGGGCAGCTAGATGGCGCAGTGGTTAAAGCACTGGCCCTGGATTCAGGAGTACCTGAGTTCAAATCTGGCCTCAGACACTTGACACTTACTAGCTGTGTGACCCTGGGTAAGTCACTTAACCCCCATTGCCTGCAAAAAAAAAAAAAGAATACAAGTCATTTCCCAATTAAGAAACAGCAATAATTTCTTGATATAAAACATATTAAGACTCCCTTTGCTGTCATTCTGAATTATTTCCTTCTCCTTTCAGTTTTCTTCTGGAGAAACCTCCCTCTCTACCTCTTTAGTGTAGGCTATGCATTCATTTCACAATGTCCGCAATGAAATGTTTGTCTACATTTTCATTTCCCCTCTTGGATTATATTTGGTATTTTCAAACATTAGAAAACAATAGTCTTCTAAAGGTTCTTTCTGCATCATAAAGGTAAGGTGGTTGGTTTAAAATAGACAACCTTGTATGAATTCAGTAGATATACTGGGGGTAATAAGTTTCCCTAGATCGACCACCATAAATAACAGTTATGAAAATCTACACATTTTATTCATAGGACCTTTCCTCTTCCTTCCAAGAGAATTTCCCACTGGTCAGGAATTCTTGTGACATTTCCTCTTAGCAAACTCCCCCTTTTCAACAAAAATAGCCCTTTAATGAAGAAGACATCTGAAATGAGTCTCTTTAGAGTTCCTTAACTACAATAAAGGGACAAAATCAAGACAATCTACTTTTTCAAGGACAACCGGAAAACTACTTCTGAGTGAGCTTTCTCTGGAATGTGACTGCTTTCTGACTTTCAGGAATGTTACAATAACTATTTGATATCAGCTCTGAGCATAAAAGGCTTGAGGAGCCTTAGCAATAATCTCAGTGAAAATTAGTTCAGTGCTAACATTGCAAGGTTGTGGTCCCAGGAAATAATGAGTAGTTGTTCTCTTCTGAGGCCTGAACAAGAGGAAGCAGGTTTATTCTGCAAAAGGAAGAATTTGAGTAAGAAAGAGAGAAGTTGCTGATAGTGAAAGAATAATTAAGCATTGGACTGAGATAGAGTATACCTAAACTGAAAGTTCTCCAAGGCATGCTAAGGTTTCAGTCCTCTGGGTGTTTTTGAAGGTGATCTTCCCCCAAATCAGAAGAATGGACATGTTTACCCAGTGTGATTTAAAAAGAAGGATCCAAGAACCATCTGAAATCATGACCCATTCTTTTTTTTTTTTTTTTTTTGGTAAGGCAATTGGGGTTAAGTGACTTGCCCAGAGTCACACAGCTAGTAAGTGTTAAGTGTCTGAGGCCGGATTTGAACTCAGGTACTCCTGACTCCAGGGCCGGTGCTCTATCTACTGTGCCACTTAGCTGCCCCATGACCCTTTCTTAAAAGACCTGAGTTCTCATTGCTTTGAAGATCTCTTTAAAAACAAAACAGAACAAAAAAACAGCCTATTCAGTGCTGCATTACCCATATATGGGCCAGGATTCATTTGATGGATGATGTCTTACTCCCCTCTCTTACTAATTCAGTTCAGTGATGGAGAGAGTAGTTTTCTTGCTCTGGAAGAGACTTGACATTCTGAAGTGATGCTAAGAGAAAGAATGGACATTTTTAAACCAGGATATCACAGAAGAGAAAGAGGAACGGGTGGTTGGCTACAGAGGTAGCTTTGGCAGCAGCTGAGGTACAATGGACAAAACGGATGGAGGATCTTTGGGAAAGAGGAGCACTGAGGCCTTAATCCAAGGAGACAGAACTAACACTGGGGAATAAAGCAAAGGGAAGGGAATAAGTATTCATTCATTGCATACTATGTGCCAGGCATGACAATAAATGCTTTACAAATATTATCTCATAGGATTCACACAACAACCCAGGGAGGTAGGTACTATTATTATTCCCATTTAACTGAAATAAACAGAGATTAAATGATTTGCTTAGGGTCACACAGATAGTTGGTATCTGAGGCCAGATCTGAATTCAGGTTGGAATGTTTGATAGTTGGTGAACTTTCCTCTCATTAAGAATTGAATAATCCAATTGTTTCTGTTCTTTAAAGTTATTTACTATTTTAAGAAGTTCTTTTAAAAAGCAATTTGCTTTTGTCTGACCCATTTTAATTCATTATGGTTGTTGCCTGTTCCTGATTGTGAACAGGAGCTATAGAACAGATGAATAGTCTTTGCTTTTAGTATTTGAGCCTGCTCCAAAAATGCCAGACTTCTTCCTCTCTGTGGATGAACTTAAATCAAGAGAAAATGTTAAGATTTTGATTTGTTTTGGTTTAAGTTCCCAATATGCTGAACAAAGGTGGATATGAAGTTTTCCTTCTTCTCCTTATGTGAAAATGTGTTTTTTCCCATCTAGGATAGGATGGGCATTTTTATTACCTGACTTCTCTCACTCATCCTTCCCTTTCTTTCTATGCTACTTGCATAGAGAAATCAGTATCCAAGGGTGGAATCAAAGGCATGACTAGGGAGTAGAAACTCTTCAGTGGAAAACGAAATATATGGTTGGTCCTACATAGTGATGCTTATCTCCTCAAAATGGGGGGCCTGAGGAGGGAATACCTCCTTGAATAGAATAGTACCTGGCAAGAAGGGGAACTAATATAGGGGAAAATAACAAAAGCAAAACAAAACTATTGGAAAGTGAGAACTAGACTTGGGATGGTTTTAAATGGTGGGTTGAGGCTTTTGTAGTTTATCATAGAAACAATGTTTCTTTGTTTTGTTTTTAATAAGTGTGTTTTACATCTAAGCTTTAGGAATATCAATTTGGCTGATGTGTAACCAGTGAAATTCTTCTCATTGAATCCTTCATTTAATCCTAGATGGGACTTTTGAGACAACAGGTTTAGACCAACCATCCATCATGCAGATGAAAAAATTGAAGCCAAGGAAGTCTAAATGGCTTACCCAAGGTTATATAGGCACTACAGTTCTAAATCTGAAGAAGCCCTCTCCTTTGCTCTGTCTCCTATTTTTTTTTTTTACCACCAATGGATTGGATACTTTGGAAGTTCTTTGTGCATGTACATGAAGTACATAATTATCAATTATAGGAAGAATGAAATATTTGGATAACACCTCTATTGTCCGCTTGTCTGCTTAATTTCTGATTATAATACCCATTTTTTGTCACCTGATAATTTATCATTTTAATGTAGTGATTTCCCTACATTTCATTGTTAAGAAATGTATTTCACAATGACAATACAAATACACATTAGTATTACTTTAGATTATTATGTTTTCAACAGGATTTCACAAGCAATTTGCATAGAACATTTGAGCCAGAATATTTCCTTCTAGATGAAGGTCTCTGCTCCTGTATTAGAGTATTTTTGGTCTTGCAAACAAAGTCGTAGATGGAAAGGAGAGGATCATTTGATCCTCTGTGTCCTGGAACACAGACTTGTTCTTTTTCTTCCTTCAGTGAGGAAAGTATGCTTCCCACCCTTTCCAGATCTGAATCTAACCTGGCACAGCTGGGAGATCTTTCAACATATCAAGAGTCACAGTTGGAAGGATGGAACATTCTTTCCCTTGCTCCCCTCATGTTCTCCTGTTCACTCCTGGGTAAGCAAATCTGAAGAAAATTTGTAAAAAAAAAAAAAAAAAAAAAAAAACACAAAAAGAAAAGGTAGAGCATGGTAGTTATCTCAATGAGCACCAGCTTGTGCTGACTCACTTTGGAAGAAGCAGCAGTCTTCTAATGCAAAGGGCAGTTATTTATTCATTTATTGAGGGTATGTATGTGAGTGAGTGTGTGTGCATTTTTGTGTGTGCATGTGGCTTTTCCTTCCAGATTCATAACCCACACCATCAGCAGGATGGGTGGATTCCAAAAAATGAAAAACATAAATTGGATGCACATGGACAAACCAACTCCTATCCAAGACCTCACAGCACTCCCCAACCCATTCTCCAAGACCACACCCTCATGGTTTATATAGCACCTTGCTTCCAAGGATCTCAAAGGGCCATTTGCACACAAGTAAGTAAGGTGAAGAGAAATAAGTGTTTGGATCCCTTTTATGCCAGTAAAAGGAGCTGGACCCCATGGAACATAAGGCCACACAAGTAGCTAGTGGTTAAACTGGGAATCATATTTCATCTTAAAATTTCCTCTCCTTTTCCCTCAATGTGAGCATTCACAGATTTTCTTTCTTGATTGAGTTTTTTCTTTAGGATGCCACAGGACAAGAGCTTTCCCTAGGGAAAAAAAGGTTTGTTTTTGGCAAATCCTTCTGCTTTATTCCTACTTCTCTCATAGTTCTTCTCCTCCTTCAATACTCCCTGACTCTCCTAATAGTATTAGATCAAGATGGTCTAATCAATATATTTATGCTGAGGTGTTGGCAATTTTATATGTGATCCTTTCCAGGAGAATCTGAATTATTTTTATACCAAAAGGATTAAGTTCCTAAAGGTAAAAAAAAAATCTCATTTGGTGGGGAGGGATTGGGAGATGGAGGGTAATTTGAAGTGTGCCTCAAATTTTGCCATAGATGACCGCTGATGCCCATTTTCTCTGCCTAAGCATTAATTACTTGTATAACTTGTATAAAGGAAGTTGAAAATATAAGGAAAAGTCAATATTCCAAAACCTGTTTGGTATAAGCATATGGTGATAACTACTATCAATCAAGAAGATCCAATACAATTTAACAAACATTTACTTCATACTTATTGAGTGTCAAATCGTGTGCTAAGCACTGAGGATTTATTATTGTTGTTGAGTCATTTAACTCATGTCTGACTCTTTGACCCATTTAGGGTGTTCTTGGAAAAGATAATCGGAATGGTTGGTCATTTCCTTCTTCAGCTCATTATACAGATGAGGAAACTGAGGCAAATAGGTTAAGTGACTTGCCCAGAGTCATACACTTAATAAGTATCTGAGGCAAGTTTTAAATTCAGGAAGATGAGTCTTCTTGATTCCATTGGGGGATACAAAGATAAATATTGCATGCTCCAGGATCTCCTCTAGATTTTTCCCTTTATCTAATTTCTCCCAGTTTCTAACTTTTACTGGTAGGCCCTAAGGTAAATTAATGCCTCAATAAAAATCATAAGGAAAAGAAAAGAAAGAGAAAGATAGAAAGGAAGGAAGGAAGCTTTTGACCTAAAGGTTGAGACAGTGTGCCACAGTAGAAAAAAAAATTGGCTCTACAGTCAAAGGCTATGAGTTCAAATCCTGCCTTTATCACTTATTACCTGTGTGACCTTTGGCAAGTCACTTATCTTTCCTGGGCCTAACTTTTCTCATCTGAAAAATGATAGATATTGAATGAGATGTGAATGAGACGAAGTCCAAGCTTCCTTCTACCTCTATATTCTGACCAGGTGTGTGCTAGATTCAGCTCTGACTCTAGAGAGGCATCGTTAAATTTTCAGTGTGAGCATTTATACCTCAGAAATCAAAATTCACAACAATTTTACACAAATTTACCAGCACAACCCTGTTCTGCTCTATAGCCATTGCTTGAGCTTAAAGAACTTCAGTAGAGGACTCAGGTCATCCTCAGACTACAGGCCTAGTGACTAGAAACTAATAATAACAATCAGTATATGTATAGTGTTTTAAGCTTTGCAATGTGCTTTCCTTCCACTAACTCATTTGAGCCCCACAATACCTCTTTCCATGACACTATGGCTCTGCTGCTGCTTTCTACCAATTAACCAAATTTTTCACTTAGATTGCTGAGTCACAATTAGGCAGACTTCTTCTTAGTGTTCTTACCTGTACCATGTGATATCTTTCCTTGGATTCCTTATTCCCACTATTGTGACTATCTCCCTAGATTTTAGACCTAAAGCTTCTTTAAAAAAAAAAACAACAGAATATATTTTCTCTCCTGCTAGGGGTGAAGATATCGAATAGGAAAAGATCTTACTCAGGCAAGGGGAAGTGTGCAGAAGTAAATGATCCAGGTAAAGCATGGTTGTCTTGAACCAGATGATTAGTTCTAAGTAAGGACATAATTCTGATATCAGAGGCCAGAGTTGGGTTCAAGAATCCCTTATGTTCAACCTTGATAATTTACTTCCATACCCTTCCCCTACACTAAGCCAAATCTTTGCCTATCCCTTATCTTCACCCATAGATTTGCCTCATCTTTCTTATTCATTTATGATTTTTTTTTCTTGCACTGGAAAATTTCACCCACACCCTGCTATGATGCAATAACATTTATTGAGAACCCACTTGCAACAGAGCATGACACAGTAAAACCTGAATTAGCTACAATCTAGAGCCAGTTTTCTCTGTCCCTTTATGCCTGGATTAGCACCAATTTCTCTTTCTATTGGAAACCTTTAAAACCCGACTCAGGTAATCATTTCCTCAGTAAAGGCTTTAGAATTCTCATCCTCCTTACCCTCTCATTTCCTATGCACTTCAAACCAAAAACCTTTTTCTTGGGAAGAGAAGGAGGGGAAGGAAGTAAACATTTATATAGCGCCTACTATGTTCCTGGCACTGTTAGGCGTTTTTTTTTTTTTTTTTTTTTTACAAATATTATCTCCTTCTTACAACACCCTGTGAGATACGTGCTGTTAGTACTCCTTTTACAGTCAAGGAAACTAAGGTAAAAAAGAAGCTAGATGATTTGTCAAGGGTTACGCAGTAAGCATCTGAGGCTGGATTTGAACTTGTGTTTCTGACTACAGCCCAAAAGAACTTTACCCACACTAATTCTTTCCATTTATTATATTCACCATTGTAAATGTCTTCCTCACCCTCACTCTCATCTAGTAGCCAGAGATCAAGGTCTGTTTTGCACCTATTTTTGTATCTTCACAGATTATTGCCTCATATACATCATTTTACAGTCATCATCTTAGGGGAGAAAGGGTATATGTCCACGAGTAAGATTTAAGTTTGCTTGTAGAAGAACAGATAAATGACTCCTTGAGGGACTGCTTCCATTTTGTCTTTGCATCCCAAGTATCCAGAACAGTACCTGAACAGAGTAAGCGCTTAATAAACTCCCCTTGAATTGGACTGAACAAGGGTTAAGAATGCAGAGCGATTTGTGCATGTTAGGGGGTTAGGGTGGGGAAAAATAATTAGGATTAATCAGGGTAAATACATGTTTGTGTCCTAGTATTCCTTTTGTGGAAAGATATACTCTCTACCACCCATGCCCGTGAGAGTGAGCTTTCTAAAATGATATCTATAAGAACCTTTCATGGTCAAAAATAATCAGGATATTTCTCCATCCTTTTGTAAAATGCTGTCTTAGGGCTGCATGTTAGCCATTTTCTTCTGTCTGCTAATTCCACAGATTTACTGCTCACCACCCACTCAAATGCTGGTATGCATGCCACATGTGCACGCATTTTTTTATGAGTTGAGGCTGAGTAATAAGTGGGGTTTTTGCCATGGAATGGAAACAAGGATATCAACTTTCCTGTAAATATCATTTATCTCCCTCTACCTGTGGATGGGAGGAAGAATGAAAGCTTTCTTTTTCCCATACAGACACCTTGATTTCCTATCAACATGAGGACTATGTTAGCATGCTATAGACTGGCCTTCACTTACTGGGAAAGTGGATTCTCTTTACTGGCACAGGCCAATTTAGAGGAAGGACCTAAGATCTCTTCCCGTTGTTCAGAGACAAGCTTGTACTTTTTCATTCAAATAGCTTCCTTGGGAAGACAAAAGTGACAGTCTAACCAGAACATTTCCCTTTTAGTATACAAAGGAAAACAAAAATGAAAGGTTTTTTGTTTTTTTAAATTCATTTTAAGGTTGCAAAATAGGTTTGATCCATTGCTCCAAAGCTAATTCAGAAAGATTTCAGATTGTCAACCTCCAACCCCCACCCTGTTTAGAGAAAGAGTTAATGAATCCATGTGAGTATGAGGACAGTTGAAGGATTTTATTTGTTTTAAATACCAAGAGAGTTGTGTATTCTTTGTAAGCAGTAAAAACTGTTTTCTGAGGATGTACAATGTATGAAACTTTTGCACATCTCTGCTAACTCAGCAAACCTTTGTTCTAAATGTTCTGTGGCCATTATTGCCTTTGATTATAGATTACACCACCATTTGATTTATTTTTTTTTCTCATGGGCAACATATTTCTTTCATTGAGCAATATTCAGAAACTTGGAAATCTAACCTGTGTTTTAGTCTCAGGAAAGGAACATTCATATGGTAAATCCTCCCCAGTTGGACTTGGGATTCATTCAACTCTTGTATGGTTGATAACAGGCCAGGTTTAATTATTCAATCACCCTCAACTCAAAGAGGATAGGAGAATACTCCTGCAGTTTCCAAAGCTTGTTTTTAATACAGTGCCAGTTTTCTGGAAGCAAAAGAAGAAAATAGGGAAATGTTAATATTTTACAATGAAGTAATAATCTCCAAATGCAAGTCGAGGGGATTTACAATATATATTTATTGTGTAAATTAGAGATCGGGTAGGTCTGAAATTTAATTCCACCTCTTTGTCCATCTCTGCCAGCTCGCAGAATATAATATTTTGCTATTTGTTATTCAACACAAAGTTGGAAGTAGGCACCTGACCTGGATGTTTTATTATTTTTATGATGATGATTATTATAAATGGAAAAAAAATACCTACCTCCATGTTCTTTGGGGGCTTTCCCTCAAAGAAAAATTATCGTTCCTTTAAAGAGAGTTTCCAGGGAAGTATTATTTTTCACATGTTCTGAATTGCTTGTCCAGTCATAGTCTCATTTTACTGCACATTACTCATATCCCCTTGCTGAAGGAAAATCCCCATCACAAAGGCATTGTCATTCATACTTATACCTATATGTGTGTGTGTGTGTGTGTGCGTGTGCATGCATAATTGTGTTTCTTCCCATGAAGTCCCAATGCCAATGTCACTGGTTCTTGAATTGACTGATCAACATGATATAAGCATGTGTTCATTCATTTCATGATAAATATGTATGTATTGAAAAGCATTTGAACCATTTTCCCATCAACCTATCTATTATATATAGGTCTAGTGGGGGGGAGAGGGAGGGGGGGGGAGACAGAGAGAGAGAGAGAGAGAGAGAACAAACGTCTATTAAGCACATAAAATATAAGTACCGCTGACTTTTAAAGTCTGTCATAACCTGGTTACTTTCTCCTTTTCCAGTCTTCTTACATGTTACTCCCTTTCCTCCCTATATCACCCCCTCATCCCCATATATCTTCTGCAATCTAGTGACACTGGCCTCCCTTCTGTTCCTCTCATGGGATACTCCATTTCCTGACTGTATTTTAAATGACCGTCCTTCATTCCTGCAACTCTTTCCCACCTCACTTTCCGGGCTTCTTTCAGGTTTCAGTGAAATGCCCACCTTCTACAAAAAGCCTTTCCCAGTCTTTAATCTTACTGCCCTCCCTTTGAGATAATCTTTCATTTATCCTACCTACATCTTCTTTGTATACAGTAGTTTTCATGTTCTCTCCTTCATTAGACTGAGCTCCTTGAGAAAAGACTGTTGATTTTTAGACTTTCTCTGTATCCTTAAAATTTTGCACAGTGCCTGGCACATAGTAGTTGCTCAATAACTGTTGTTTGACTTACCGCTTTAATGACTTACCTATAGTCCAACGACTACTGTGTGTCACAAGTAGGCTCTGATCCCAGATCTTTCAAATACTAAGCCTATTATTATATCAATAAGCTATGCTTTCTCTTCATTTTATCATCAGTTTGTATAGGAACAAACATAGGGATGAGTCTATATACTCTTTTCTCCTTTGAGCATTAGATGAAGAGTAGCGCAGGCTGGGGATTTGTGTATTTTTTGTGGACAACCATACTCCTAAAAAATAAATTGAGGCCTGCATGAAGTTTAAATAATTTAACCACTGGATTTACTGTCCCTCTCATTTAGCCTTGGGTAGCACAGTTTGTTTGACTGGTATTATTTTCCATGTTACTTAAGATGTTCTGAATTATGTGCTCACCTCACACACCAGAGTGAAGATAAACAGAATATTTTGTAGTGAAACAAATTCTAAGTGACCTTGTACCAATTTCAAACCAAAGGTTGCACTGTTCATGCTTGTCCATGAGTTCTTTCCATGAGTGGGTACAGGCTTACAACATCCTCACATACACTGAAGCGAAAGGTTACTGCTTGCCAATAACTTTGTTGCTGTTGTTTTTTTCTTGGAACTTATCAGGCTAATTTCTCAGTTTCCCTTAAATGAACTAATTTTAATACTCACAGAATCATCTTGAATCCCTTTTCATTACTCACACGTAGATGATCATGTGAAAAGTCTTAGAACTATTTGGCAAATCTCCTTTTCATGACTTCATACAAGATAGAAGAGGAACAATTATTGTGGTATTTCTCATTTAGGAAATAAATATTTCTCATTTGATTTTGGGGTTGGGAGAAGCATGAAGTCTGTCTCTGTTGATTTTTCGTGAGGTTTGTTTTTTGGAGGAAGCCCAACTTTTAGATACAGATAAAGACAAAGGACAGGAAAAAGTTTATCAGAGGACAACGGATTTTTCTGGGCCTTTATAGCCTTAGTTTGAAGAACCATAGATATAGGCAGGAAGAGAGCCACACCAGTTTTAGGGTTAGAAATAATACAATAGCCAGACCTTGTGGGGTAGGGGTGCTCCCACAACATCTCTAGGAGTAAAGGTATTTAGGAGTTGAATATTTTATGTGAAAACATGAACTTGCAATGAAAATTGCTTCTGAATTTATTATGTGTATACATAGTTGTTACTATGATGCTGGGTTAAATTTTGGGAGACTCCCTTGGCTCCTTAGACCTTGTGTGGTCTGTTAGGATAGTACATAACTGTGAACAGTGTATAAAGTAAAAGAAAAGTGAAATAAATGAATTGTTTTGTAAACTAAATCCATATACAGAGGTACAAATTGTATGAGAAGTTTTTTTTTTAATTTGTTTTTAAATGGTCAGCTAATAAAAGGAAAACTTAAATAGTGATCGATCAACAAGGACTTACTATAATTAAGCTAGGCATTGAAAACAGAAGGCAAAATTTAAGCCTTTTGTTGTTTAGGATCTTTTACTTTATTGAGGGAAAATATCTGCATAAAAGTATATATAGAATTAAAATTTTGGTAGAGAGAGCAATTGGATCAGGGATGGCACAGTCAGAAAAGCCTTCATGTAGAATCCCAAGATGCTTTCTAAAGGAAGTCAGAGATTCTAAGATTTATGAGGCAAAATGATGCACTCTTTGGAGTACTGAGAAAGAGGAGAATGAAAGAGAAAGGCTGAATGTAGGGAAAGTACTTTAGAGGACATAGCAGTGGTTGCCACATTGTAGTCAGGAAGCTGAATTCAAGTTTAACTTCTGGCAAACTAGCCATGTAACTATCTGGAAGCCTTTGAAGTTCAGCAATTCTACAGGCCTATGTGTAAGTTAAAGAGTGACTAACATACATTAATGGAAGAAGTTTCCACATCGAAAATTTTCTAGAGCAGTGAAATCATAGATATCATAGATGTTGACCATTATTAATGAAGAAAGGCACTCTGTCTCGCTCTCTTGTCTGATAGATACAGATATATGCATGTATGTATGTACGTATATAGTTGTGTATGCATGTATATATATGTGTGTGTATATGTTTGTGTATATGTATATATGCATATATTATGTATACCACATACATATTTATGCACAGACAAATGTGTAGGTATATAAATTCTTATGATGATATATATGGATGAAATATATGTGCATATGTATATATGGAAAGTCTCTATACATACAATTGTTTAGATATATATCTATATATACATATGTGGAAATAAATGTAGATGGTGCCCATTATTTACATATATATTCACTTATTCCTGGATATGACATAGTTATGCAAATGTACTTACATATATGTATATATAATATGTTGAGTGTATATATGTGCTTCTGTATGTAGAGAGAAACCTTTCTTCACATTCTTATGTATTTATAGTTTATCTTTCTTCACATGTTATATACATATACATGGAATATACCTACCAGACAATTATGTACATCTATGTACCCATGGGGGTGCACGTGTGTGTATGTATATGTGTGTGTGCATGTATGTATATGTGTACATATGTATCTGTGTGTGTATTGTATAGAAGAAGACAGAAAGAGTTAGACTTTTCGTTCAAAGTAAAAGACTATATACAGACATTGTCCTCCTGGTTCATTCATCTGTAAGGTTTCTTC
This sequence comes from Dromiciops gliroides, assembly GCF_019393635.1. Taxonomy (NCBI): domain Eukaryota; kingdom Metazoa; phylum Chordata; class Mammalia; order Microbiotheria; family Microbiotheriidae; genus Dromiciops; species Dromiciops gliroides. The sequence continues at coordinate 364,709,549 of NC_057863.1, read as the reverse complement.
CAACATTCATACCCATCCTATATCTGGGCCTCATTCATGAAAGCTCTGCTGCTTAACTCTAAGAAATCAGGTTCCTGTCATTTCCCATCGAGCAGACCGGGGTGGATTTGGGTGCCTTGCCCTCATTTACAATTTGAACAAAAGAAACTGAAGCCAAGACAGCAGCTGGCACCATAAAAACAGTCAAAGCTCTAGCTGGCATCTCCAGTTGACACCGACTAGCCAAATATCCACAGGGATAGGTGCCAATATAGATTTCTGTGACAAAACAACAAAATAGATTTTTGTCAATAAACATTGATTTGACAAGAAGTCAGACAAATCCATCCATACCAAATGACATGCACATCTACAGAGTTCCAAATCAATAAGCACATTATAGACAAATTGAAAAACTGCCTAAGCTGGATCCAACATGGCACGTGCCTCTCCAAGGTCCTCATCTTCCAAACCTATCTCTGTGTTAGTTATTGAGATTGCTCTCTGACTCTTTCTGCTAATGCCATAAATAGGTAGTCGCAGAGGTAGCCAGTGGGATTTGGCTGTTAGATGTACATCCCTACTTTCTACAGAACTAGTGAGAATTTAAGGGAAATTTTTCAACACAGTTCATTTCTTTCATTTAATCAGAGCTCTTCTTACCATGGTGCTAAAACTGGGTGTATTGGTGTATTGGAATAAGCTCTGTATTTCATTAGAAAGCCTGTGTTCAAATCCTATCAGCCACTCTCCAGCTATATGATGTTGGGCAAGGGAGGCCATCTTCCTGGGCCTCAGTTTCCTAGACAGTAAAATAAGGAGCTGAGAGTGGATGGTCTTTGAGGCCTCTGTTTTCTCTAGATCTGTGAACTATGAAGTCCTGATATGATAGAAAATGAATGGAGTTTGGAGTCAGAAAACCTGGTTTTTTATCTTGGTTCTTTTGCTCATTACCTATTTGAGTTTAGGTAGATTAGGCCTCCATTTCCCCGACTTAATGTTAAATAAGGGGGTGACAATCGATAATCTACAAGTTTCTTTCTCAGTGTCATCTCTGGCCTTTGGTTTCCTCGCCTGGCAAATACAGATGATTCTTGCCTCGGAAGGCTGCTTTTAGGAGCAAATGAGAAAATCGACATGATAAGCCTCACTGGGTAGTGGAAAGCAGATTGCCCTTGGTGTCAGAAGACTTGGGTCCTGCCATTTACTGACTATGTAACAGTGTAACAGTGGGCAAATCTCAACATCTCTTAGCCTCAGTTCCCTCAGTTGTGAAACTAAAATAGGGACATAGGATTATAGAGTAAGAGCTGGAAGCAACCTCAGAGGTCATTAGGTCCAACCCCGTCATTTTATAAAGCAGAAAACAGAGGTCCAGGAAGAATGTCATTTGCCCAGAGTCTTATTACCTAGAAAGTACAGGTCATAGTCAGGACCTTAAGACTTACTCCCCACCCCACCCATTGCTGTATTGAGCATTAAATAATCAAATGTAAAAGAGAAGAAATATGGCACATTGGAAAATGCAATGGGCTAGAAATTCAATTTTGCCTAATAGCTAATATTTATAATAATTACTTAGTAAATGTTTGTTAACCAAATTGCAATTAGAAAACCAGGTTTCAAGTTCTGGCTCTGCTTATCATCTGTGTGACCTTAAGAAAACAATGACTCCCTCTGATCCATAGATTCTTGCTATGAAAAATAAGGATATTACTGACCCCACAGGGATGCTGATGTGTTCAATTGAGAAAAAGGATGAAAAGTATCTTGTGGAATTTAAATCAGTATGTATACATGTGTGTTTGTAATGTGAGGATAGAGAGGGACGTGATTACCACATTCACTCACGTATCTGTGTATGTATGTGTGAAAAACAATGTTGGTTATATGTTTATACCTATACATATGTATACACACATATAGACACCACTCAGTCAATATCTACCAGGCATAGGATAATATATTTAGAATCGGGACTTCGAAGTCTATCTAATCTAATACCCTTGTTTTATACATATGGAAACAGGCCCAAGAAAATTCCCAAGTCACAAATGCAGAAAGCATCAGAGTTGTGATTTGTTTTTGTTTTGGTTTTTGGTGGGGCAATGAGGGTTAAGTGACTTGCTCAGGGTCACACAGCTAGCAAGTGTCAAGTGTCTGAGGCCAAATTTGAACTCGGGTCCTCCTGAATCCAGGACTGGCGCTTTATCCACTGTGCCACCTAGCTGCCCCCCAGAGTTGCGATTGGATCTATGGAACTCTGACTCCAAATCCCGTGCTCTTTTTACCATAACATAGTTGCCTGGAGAACCAAGAGATGGATATAGTCATTCAACAAGAATGTATTAAGTATCTATTAACTGTTAGGAATTCTTCAGGGCCCTTGGGGATATAAAGACAAAAATGAATTGAGTCCCTTCTTTCAATATCTACAACCACTTTCCAAACGGCTCCACTTGCAATAGTAGGTCCTTTGAGGAAACATCCTTTCTCAGCTGGAGAAAGGTTAACTCCTAACCTGGCCAGAGGTAGCTCAAGCAGGGGACTAGGAGAGCAGGAGAGTAGGAGCCAATACAACTTGACCTTTTCTCTGGATAAACCATAATCTCAATGTAAAACCTTGGCAAAGATATCTCCATCCTCATCTACCTTAGCACAATGTTAGTCCCACTAATAGGACCTAGATAAATACTTGTTGAATTGAGTTTTATTAAATTGAGTCACCTAAACACATTAGGTAATTCTCTTTGAGAAGATGAAGCTTGCATAGGAAAATGGCTCGTTACCTTCTGATGTTAAGAAATGGGTTTTCCAAACACTTCTGAATTAGACTGACAACTTAGGTAGACTGTGAGAAGCTTCTGAATGCCAGGCCTGGTCATTGCCAAAAATGTAAAGAAAAAAGGTTGTTTTATAGGTCATCATTCTCCACTTTTTGTCTCTTTCTCTGTACTCCCCTCCCCACCATCTCTATGATTACTTCTTATACTTATATTTTCCTGTATCCTTTTCATCTTTTCTCCCTCTACTCCTGCTAAAAGTTTAGCACATGTTGTTGTTGTTCAGTTGTTCAGTCATGTCCAAGTCTTTATGACCCCATTTGGAGTTTCCTTGACAAAGATACTACATTGGTTTGCCATTTCTTTCTCCAGTTCATTTTACAGATGAGAAAACTGAGGCAAACAGGGTTAAGTGACTTGCCCAGGGTCACACAGGTAGTAAATATCTGAGGCCAGATTTGAACTCAGGAAGATGAATCTAATAGACTTCAGGTTTGACACCTAGCTGCCTGATTCATTCAAATTATTCTGCATCGAAATACTTGAGATAATGGTAAAGAATCGTTGTTTTGTTTTTTTTTTTTTGACAGGTAATAGCATTTCAACGGACACCAGAGGACTACAATATTATGGCAGAGAGGAAAAGGATCTGAGGGGCATAGGGGTGAATTGGGACACATGGTCTTGAAGTTCTACCATCACTGACAAATTCATCCATTGTGATTAATATTTGGCTTTTAAAAATATTTATTTTCTGCCATAATTTTTGAGTTTTTATTTATTTTATTTTATTATTTTTGGGGGCAGGGCAGTGAGGGTTAAGTGACTTGCCCAGGGTCATACAGCTAGTAAGTGTCAAGTGTCTGAGGCCAGATTTGAACTCAGGTCCTCCTGAATTTACTTTATCCACTGTACTACCTAGCTGCCCCCATATTTGTTTTTAGTTATAAGCTTAGGCTTTCTTGATGTGTTCATTTTTTTCTCCCCTTCATCCTTTATTCCACTTCCATGGACAGTTAGCATAAGTATGTATAAGTATAGATAAGTATGAACAAGTATACAAGTATGGTATAGTGGAAGCAGCACTGGCTATGGAATTAGACTTCGTTTCCCAATAATGCTGCTTATGATCTTAAGCATGTTACTTTAACCTGACTTTGCCTCAGTTTCTTTTTCTATAAAATTAGATTGCCATAGATGTCGTCTCTTCCACCTCTACTTCTACATGTTTATGACAATGAACCACTTTGATGGAGATAGCAATGTTTGTATATATGTGTGTGGCAGGTTTAAGAATGGTGTCAAGAAAGAAATGAATATATTTTTATAAAATCATGTTTTCCTTGCTAGGTTTGGTGACCTGTCTCCTTTTTCTGTACTGATTTTCCTTTTAGAAGAATTGTCCATTTCCCATGGCCCACACAGGGTTACAGATTCCAAAGTCAAGAATGAAGATTGTTGTTCACTGTACTTTCAGAATGATTATGTTGCTCACGCAGTCCCAATTTAAAATAAAGACTCTTCTTCCAGGTATTAAATACACTGTAAGTAATTTCATGTTCCATTAGAATTAAGCTCTATGTATGTGAGCCAACCATAAATATTCTTTCTTTTTTTCCCCTATAAAGAATCAAAAGGAATAGAAAGAATGCTCATTGTAATGCTGAAACATTAAATGTTGGAATCTCAACAATATAGGTAGAGGTTTGCTTATTGTACTAACTGCTCTAGGAGAGGGGAAAAGCTTCAGGAAACCTCAGAAAGCATATTTGCACCTCCAAACCAACACATACTGCTCTATCCATAAGTGTAATTTGTCCGGCTGTGTTAAGAAACTGTTCCTTGATGTTACTTTTGTTCCACTGAAGGTGGGTGTTACAAAGGTTACCAGTGAGAAGAAATGAATAGAAATTGAGCAGAGGTGGAAACTAAGACAAAGACTAAGAAATTTTTTTAAATGTATTATAATGTTTCCCAAAATGCATTTGGGAGGAACTGTGACAATATTTTTTACAATTCCATGTGGTTGGGATTCTTTAGAAGGGAAAATCTAATATGAGAAAAACAACTCATAGTCTGTAAACTTTTTTTTCAAAGAGACTCCTCTGTCCCCTCTTGTGCTTGGGGAAGGCCATTATAAGTTGAACAGAATTACTATAAATGGAAATAACTTCCAAGGAATCTTGTCATCTGAGATGTTAGTTAAGGAAGAATAACTTTATTAAAAAATGCGAATGAGCCAATTTGAGGATATTGGGTTCCAAACAGAAAGAAATGAAACTTGCTTTCAAAAAAATCTTTAAAAAGTTTGCCATGGTTACGTTTATGATTAAAACTAATTACTAGGGGCAGCTAGGTGGCACAGTGGGTAGAGCATCGGCCCTGGAGTCAGGAGTACCTGAGTTCAAATCCGGCCTCAGACATTTGACACTTACTAGCTGTGTGACCCTAGGCAAGTCACTTAACCCTAATTGCCTCACTAAAAAAAAAACAAAAACAAAAACAAACAAACAAAAACCCTAATTACTATTGGCTTGGGGGATTACCTCTACATTGGTCAAACCAAGAAAAGCATTTAACATATATTTATCTTAGTAGAACTAAATGAACATCAGTGACCTAATCATCTGCCTCTCCTCCCCTCAACCTATTGAATACATTCTTGCTCTGATAACAGAGCATTAATAACCTATTATGCTGGAGACAGATTGTTGATGTAGTTGTTAAGCTATGATAAACACAAACCAGAAAGAAGTATTTACAGCTAAGTTTCTATTAGTGGAATCCCTTGAAGTGATTCCCTGAATTGAAGTGATGAACAATTATTCAAATATATACTACATATTTCAATTGGACTGAAATTAATTTCCATATTTTATATAATTATGGCCTCAAATAATATATATTCAAATATATGGCACCATTTTAGGGGATTCATGGTTTGCACTAATTGGGACTTGGCTGTATTTATCCACAGTTTTCTTTGAACATTTTACTTTGATTATTGCTAGCTAAGGAATGGATATTTGTCCTGCCTTGTGAACCTGTTTCCTGTTCGAGTATTAATAGAAGGGGGAAAAGGTGAATTTTAATTTGTATATGTTGAAAGTCCTATGCCTTTTAAGTGCATAATTCATTCAGATACAGCCTTATAATTTAGTCAAATATTAACATCAATACTATTTCTGGAATGAAGTCCAAAGGCCTTGCTACCAAATAGTCAATAAACATGTGTTAAATAACTACTTTATGTCAAGCATTGAGCTAAACACTGGGGATTCAAAGAAAGCTAAAAATCTATCTCTGCCTTTATTTATTGCTCATAGGCAATGTGGGAGAAAATATGTAAGTAAATATGTACATGTAAACAGAGTAGATGAAAAGATAACAATGGGGAAGTTTCTTTGTCTTACAACTATTATCCAAACATTTTTTTTTTTTTTGCCTATGGAGATTATTCAATCAGAAAATAAGCATTTATTAAGTACTCTCGATGTGCCAGGCATTGTGCTAAGTACTAAGGATACAAAGAAAGGTAAAAGAGTAGCTTATTTTAAGGAGCTCACAGAACCCCAAACAACAAAGAATAGAGCACCTAATAGATTAAAACACAAAGGGGGCAATGGAAGCGGGGAAAGAAGAATAGAAATATTCTTTAAGGTTGCATTAAAAATCAATTCGTGGAACCTGGAAATCTAACCTCCAAGTGAAAGATGAGTAGCTAGTTCAGGAAGCAGCTAGCAAATTAGTTGTTAATTTACATCCCATGGGAATGAAATATTTCAGTAATGTCGTACATCTGTGAATGTCTGGGAAGATGTGGTGTGGATTGTAGAGGGGAAGAGAGTGCTAGAATTGGAGTTTAGATGACCTGTGTTCAAATCCTAAATTTTCCACTTCCTATTTATGTGATCTTGGACTCTGGGCCTGAATTGCATTTTTATAAAATAGGGTAGAGATGTTAAAAGACTTCTAAGTTCCTTTCTAGCTTGAAATCTATGATTTTAGTCATCTCTTCTCTTACCACTTTTTGGAAACTTCTCTATTCCTCAGTAGATGATCTATAAGTTAGTTGACCATTAAAAATGAATGACTCCAGGGGCAGCTAGGTGGCACAGTGGATAAAGCACCAGTCCTGGATTTAGGAGGATCTGAGTTCAAATCCGGCCTCAGACACTAGACACTTACTAGCTGTGTGACCCTGGGCAAGTCACTTAACCCTCATTGCCCTGCAAAAAAGAAAAGAAAGAAAGAAAAAGAAAGAAAAGAAAAGAAAAGAAAAGAAAAGAAAAGAAAAGAAAAGAAAAGAAAAGAAAAGAAAAGAAAAGGAAAAGTGACTCTAAACTTAGATTGGTCCCCTCCAACAGCAAAAACTCTATTGTCTAGAAATTTGAAGCCCTTTGTGTATATTGGGATCTGGCAAAAAAAAGCTTATGCTCTTTGAGAACCTACAGATATCTAATTAATAGGATGTTATTGGTAATATGTTACAAAGGAATGTAGTTGAAACTTTGCATCATTTGCAGGTCAAAGCTGGATGCCCTAGTTTAGTTCAAATGCAAGAGAGTTAGGGAGTAATAGGGACTGCTGAATGAACACAAAGGAGTACTACAAACAAATTTCATTTAATTCAGTTTTACCAAAGGCTGCCTCTGGGTATTTTGATGTCCATTCAGCAGTTTCCAGTCTTCTTTGCCTATTTTATTAAGGAAGTAAATACTTGAGAGACAACGTGGTATTATGAAAAGAGCACTGAATGTGGGTTCAGGAGACTTGTGTTCTGCCTCTTCCTAGCCAACTGCCCATGAACAAGTTGCCTCATCTGGGAAGTGGAAATAATAATGTTTGTGCCAGTTATTCCACAGATTTCTTGTGAAATATCTACTTGGCAAACCTTAAGGCACTCTCTAAATGTTGGTTGTCAGTGTTATTGAAAAATATGACATATTAGTTCTATCAAGGCAATATAGTATAGTGAAAAAATACTAGATACAGAGTGAATAGATATGTGGTTTGAATCTTGTTCTTACTGACTCTGTCACCACAAGTAAGTCATTGAACTTTTCTCTTTTTTTTTCTCATCCTCTTTTTTCAATCTGGTAAAGAGAAAGGCAGCATAATATAATGGAAAAGAGAGCTGTCCTTGAAGCCATGAAGACCCGGGTTCATGTCTTTCCTTGGAATCATATTGAATGTGTGACACTGAGTACGTAATAACTCATTGCTCTAGGCAACTGTCTGAGACTATAAATTACAGAGAAGGTGCTGAACTTCATTGGTAAAAGGAGCTTCCTTACCTGAGAATTCTCTTTATGTAATCACAACTTAATTATCTTAATAGAATTACAACTCTAATCCTAATCCTATTAAGAGGCACCTAGGTGGCATAGTGAATGGTATTATGGAGTTGGTATCAGAAGACCTGAGTTCTATTCTGACCTCAGACACTAACTGGATGAATGACCCTTGGCAAGTGACTTAACTTCTCTGTCCTTCAGTTTTGTCATTTGTAAAATGAGGGACTTGGATTCTTTGGCCCATAAATTACTTTCTGGATTTAATTCGATGAACCTATGATCTCTGTCCTATAAAATAGGGCTATCTAGTACCTACTTTTCAAAGTTGTGAGCATCAAATGCGATAGTGTGCATTAATTATATAAAATGGTTGTAAAATAATTTGCTATAAGATAGAAAAAAACTACAGAATTGTCAATTCTTTTGCTTAGAAGTACAATATTCCTAGAGACTGACAGTGGGATATATGTACAATATCTAGAGTATCTCTTTATTCCAGCAGAATTTTGATTTACCCCTTTGGGGAAGGGCTGGGTAGTTAGACTCCAATTCTAGTTTGATGGAAAATTTGAAATTTTTGTTAAATGTGGAATATGCTTCTTGAAGGATTCTGTTATTGCAATGACTTATCTATAATGAATGCCTATAGTGTCTACTCCTAATTATGGGGACCAAAACATCACTATAAACCATTTCTAATGCTATATTCTGGGTAGATATTTAATGAGGTAGAACCAAGATGACAGGAATAAAAATCAATGCAATGAAAATCAAGGCAAGAAACTTTCAAAGTTCAGTCCAGTGCAGCAGTATACTTTGCCTGGATTAGATCACTGGGAGCTTTTAGCTCCCCAGCCTGTCCCTAAAATCCTGGAATAACATTACACTCAATAGTCCAAGAAAGTTGCAATAGGACCAGTCAAACCTTCCCTCCAAAAGCATTGCAGAGTGAATCCCTAACATTCAGTGATAGTTAACATCAGGAAGTAGCTTGGAAAAATGGGGAGGAAATAACTATAGTGAGTTATTATGGTGGCAGAGACACTCAAGATAGGAACACAGAAGTGAACAACTCAGAAAGTATATATAAGAAAAGCCTCAGAGAAAAACATAGCTTTGACACAAACTCGACTAGAATTTCTGGAAAAAGGAAGGCAAGGTTTTTGTTTTTGTTTTTTAACTTTATTATAACTGGAATAGAGTATCTGAGGGGAAAATGCAAAGAAATAAGGGCTATGGAAAAAAAGAATTGGAAAGGGAATAAGTAACTTGGCATAAGAGATGCAAAAAATCTTTCCCAAAGGTGACAGCTAGGTGGCACAATGGATAAAGCACTGGCCCTGGATTCAGGAAGACCTGAGTTCATATGCAAGCTCAAACACTTGACACTTACTAGCTGTGTGACCCTGGGCAAGTTACTTGATTCTCATTGCCTGGCAAAAAAAATAGAATTCTATTGGGGCAGCTAGATGGCATAGTAAGTAAAGCACCAGCCCTGGATTCAGGAGGACCTGAGTTCAAATCTAGCTTCAGACACTTGATACTTACTAGCTATGTGACCCTGGGCAAGTCACTTAACCCTCATTGCCCTGCAGGAAGAAAAAAAAAACTTGCCTGAGCAACAAACTCCCTGAAAATTCAAATGAACTAAATATAAGCCAATGACTTCATGAGACAACAAGAAATACTAAAACTATCGGAGGCTAAAAAAAAGAATTTTTAAAGGCTAAAATTCTAGCTAAACTGTCTAAAATATCTAATGAGTGGTCGCTAATAAATTATAAGCTTTAGCAAGAGTTAGACTTTTAAGCATTTATTAAGGAGAATAAGAATTTGGTAAAGAGAGAAGAAAAGGCCTAGATTCCTATCTATTAAAGGGAGAGTGCATTTCTAGCTGCCTTCTCCACCAGCATCCCCAGGAAAAAGAGAGCAAAGCAGAGCACCCGGCTCCCCCTTACTCCTCCCACCAGCAAATGTCACTTCCTGACACCAAAGGAAAGACACATGATCTTGCCCTCAAAGACCTTCCTTCATGGCGGAGCTTTCCTATAGTAAGTCTCCAGTAGGTGGCGTCATTCCAATCATTACAGAATACAGTGTAAGATATCTCATAGCAAAAACAATTGGTCTAGAAAACAGATCAAGGAAAAAAAAACTAATGAATAATTTGAATAATTGGATTATGTGAACCATTTGATCATAAAAAGATCCTAGATATTTTATTTCAAGGAATCTTAAAATAATATTGCCCATATCTCTTAGAGTAAAGGCTAAAGGAGAAATAGAATGAATCTATCAGTCTCCTCTTAAAATAAAAATGAAAACTCCTTGGAACATGATAGCCAAAAATCCAACTTCTGGGTCAAAAAAGAACATACTACAAGTAGCCAAAAATAAAATATTCAAGTACTGAGGAGTCACACCCAGGGTCATACATGATTTAGCACCTACCACAACAAAAGAAGAGAGAACTTGGAATATGATATTCCAGAAGGCAAAGGATATGGGCTTACAAGTAATAATAGCTTATCCAGAAAAACTGATTGAAATAGCCCTTTTATAAAATAGAAGGTTTCTAAATATTCCTCAGTTGGGGGGGGGGAATGATAGTGCTACAGAAATACTTTGTAGTAGAAACACAGGAGTGCAAAGAAACACCAAAAGGTAAACATGAATGAATAATGATAAAGAATTAAATAAAGATAAATTTCTTATATTTAAATGTGTCCTTTTTAATCTTTATCATCAGGATCCATAGAAGAATCCATAGAAGTTTAATTAGACAAGGCCTAGGAATACTTCTGTTATGTCTTGATTAGCTTAAGAAAGCAATACAGAAGAGGAGATGGAGTGGGGAGGGGGAGAAGAGAGGAATAGTAGGGATCTCACATCATGAGGGTGCACATGTAAATATTTCTATAAACAAGGGAGAATGGTTTTGGGGACTGACACTTGAAGCTCACTCTCATATGAGCTGATCAGAAGAAGGAAGAATACAGACAGATATGTATACAGAAATACATTTCACTTATCAGTGAAATAGAGAAAGGATGAAGGGGAATTAAAAGGAGGGTATTTCAGTGAAAGTATTATTAGTCCTATGCAAAACAAATTCTAAGGATATAAAAATATATTTATAGCTCTATCTGAGGTGACAAAGAAAAAAGGGATTCTGAAAGATGCCCATAAGTTGGAAGAAGGATGAATAGGTTACGGTAAATAAATATGATGATATTGTGCTGAATTCATATCAGCATAATGATCAACCAGGATTCCAGAGGACTAATGATAAAACTTGCTACCCACTCCTGAAGGAGAGGGGAAGGATTCAGAATGCATAATGAGACTTCTTTTAAAATCATGGCCAATGTCAAAATTTGTTTTGATTAACTTTTGTTTTTCTCATGTTCTCAATGGGAAGGTGGCTTGAGGTAAGAAGGTGAGAAGATGGATGTTGACTGATTAAAACTTGTGCATATATGTATATTCACAAATATATATATATATATGTGTGTGTGTATGTATGCATATAAATGTATGTCTATATGAAAAAAATTAATGGGGGAGATACATAGAAAAGCAATACATGCAAGTCATTCATAGATATCCAAATATCCTCATCTCTCCTTTCTTTACATTACCCACCCCCCTCCCCAACCCAATTAATTGAAACAGAGAAATTCAGAGAGTACGTCCTGATATCAAGTATATGAAACAGACTGGAGAGAAAAATGCTCAGAAGTTGTTTTCAGTGCCCACACAAGACTACATCAAAGGAAAATTAGTTTAGTTTAATTTGGGAGATTCAAGCCAATTATTAGTAGTACTATCTTAACCACCACAATGATAAATCATTTATTATATACAAGTGTTAGAGTCAGGTCAAGTCAAAAAGAATGTAAGCACTTACTATGTGTCAGAAAGTGGGCCAAGTTCTGAGAATATAAGAAAAAGTAAAAAGAAAGAAAACCTCTGCCCTCAAGGAGTTTTGTCCCCATGAGAAAGATAACAGTAAAGAGAGAAAACATGGAAGAGTCAAGAGTACAGCCTGGAGAGGAATGAAGATGTGTCTGGCCAGGTTTTCCTTCATAAAATGGACATTCTTGGAGGCACCAGCCAATCAGAGGGAAAGGTCAATCAGGCATAGGGTATTTCCAATATGCAATGTGTAGATGAGTAGAATGGACCTTTTGGGTGGAGTTTTCTTGGGGCATTGTAGAGAAAGACATTGGTGGTAAGGTGTTCATCCTGGAGAGGAATGAATGACAAAATCACAAGAA